>NC_140167.1:31335385-31746683 GCF_963971535.1 Notolepis coatsorum | reverse complement strand
ATAGTGCCAGAGGCTTTGTGCTCAAGCCCCCTCTAATCTGACCATAATGGTTTTGCTAGCATGACGTCAACCACAGCGCTGCAGAACCCCCCCCCCCCCCCCCAATCCAAGAAGATGGCCACTGATGCCAGAGGTTGGGGCCCCAACTAAAGCTGGACGGTGGATTCACAGGGATTGTTTTCAACCATTCAACCAAGCAGGGGATTGGAGGGGGGTCACGGCTCACATTCCAAGTAGCGGACACAAGGAGCAATGACATCATCCCTCAGCCGTGTTTCTTCAGTGGGATAACTGACAGTAGCATTATTGGAGAGATGAAAAGAGAAGGAGCGATCTGGGGGATGACAGGGAATTTAAAGGGGATCAGAACTATTTAGAATGGACATTATTTGTTTTGGTTTAGGTTTTCATTATTATTTACCACCCAATCTCGGATCAAAGCTATTTTGAAAACTGTAGAAATCAAACCAAGGTTAAATCTGCACTATGGAACTTTTCCCATGAAAAAATATTCTTTACAAAGCTAAAATCACGAGTTGGGCCAAGTTTGGCTGAACAAGAGAAAGCTATGCGGTCTCATTTCTAGAGCGCAACATGTGCATGTACAAATGTAAAAAAGTGCCCAAAGTATTTCTTTGTCACAGCTTTTATCTGCCATGTTTAAAGCCATAGATTTCCAGTCATCCATAGTGCAGCTAAGACTCAGTCCATAATTTATCAAGTAACCATCGATTTAGTCTGTTATGTATACATCTTCTTGAATAGTTTGACTTGTAAATAAAAAATTTGCCTTTTCTAACTTTCATAGCGATAACTCACCATAACTCAAATTACTGGTAAGTGTTTGGCCAATGTTTACTAAATGTAAACAAAACTTTTACTGTATCTTTTACATCAAAATGCATGTAGTTGTTGAAGAATGACTTGTCATGATTATATTTTTTTATATCTCCACTGTTATCACCCCACTTACCGACATGAGACTATTCTCAGATAGGGGTTCCTGGGAAATTCTTATCAAAATGGGGTCTGTGACCCAATATGTACTGTAGGCTGTAGGCTCATATGACTGACTCAAACCCTGCCCTCTTTTCCTGATCCTCCAATCACGACTGTCGCTTCCCTTGGACAAACAAAGTCTGTTGAACACAGCTTTTGCAAACAATCGCAAACAGTTGCGATTGGAGGATCAACAAAAGAGGGCGGGAGCTTGAGATCAGTCAATCGGAAGGCCCTCAACCCGCAAGTGTTTGGGAAGCCTCGTCTTGTAGTATCTGCCTGGCTTACCGCCATCATGAATAACCTAAGACCCCATGTTGGAAACACCAAAGCAGTGATCTGATGTGAAACAAGCCATGGTGAGGCATCTGGTACAGTAGCTACTGTAGGCGTCCAGCAACCGACTAGCTTGCCTTCAATCTTTTAGTGTTGGCTCACACCAACCGCCTTTCTCTCCTGCTAATCTGAGAATTGAGGACGGGAGGCGTTGGAAGGCCAACTAGTCTCTTTGGCTCTTCGCCTGGTCACTGGGTCAAAGCCCTGCCGTCCACAGCTGCAGCGGTTCGGAGGGGCTGATCTATGGAGCTCAGGGGGAGAGGTGGAGGTGGGGGGGCAGGGTTGGGAATCGGTGGGAAAAAAGGCCCTGGATCCGAACCAGATGGAAGCCCGGCCCGCCTGCTGATCTCCCCTCTCTCTCACATTCCCTCTTTCCTTCACTCTCTCCCATATTGACTCACTCACGTTTACCGTCACCTTATCCGACTCCTCTCTCTCACTCTCCATCTCTTCCATCTCCCCTATCTCTCTCTCTCTCTCCATCTCCCCTATCTCTCTCTCCATCTCCCCTATCTCTATCTCTATCCCTCTACCTCTCCCCATCTCCTCTATAAACAGTTAAGTTAACGGCCTCCTGAGGAAAAAACTTGCCTCAGATAAAAGAGCACTGCCACACAAAACTAAAACATGACACACATGATCACACACACACACACACACACACACACACACACGCATACATTAAATAAAACTAAAAAAACTTAAATGTTCCCTACACATGAAAGGCTTACAATTAAAAAGATGCTGCATCTCTCCTTTCAAACACCCTTCCAATCCAATTCCAGTCAGTTTTCTCACGCACACACACACACACACACACACACACCATACATATTTAGTCTTGAACAACCAGGGTTGGAGGGACTGACTTCCACTTCCTGTGAACGCTACGGCGTGCCATGATAATAATCTGCAGGGGCGGTAAGATCATCATGCCTCCCTCCACAACGGGCTCAATGAATCCTCAGTTATTTTCTCCATCTCGCTCTCTCTGTTTCTCACACCGTCTCCGTGTCTCGTCTCGACCATCTTGTTTCATATGCCTCTTGACATGTGGGGAGGAGGGGAGAGTGGGAGGTATCTATGTATAGCCGTTATAGTGGAAGAGGTAAGCTGTGGAAACCCGGAGGAAAGCCAGTTTAGAAATGGGTCTATGATTACATACAGTGTTTAGGAACCTCTGGGTGCATGAATAGGATAATGGTGATGGCAGGGATAAATCTGGACTTAGTGACGAGAAGACGGGAGTTAGTGTGTAGATATTTTGTGGTTCTCTCTTTTCTGTATTGAAAGTATATATTTTATAATAATAATAATAATAATAATAATAATAATAATAATAATAATAATAATAATAATAATAATAATAATAATAATAATAATAATAATAATATAATGAAGACCAGGATTTTGTAGTTGATCCAGTGGGGGACAGGATGGTTATGGTCTGACTATGTTGAACTATTGTGGGCCTTAAAAAAAAATGTATTAGCCTATTTTGCTAATGTTATGATATATCGACTGTAACCGATTGTATGCTTTCCTATTGTAACTGTGAACTGTATGCCGTCTTGTTGGGAACAACTCCTCTCAATCAAATCAGCGAGGGAGGGGCTTAAACTATATATTTTGATCATTGTAACTTCAAAGAAAGAAATCCACACTCTGATGCCCGTACAGACCAAGGTTAATAGTCAATAAATAATTATCTTAATTGCAGAAGTAGTGTGCAGGGATTTCTTCTTTTCTAAAGATATTAAGCTTCTCTGTCACGCATGCAAAAGAAAGTTGGATGTGCACACGCATCAGAAGAGATATTGTGGAGAGGGGGCGGGGCCATCACTATTGTGCCTCGACATGTAAAACAGATTCTTACAGAAGCCTATCTTACTGACCACCAGACAAGCAGAGACTCTTGGCCCATTGAAATGGCTTCATCAGGGGTGTTTGTTTTTGAGAATCTTTTGTTTCGATATTCTTTAACAATGCAGGTCGATGGAGATTGGAACCAGTGTTTCCACACAGTCGCATGACTTTATTCTTACTGGTACTACAAGCATGTGGAAGTAAGTGAATGGCTCACATGAGAGAAGGAGAAGGAGAAGGAGAGAGAGAGAGAGAGAGAGAGAGAGAGAGAGAGAGAGAGAGAGAGGTGTGAGGACAAGGAATGTTCAGATCATGCCAACTTTTCACACAAGTTATGCAATAACTCCCCCTCCTCCACCCCCAAAACATGCGCCCCCTCCTCCCCCTCCCCCTGTACCACCTCCACATCACATGACTCTCCTCATGACCCTCCACACACACTCTTAACGATCCTCCAAAACCAAACCAAAACCACTTTCTAGTCTATAAACCTTGCCTCTCCTTTGAAATGTTCTGCTCAGACCGATGATCTACAGTTGGGGAATTCAAACATAAACCAAAGCTAATATTGATACACCTGCTGCTCTGGAAGCGAAGGGGAGGGGGATCATACCTACCCTGGCCCCTCTGGAGTCCCGCTTTTCATATTTCTGCTAAAAACCGCCTATCGAATGATGTTACAAATTAAAAGAGGGTGTCAGAGGTCTGGAGGTTTGATGACGTGCGCAGCAGACTCACTTACCTACTGGCCCTGTGGTTCAATTTCCTGTTTCTCACGACTGGGGGACTCATCAAAACGGCAGAGATGATAAAGCAGATATTGCAGATATGAACAAAATATCAAATTCATAAGAGTTTTTTTTGTATTTGTGTTGGGGGTAAAAGGGTCCTTGGTAGGTTTAAATTAGGTACAAATTATAAAGAAATCTGTCATGAAAAATTTCACCAATCATACCTTCTCAGCTTATCATGTAAACTTAGAGAGTCCAAGATGTTTAGAAGCCTGTCATACTGATCTCAAATGAAGCTCCCTCTTAGAACATTTAAAATATTTTCACAATGGCTGGTGTCTCTTTTTTTGCCTGAAAAAAAAACAGCCTCCTTTGTTGACTAAGCCAGTAGGGCCTACAAGCAAACGGCCTCCTTTGTTGGCTAAACCAGTAGGGCCTATAAATACACAGCCTCCTTTGTTGGCTAAACCAGTAGGGCCTATAAATAAACAGCCTCCTTTGTTGGCTAAACCAGTAGAGCCTATAAATAAACAGCCTCCTTTGTTGACTAAGCCAGTAGGGCCTATAAATAAACAGCCTCCTTTGTTGGCTAAACCAGTAGGACCTATAAATAAACAGCCTCCTTTGTTGATTAAACCAGTAGGGCCTATAAATAAACAGCCTCCTTTGTTGACTAAGCCAGTAGGGCCTATAAATAAACAGCCTCCTTTGTTGATTAAGCCAGTAGGGCCTATAAATAAACAGCCTCCTTTGTTGACTAAGCCAGTAGGACCTATAAATAAACAGCCTCCTTTGTTGACTAAACCAGTAGGGCCTATAAATAAACAGCATCCTTTGTTGGCTAAGCCAGTAGGGCCTATAAGCCAACATACTGTAACAACATATGTGATTTTGATAGATACCGTTTCAACCACCACTGCACTAGTGTTACTAACAAAGGCTACCAGGAAGCTTGGTACCCATTTCTCTGAGACAGAAAAAAAAGAGCTGATGGTATGGAAACTGTCCTAAGAGGGACGCTTTTTTATTGATCAATAGGTTCGACTTCTAAACACACTAACCCTGTCCTTCAAGAATATCTAGAATCTTTCACAAATTCTTTAAAACTGTATCCATAAAAAAAGCAAACAAACTGTATTTCAATGTATGACTTGCCTTTTAAAACCATAAAATAATGACCATATAGGCAGAGTGGAGAGGAAGAGAGAGGAGAGGAATAGAGAGGAGGGGAAGAGAGGAGAGAGAGGAGAGGAAGACAGGGGAAAGGAAGAGAGAGGAGGGGAAGTGGGGAGAGGAGGGGAATAGAGGAGAAAGTGGGGAGATGAAGAGAGAGGACCCTAAATACAGGCTACTGTTGTTTAGACCAGGGGTTCCCAAACTTTTCAGGCCGGGGCCCAGAAAATAAGGCGTCAGAGAGCCGCGGCCCAATGCACATCGTCTGGCTTTTTTTTTTTTTTTTTTTGTCAGGCGACCGATTTTTTAAGCCAAATATCACTTCAATCCTATTAAGTTAGTTCAAGTTAGTTATTCATTTATATGTGCTATTTATGAGAGGGCTAACTTGTTGCAAAATAATAATGATAATAATAATAGCCTCATTAAAATACTATTGTTGCTTCGGTTGTTTTCAGCGTTTTATGTGCATAATCTGTTATTTAGTTTGAAATGTTCGTTGAAATAAGTAGATTTTTCGTTTTTGTTTATTTATTAAGTTAATATAAAACCATATAGTCACATTTTAGAATACAATAGAATAGAATTTTAGAATACAACTAGAAACACTGTCCTGGCCTGCTTCTAAGTTCAGTGGCCTGACAAAAAAAATTAAAATAAAAAAAAATAAAAAAATAAAAAAAGTTTTTTTTTATTTTTTTTTATTTTTTTTTTTATTTTTTTTAAATCATCTCGCGGCCCATCCGTGGCTGCTCGCGGCCCACCTTTGGGTCGCGACCCCGACTTTGGGAACCACTGGTTTAGACTATGTATCCATCCAGGAGCTGTACCAAGAGAGAGAGTGAGAGATGGGATAGGGATGAGTTAGACTTTGATAGAGAAAGAGACAGAAAGGCCAGAGAGGGGGGGATGGGTCTATGGGGATGGATGGACAGACAGGGAGGAAGAGGAGGTAGAGAGCAAGAGATGGAGAGAGAGCGAACAGAGGAGAGAGAACGAGAGGAGTGAGTGTGTGAAGGAGAGAGGAAGGGAATTGGTGCGTGTCTGGGTGTGACCATTCCACATGCATCTGAGACAGAGGAAAAGAGGCCAACGAGAGAGAGAGAGAGACCAACGAGAGAGAAAGAGACCAACGAGAGAGAGAGAGAGAGGGGAAGGAAGAGGCGTGACTGAGTAGGTGTGACAGGAGGAGCTGGCATGGGAGTGGGAGTGGGGTTGTCTCACTTTGGCAGGTGATTGAGAGCGTGCTAGGGCTGTGCCTCAATGGGAAATGCGTGCGGTCGTCAAAATGATTCTCTGTGGTCAAACTGTGTGTGTGTCAACTTTTAAGTGCCATTTGATGGAAACACACACACACACACAGGAATTCGAGTGAATTACATTTGGTTTCCCCTCATATACACACACACAAGTCTTTCAACTGGAATTCGAGTGAATTACATTTGGTTTCCCCTCATATACACACACACACACACACACACACACACACACACACACAAGGTAGCACTCAAGACACACACACACAGACACACACAGGGCATCCTGTGTGGCTCTCCCAGGGCGGGACAGGAAGGCAGAGGAAAGACGGGCAAGATGGCAGGAAGTCATAGGAGACCTCGAGGGGATCCGCAGGAAGGCGTAGTCGCCATTAGTGACCGAAACCAGACATTGTGTGTGTGTTAGTGTACCAAGGATTCACTCAAATAAAACAGACAGACAGACATACACAAACACACAACCAGGCCCACCACGCCAGCCAGTCCAGCAGCGCTTCACGCAAGGCCAAAGGTGTGTTTCTCGTCTGAGACATGAAACACACCCCAAGGAAAGAGGTCAAGCGTGAGATCTCAGGGTTAGGCGAAAACTTGAGAGTTGCTAAGTGGCTGTTCCTCCCTTTTCAAACATCACTCACACGGTCTCGCTCCAGCCGAGTCACATGCAGAATCCGATGTTTATAAAGGGTCCAGCATGTCCTCTCTCCTGAGACAGTAGGACGGCTGAGAGGGAAACTCAGGGGATTTGGTGAAAATGTATTGATCAGTTTCTTGATATCCCTCACACGGTCCCATTTCAAGCTAGTTACAGTCTCCCATTTTGGATCAGTCATATTTGGGGGTTTTTGGCTCGTTTCTCACTGCAAAAAGTATACAATACTGTACTCAAGTTCAAGTTCAAGTTTCAAGTTTCTTTATTACAGTAGTTGTCATACAGAAGCACAGAATACTTTTTTTTTTTTTTTATTGGTCTTTTTCCCCCTCCATTTTCCTCCGATTTTCTCCCATCCCAATGTTAGTCGTATGCCAATTCCCAGTCCCTTCCTGGTCGCTGCGCTTTACCCCCCACAGTCAGATCATTCGGGAGAGTGGAGGCTACCACGTGCTTCCTCCGACACACGTCCAGCCAATCACCGCTTCTTTTCACCTGGCAGCGCGGATTCTCATTGAGAGGGCGTAGCGTGTGGGAGGACCACACTATCCCCCTCACGTCCAATCCGCGCTTAGCAGGCGCCCCGACCGAACTGTAGGAGTCGCTGTTTACAACGACCCGGACCCACCCCGCCAGCTTCTCCCACCCTCTGATACAGCCAATTGTATCAGTGCAGACGGCCAGCCAAGCTGGTGACAACCCCGGAGCTGTGAGCTGGATTCGAACAGGCGAACCAAGCTCACAGCTCCGGGGCTGGTGACGAACGCAATCTCCGCTCGACCACCTAACCGCCCTGGCACAGAATACTTTTATACAAAATGCTTCTTTCTGTTTCGCTCCAGAGACTGTGCTAGGCAAAAATAGTATAAAATAAGTATAGCAAGTATAAAATAGAAGTGAAGTATGTAGACAAAAATGTTCAGTATATACATATATACAATGCTCAATGTAGAGTAGAAGTAACTGAGTTACCATACAATATACTACAGTGCAAAGTAGAAGTGGGATGAGGTACAATTTAGGTACAATTTACAGTAAGGTGTAATGAGGTATGGGTTGTAGTGCAAATTCTTTACCAATAAATATAAAGTGTGCTTAGGTGTACTAAAGTGGTTAAAGTGGGTGCTGCAGTGAGTTGTATGTTTAAAGTGAGTGTGTGCGTGTGGATGTGTGTGCTGTGAGTGGATTTGATGGTTGTTACATAGTGTTATTGTTTGTTGAGCATCCTGATGGCCTGGGGATAGAAGCTTCTTCTGAGTCTCTTTGTGCTTGCCATGAGACTCCGGTATCGCTTGCCTGACCGCAGCAGTTCAAAGAGGCAGTTGTTTGGGTGGCTCGAGTCTTTGATAATTCTCTTAGCCTTGCCCATGCACCGCTTGTTGTAAATGCCCTGGAGAGTGGGAAGCCCCCCTCCAATTGTGCGTTCGGCTGAGCGGGCCACTCTCTGTCTGTAGTCTGCTACGGTCTTGTGCGGTGCTATTCCCAAACCAGGAGGTGATATTGCCAGTCAGGATGCTCTCTATTGTGCATGAGTAGAAGTTCTTAAGGATCTTCTGACTGACTTGGAACTTCCTTAGGCGCCTGAGGAAGTAGAGGCGTTGCCGTGCCTTCTTCACAACACTGTCAATGTGTGTGGTCCATGTCAAGTCCTCGGATATGTGGACTCCGAGGTACTTAAAACTGTTCACTCTCTCAACTGGTGCCCCGTCGATGCTGAGGGGGCTGTAGTCCCTTACTCACACCGGAACTGGCAGTAAGTATGATAATTAACACATTCCCCGCCAAAAACTAGTTTACTCGTTATTGGCCGCCAATCGAATAACGCCAATAATGAGTTTACTCGTTTTTGGGATTGTTATATCGTTTATTCGCTATATCTATTCATAATTTATAGCTGCAGCCTCTGGTATAGTCTTCAGACCCTGTCTGAGCTGGCAGACGGTCAACACCGCCCTCTACTGCCAGGCGGAGCTATTGCATCTCATTGAAAATGGGCTTGTGTCTTTTAGGAGGCGATCTGAGCCGGGCGGGCAGGGTTTAAATATTCAGGCGAGCCACTTCTATACAACGATGGCATCAGTAACTCCGCCCGCCCGCCCGTCATTGTGAAACGGTAGGTAGTGTGGTGCGGACCTCCACAAGCATTATTTGGAATTCCGATAAGATATTTGGATTATCTCTTTTGCATTACATCAGATACAAGGTAAGAACAGCCTATATATGAATTTGATCGTTGATCTGACATTTATTTCTACACCGATCACAGCTATCTGTGTGGACCGTGTAATGCTGTTTACCGTTGGCTGCGGTGGGGGTGGGGAGCGCCCCGCTACGACGGTCATTTCATGTATGGACGAGGAGACAGTGATAATCTAGCGTTGATTTCAGGATGATTAGATAATCAGTCGAAAAATTACAACGTGATGACTGGATTACAGTAAAATGCATTTCTCGCCTTTTCCTGGAATGACTGAAAAACACCCAAACCATACTCTATTCAAAACGGTATAAAACGGAAATGTACGGATGAAAAAACAATCCGTCTCTGCAATGTTGACTAGAAGCAGCTCACTGAGACCGACGGCGTTATTAGACCCATAGATATAATATAAGATATATTTTAAGCACTCGCAAATGTCACAGTCTAAAACTATATCCATTGAATAAAGACCTGGCAATGAATGGGGTATCAGCGCCCCCTGCTGTGGTGGTCAATGTGTTAAAAGGAACACGGCAACATTATGGGAAATGTGCTTACCGTCTTCTCCAGAGTCGGACAACAAGATAGATATCAATTTCCTCTGTGCTTTCAAGTCTTAACACTTTGATGAACATTGTTACTCAGCTGATAGTTGTACCCTTCCTACAGACTTGTCGTACAAAACCTGTAAGTCGCTTTGGATAAAAGAGTCGGGTAAATGACAAAATGACAAAATGTAAATGTTCAGTAGAAAGCTATCCGGCTGCAAGCTAGCCTAGCACAGCACAAACGAATGGAAGCGGATATGGATCAGCTAGCCTAGCTTAAAGCTAGACGATCCGTATCTGCTTTCATTCCCCATAATGTTTCTTTAAGTAAGATACCCAAATGTGTTGGTGACAGTGGGTGGTTTAGAATAGTCTCCTTCTCTGTCCTTGAGAGGTAGCTAGCAGGTACATGCTCCAGGACTAGGGGTGGGACGATACATCGATCCAGATCGATATATCGATCTATTATCAATAATCAAATAGGATCGATGCAATGTAAAAAGATCGATTCATATTGCGATACTCTTATTTTGAAAATCCCTCGTATCCGCTCGGCTCGGATCAACAGCACACAGCATTAGCGTCTCTAGAGCGTCACTAGAGCGAGGCTAGTGTGCCTATTCTGCAACCCAAAACATGTCCCTGCTGTTTTATTCCGCCACGGGTCAAATGCATCTAACCTGCTTTGCAATCCTCGCCATTCCATTATGCCCACGTTAAAGATAGAAAATAACGTTACGTTAGCGTAAGCTAACCCAGAGCCATAGGCAGAGAGAAGTGGGGACTGGGAAGGAGGGTGCATTCTCGAAATAGCCCCACTAACAGGATCTGGCCGGTACTGCACCTTCGGACTCCCAATATGCCTTTTCCAGCCAAAATACAGCTCTGTTTATGTTTATTTGGATCCCCATTAGCCACAGCAGTGCTGGGGCTATTCTTCCATCATTTAAATGTCTGGAAGAGCTCAAAAATAAAAATGTCAAATGATATTTCCATTGCCTTTTTTTGTTGATTTAAATGTTACTGATTGTGTTAAATGGGCATATAATAT
This sequence comes from Notolepis coatsorum, assembly GCF_963971535.1. Lineage (NCBI taxonomy): Eukaryota > Metazoa > Chordata > Actinopteri > Aulopiformes > Paralepididae > Notolepis > Notolepis coatsorum. Next base: position 31,735,853 of record NC_140167.1, on the reverse strand, counting down.
CATCTCATATCGATCGCAGGCACCTGAATCGAATCAAATCGTATCGTATCGTGGCAGACTTTGTGATATCGGAAAATATCGTATCGTTGTCCAAAGAATCGATATTGTATCGTATCGTGATGAAACTGGTGATTCCCACCCCTATCCAGGACTCTGCACTGTGACCTCTCCGTGCTCCAGGAACTCTCTAGTGAAATTATGTCTGTCTCAGAGGGAGGGAAACATGTATTCCTATTTACTATGCGTGTAACATGGTGACTTTAAATTACTATACTAATAATTGTACTAAACTAAGTACTAAAAAAATCTAAAATCCGATTGATCCCCTTTCAAAAGAGTGCCGGCAGAAATGTCATTCTTACACCAATGATGTACTGTAGGAACAATGCACATCTGCTCGGTATTCCAATGGAAAACCAAAACAGAGTCGGATATTGTATTCATATTAGGGCCCAGTGTCTGGTACAGCTGTGCAATAGGGAAAAACCTAACAGCCCGAGCCTAGGTCTGCTCTGGTCCAGCAAACACACCTGGACAGAGAGCCATAAGGTTGGCTCAGGACAAAGGAGAGGGCTGGCTTGGCTGGCCAGACGAGACAAGTGCCAGACAAGCCATGGGGAAAGAGAGAGAGAGAGAGAGAGAGAGAGAGAGAGAGAGAGAGAGAGAGAGAGAGAGAGAGAGAGAGAGAGAGAACAGGGATAGAGAACAGGGGGAGAGAGAGAGAGGGAGAGAGGAGAGAGAGAGAGAGAGAGAGAGAGAGAGAGAGAGAGAGAGAGAGAGAGAGAGAGAGAACAGGAAGAGCGAGAGGAAGAGAGAGAACAGGAAGAGAGAAAAGAGGATGCATCCCAGGGCCAAAGAGGTGGTGTGGTGGTGGGGGGCTGGGCGGGTAGAGAATAGTTCCACTCGGTTATGTAACTCTGTGTCCGCTTCAGATGACCATTCACTATGTTGGACGAAACATTCAAAGAAAATTTGTATTTGGAAAATTTGGCAGATTTCTTCCTTAAAAAAAAAGGAGAGCGGTCTCTGTCCACTTCCTAAAGTATTTTTCCCTTCATTGAGACAGTAGGAAGGCTGGGAGGGAGACAGGAGAGACATTTCTTATTGAAACAGTAAGGCTGGGAGGGAGACAGAGTAGGGGAGACACAGGAGAGAAGGTTCTTTATTGAGACAGTAAGGCTGGGAGGGAGACAGAGTAGGGGAGACACAGGAGAGAAGGTTCTTTATTGAGACAGTAAGGCTGGGAGGGAGACAGAGTAGGAGAGACACAGAAGAGATGACTCCTGTGGGATTTGGTCCCAGGCCAGCAAGGGTACAGTTAGTCCCAGACGGGCACAAATACCGATATCGGATATCGTTCCGATACCAGGCTAAAATATAATATTGTATCTGCGAATTTCCCAGATACTAAAACGTGATACCAAGAAACACGTCCAACGTGCCAGAAATCAAAGCAAAGTGACTTGATTTGCTGCATTTTGACATATCTCAAAAATCTTTGTCCAATGACCCCAAAATGACAGTCCAAAGTTGGATCGGTGCATCCCTAGTTCTTAGCCACTATACCATCTCATTAAGCACATTAAGAGAGACATTTGTGTCCGGAACAGGCACATATTTCATCGACTATAAATCTTTGACGATCCAAATGCGAAATACTCGTTTCACTTACAAAGAAATAGGACCGAATTGATGTGATATTAATAGTAGTGCTGATGTGTCTAATGGGTTTTTTGATGTACTCCAAAAGGGCTGCAGTGCACAGAGGCAGAGAGAGAGAGAGAGAGAGAGAGAGAGAGTTAACTAGAGGGAGAAAGAGAGAGACAAAGCGAGAGAGAGAGAGAGAGAGAGAGAGAGAGAGAGAGAGAGAGAGAGGAGAGAGAGAGAGAGAGAGAGAGAGAGAGAGAGAGGAAGATAGACAGTTGACTACAGAGGGAGAAAGAGAGACAAAGCGAGAGAGAGACAAAGCGAGAGAGAGAAAGGGAGAGCAAGAGACAGTTAACTACAGAGGGAGAAAGAGAGACAAAGCGAGAGAGAGAGACAAAGCGAGAGAGAGCGGGAGACAGTTAACTACAGAGGGAGAAAAAGACAAAGCGAGAGAGAGACAGACAGTTAACTACAGAGGGAGAAAGAAAGAGAGAGTTACAGAGAGATAAAGATGGATTGATGAGACAGATAGGAAGGGAGACAGTGGGACGGCAGAGATGGAGAGACAGACTAAAAAGATAATCCATAGAAAGATGGAGGAACAAAGTGGACAGAAAGACGGGTACAGTGGAAGGAAGGATGCAGACAAAACAGCGCTCACCTCCATAGCCATGAAGTGCTTTGAGAAGCTAGTGAAGGGCTACATCTGTTGCTCCCTCCCCATCAACCTGGACCCCTGAATTTGCCTATCGCCCCAACAGGTCCACGGAGGACGCCATAGCCCATGTGCTGCACACAGCAGCATCACACCTGGACAAGAGGCAGGGGAACTATGTGAGAATGTTATTTATCGACTACAGCTCAGCATTCAATAGCATAGTCCCCTCCAAAGCTCAGGGACCTGGGCTTGAACTATGACCTCTGCCAGTGGGTCTTGGACTTCCTGACGGGCAGACCTCAGGTGGTGAGAGCAGGCAAATGCACCTCCTCATCCATCACTCTCAACATAGGGGCCCCCCAGGGCTGTGTTCCGAGTCCCCTCCTCTACTCCCTGTACACACATGACTGTGGCACAGCGGAACAACAACACAATCATCAAATTTGCTGACAACACAGTAGTGGTGGGCCTGATCTCTGCAAACGCCGAGAGGGCCTACCTGGAAGAGGTAAAGGTTCTAGCGGGATGGTGTCAAGAGAACAGCCTCTCCCTGAACGTCAGCAAAACAAAAGAGATGATTGTGGACTTTAGGAGGTCGGGGATCAGGGACTACAGCCCCCTCAGCATCGACGGGGCACCGGTTGAGAGAGTGAACAGTTTTAAGTACCTCGGAGCCCACATATCTGAGGACTTGACATGGACGACACACATTGACAGTGTTATCAAGAAGGCACGGCAACGCCAGCTACTTCCTTAGGCGCCTAAGGAAGTTCCAAGTGAGTCAGAAGATCCTTAAGAACTTCTACTCATGCACAATAGAGAGCATCCTGACTGGCAATATCACCTCCTGGTTTGGGAATAGCACTGCACAAGACCGTAGCAGACTACAGAGAGTGGCCCATTCAGCCGAACGGACAATTGGAGGGGGGCTTCCCACTCTCCAAGACATTTACAACAAGCACTGCATGGGTAAGGCTAAGAGAATAATCAAAGACCCCAGCCACCCAAACAACTGCATATTTGAACTGCTGCAGTCAGGCAAGCGATACCGGAGTCTCATGGCAAGCACAGAGAGACTCAGAAGGAGCTTCTATCCCCAGGCCATCAGGATGCTCAATGAACAATAACACTATGTAACAAACCATCAAATTCACCCACAGCACACACATCCACACATACACACTCACTTTAAATAAACAACTCACTGTAGCACCCACTTATTTGAACATCTCTCATACCTCATTGCACCTCACAACCACAAGGTGGCACCACAAGCTAAGCTATTGTATATTGTTGTAACTCAGTTACCTTCTCTGCATTGTGCATTGTGTATACATTGTATATACTGTATATGTACATTGAACCTTTTTGTTTTGTTTACACTTGTTTACGTACTTGACTTTCTATTTTATACTTATATTATACTTATTTTTACTATCTTTTTATTTTATCTAGCACACTCTCAGGAGCAAAACAGAAAGAAGCATTTCATACAAAAGTATTCTGTATTTCTGTATGACAACTAATAAAGAAACTTGATGGAAGGAAAAGCGAGAATAATGGCGGGAAAATGCAGACCAATGTGTTGTCTGCACGATACCAGATGTTGGCCTGCTATGTTGGCTGTTGTCGCACCAATTTAACCGTGGATAGGCAAAAAGACATTCCCACTGACGGCACATCACCAACAGTCACTTCCATTTTATATGCAGCCTACTGTAATTATCCACCATTAGGACGAACAGTCTTATTCCAAATGAAGTGGATCTCATTTAATATTTCAACTTAACGACAATCATCTCTTTTAGATTCCAAACTACCGTGGTTGGATTGAAACGTTGCTTTGAAACAATTTAAATGTATTTAACTGCTCGTTTACTTTTCCATGGAGTAAATAGACCATCCAGTTGTAACATACACGTGTATGTACTATACATGTAAACAAAGTTATATGCACACGTTCAGTTAGGCATGTGTATTCCAAAGTCTGTGGTTTGTTATTGAAATTAATTACTACTCCATCCCTCACCTCACGTCATGCCTCTTCCCTCCAGGGTCACTCCCAAATGTGGTGCACTTGATACCTCTCTTTTAGGGCTGCAAGCAACAACTAAATCTCCAACTAATCAATTTAGTTTTAGTTGAGTCTATGTTATGCTGCTATTTGATGTATAGCAAAGCCTCAACACTTTTATGTTTTATGTTTTTCTTTACTATTATTTAAACTGTTCAGCTCCTTTCAAACTGAAAGACTAGACTATTTTATATATAATTTTTTTTGTATCACATACATTTACTTTTTGTTTTATAACCATCAGTTTGTGTAATAATGTTAACGTAAATGTAGCTTTTTTCTCTTTTTATCCGATTAATTGTTTCAATAATCAGCAGATTAATCAACTATCAATATAGTCGTTAGTTGAAGCCCTACTTTGTTTGAACATGTTGGTCCCTTCCTCGTATCCCTTTCCTCGTTCCTCCTCAGTCTCTCTTAATTTAAAGTTTCCAGTACTCTAGTGGTGTTTGGTCCGGGTTGGGTTTGGAACATTGCAAACATAGAGCACTGTGTGCCATCGACACATGGGGACCATATGCAGACCTTTTTTTCCCTGCACGGTAACAATATATATATTTTTTTTAAGTTCTCTTTTGGTTTATCAGCTGAGATTTGAAAACGCTAGTCGTCTTGTCCACACAAGACCTCTGCACACTCAGCTACGCTTTGAAGAAATAAAAAATGTTAAAAAAAAAAAAAAAGGGAAAAACGCAAACACACACAAAGACACGCACGCAAAGTCACAACTAAGCATCCACGCGTTTGCAGCTAACCCTTTTTCAATTACCCAAATGTTAAGAGCAATTTCACATTTGATGATAAAATGTTATCAGTCATATGGGCGGACTGCCTGAACAGAAACAAGGTGTCAGTTGCTGCAGAGATGTTGCTAGATTTCACACGTGGCGCATGCATCATCCACGTGCGTGCTTTTGAAACGGCTGTTAAAAAGAAACCTGCCCAGAGAAGTCGCTGCTGAAGACATTAGACACTATCAGGAAACTCTGCTGCTGGCTGGCAGTGGATATTGTTGATTAGTGGTCTCCATTAGTCTCTCAGATGTGGTCTCTCTTTCAACGTGTGCAAATCAATGGCAATTGCTTCCAGGTTCATTTACATTGGTTTGTATAGTTAACTAGAGTGGAAAGGGAGGCTTTTCATATGGGCGCTGTCAAAGGGCTTTTATGGCAAACCCTGGTATATGTTCTCTCTGCTTCAAGGGCTTCTGAAAGGGATGACTTTGCACGTTTTGGCAAAGACGTGATGGGCGTTTGCAGAGAGGGGTTTGCCGGGCTTGCACCCAAAACATGTAGCCTGCCGTGTGGTTTTTGTGGAGTTACTGTGTGGAGTTACTCGACTGAAAATAGTGAGGACAATACGAGGTTATTTCATTGTAAGAAAATACCTTTTGATAGTTAAAAACCTTCTTGATTAAAAAAAGAATGTCTTAGTAGATATCATAAACAGAGGATGTCCTATAGACGCCAAGCAAGTTTACGGTCAGGAACTGTTCATTTCCGCTACATCTGCCATAAAGCGTGTAATACAGATACCGGTGTGCACTGCCTAGAGTCTGCAGACGCAGTAGAACACGCCGCGGCGAGGGTGCACTCATGTGGAGGTGGTCCTCAACGCTGCACCTCCGTTTGGCCCAGATCTGTCACTCCCACTCCGGAGACCTCCTCCACGCTTTTCATAACTGTAATCTCTCCATCCCTCTAGTTGGCATGGAAACGCACTGTTATGTTCCCTCTCCTTCGTCTCTCCCCATCCCGCGTGCCTTCTCACCTCCCTGCCTCTCGACAACGGGTCTCGAGTTTCTGTATGAAAAGCGAGTCGTGTCCCCTGGACTTTGGTTCGACTACTAGGAGGAGGAGGTCCGATCAAACAGATGCCGGGACGACTGGTCTAACTTTTCAGCACGTTGGCTGCAGGATTGGTAAAGCAGATGTATGCGTGTGTGTGTGTGTATGTGCTTTGGTTGTGTGTGTGTGTGTGTGTGGGGGGGGGGGGGGGGGGGGGGGGGGCGATGGCTTGGCCAGACGAGCAGACCATCCGTCCAATGACAGCGCACATGAGTCAAGTTGTCACCAACTGGGCCACAAGCTGATGGGACTATTGATCAGGAACCCCCCCTCCCCCGCTACATTTCAAGGGGCACTTCTCCAAAAAACAATGTTGATTTATTTTGCACATAATCTCCCAGACATCCCAAAACCCATTTGCACACATTAATTTAGTTGGACACTTATTGAGAGTAAATTCGTTTGGATATGACCACCAGTGATGTCATCGGGGACAATGAATCCTTATGTTATCCACGAAATGAGGTAGATAAAAGACGAAAGTCTTTTTCTGGTCTGCATCCTCTTAACAGTTGTTTGTATTGAGCCGTACTGTATTGTACCCATTCTGCAATCTGTTAATAAAGTTTTCAATCAATCAATCAAACAATCAATAACATAGCAATATCTCGTCTTATAGGGACTGCTGCCATATCATTTCATTGAGCTGTAACACACAACACAAGGATTCGACATCCACAGCTGCATCTGTGCTGTAGGCCATGCTGACATTGATGCAGGCTACATGGAGACAAATGTACTGTATGGAGAGAGATATTTATAGCCTACTGTCTATTGATTGTGTCGCTGTCCCTGTGTGCTGCATGTGAGGCTCTGTTGTCATGGTGAGTAGGGATGTCCCGAACGGATCGGAAAGATCAGCATTATTTTAATTGATCAGTATGTATTATTCATTTGTATCAATTGATTAGCTATATTACAGTAAGCCTAATCAAATTCTAATCCTCTTTTGTTTTAAAGTGTTTAGGGAAAATTAAGGGAAAGTGGTAATGTAGGCAATTTCTTCTGTAAGCAGAGTGATTCAAATACAAGTAAATCAAGCGTACCAAGTATATATTTGGATTGGATTGTTTTTTACTAACTTTAATATACTTGGTGTGTGCACTGTACAGCTGTGTTATCTTGAGAAAATACTAATATCGGATTGGGACTCGGTATCGGCAGATATTCAATATTAAATGACTCCGATCGGGGCAAAAACATGATCCAGACATCTGCAATTTTGAGTCATACTGTAGAACTCTTATAAGTTGTTGATGCACAACATAACATAAGCCATTTGGTCGACGCATTTATCTAAAATCGCATTTCTGATTCTTATTAAAACTGTTGATATCTAGTTCTTTGGAATTAAACTCTTCAAACAACCTTGCCGCACGGACATTCCTGGGAACCACAGGCCGGATCGCCCCAAATAGACGGAAAGACATTAACCAGAAGGCCAAACATCTCTGCCTGTGTATCGGACCATCAGAAAACCATCTCGAGAGAGAGAGAACTATATTCACAACATGTGGACAACGGGGGCCTAATTCCAATCAGAGAACACTAAATCCTCGCCAAATCCGTCCAGAACCCAAGAGCTATATGTTTTGGAGCCGGAGGAGTAGGGATCGTTCCCCCTGGTCCCTCCGTAGAATAGAATAGAATAGGATAGAATAGAATAGAAGTAGGCCTACTTTATTAATCCCGAGGGAAATTCAGCACCACAGATTGCTCACAATAAACATTTAGATAATTCAAATTAGAATATGTATAAACATTCTAAAATATACAGTCCAAAAATATACAGTACAATGTCAAATGTACAGGAAGATATACAAGGATCTATATAGTCTGGTGCAAAGAAATTGCAACGCAAAGAAATCGCATTGATTGATTGAAATCACAAGTATTTCAATTATAAAAAGTTTGCCTCCGATATAGTTTTATGGATATATAGTCATTAGGCATCTGTGTCGACTTCCATCTTAAGCTCAGATATTTATTTATTATATTATATATTATTTACCCTAAACAAGCTGCGGGTCGTTCCATCCGCTCAACCGTGATGCTGCCGTGATTTTCACTAAGCGCTCCCACATGCCGGCCATGTTTTCCCTCCCTCCCCGGCAACACGCGCCTTTAGCCTCACTTCTTTTATGTTAGCGAGACCTTTTTTTCCCTCCACGCCAAAGACCTGTTTCGTGTGATCATCGAAAGCCGGGGGGGGGGGGGGGGGTTGATGTTGGAATTACTCTTCATCGATTCCACATGAATCTCATCATCAAGTGTGTCAAGTAATCAGCTACCGATGGTTAAAACCAAAACATACAGGTGAAAGGGCATCGGCTCAGTGTGTGGAAACGGAGACTCAAAAGGGCAGATTGGTTAGAATCAGTCCTAACTTTTTTAGTGTTCCCTAATCGAGCCATTAAACGCACACAAGACGACTGGGATAGTGTTATGGTCATTATAAACGAGCCATGGACGGCTAATTTCAGGTCGATTCTCTCACTGCCCCATCGGGGGAAACATCTGCCTGCATAATAATGAGACGTTTCCTATCAGGAATGGAACTTCAGTTCATATCCTCGGTTGATTTTGAAAGTAGGAAGGGTACCATTTCCTGTAGGCGGTCGAGGAGGGTTAGAGACTAGACAGCACCAAAGACAATCCTGTGGTGCTGCCTGTTGCACTGTTTAAAGCAATGGTGCGTTAGAGGAGGTGGCACTGGGGGTGCTGTAAAAGAGGGGCGATGGATGGGTGGGTCAGGGGGGTTGAGGGGACAGCTCATCCGACCGTCAAGATACCCCACCACGGGTCCCCGATTCCCCTTCTCTAATCTCATTTGGGGTGGTGGTAGGGTGGGGAGACTGGGGGGGGGGGGTAGTGGTAGGGGGTGGGATGATGAACGACATGCAAAGGGAAAAGGACCGGGGCTGCTTCCCATTAGGAAAGAGGGGGGGGGGGGGGGGGGGGGAATCCCAGGATTTATATCGTACCGCTCGCTGCACTGTTTCCGAGCCCGTTCCAGAACACATTTCACGTGTGTTTTTCACTCGGTTGCTAACGTAAGCAATCAAGGCCATTTCTGCACGCCGACTTGTTTCTGGAAATGGGTCCCTGGTGTGTGGCAGGCAGACGGCACAGTAGAAGGCAACAGTGAAGTTGAGCAGGTTCATGGGGGGCGGGTGGTGATTTTTTCCCCCCATCTCCACGCTTAATATAATGTGTCCATTACAATATACAATAAGTAGAGGTAAAACAAACTTTTCTAAAATGCTATGAAATGCCCGTTTTATAACTGTAGCCCACCTGTATCCACACTGCGGAAATGCACAAGGCATAACATTATTGGCTGCGGTCACAAAGCCATCATACTGCTGGCTCACAGATCACAGAGTGAGGACAAGTCATGCATTATGTAGTATGGGAGCTTGTCTGGTGCCAGCAGTAGTAGCCGTGTGGCACCACACAAAAAGCAGGTCTGTCAGCGAGTTTGTCAAATATTTCCTCACCTCAAAAAAGGTTGTTAAGATCTGAGGTGGTTAAAAGACATCTAGGCATAATTTGTTTGATTAAGCAGGCATTATGCTTCAATCTTCTGTGAGCACAGAGCTCATGGGAATGCAGATGAACAAAAGCATAATATCCAACAAAATATAAGGTTGACTGTCGCTCTAAACTACCCCACCAGTGGAGACAGTGGCTCAGGAGGTCGTCTGGTAATTGGAAGGTTCCTGGTTCGATGCCCACTCCTCCCAGGCAGCGTGTTGAAGAGTCCTTGAGCAAGACACTTAACCCCTAATTGCTCCCGATGAGCAGGTTGGCACCTTGCACGGTCGTCTCTGCCATCGGTGTGTGAATGTGTGAGCGAATGGGTATAATGTGAGGAACAAAAATTGCAAAGCGCTTCAGATAAAAAAAAAAGCTATATAAATGCACCATTTATCCATTTACCACCACGACCCTAGATCCAATCACAACATCCCTCCCGACACGCCACAGCCTTACTCACCACCAGTTCGGAGAAGCGCGCGTTCAGCTCCTCGTCCGGGGGCATGGGGGCGCTGAACTCCAGCAGCTGCAGCGGCACGCTGTCCTTCAGGTTGATCTCCGGAGGCTCGCTGCTGCCGAAGCAGCACAGGAAGCCCAGGCCCGGCCGCGTCCTCTTCCTGGGGGCATGGCGGCGGAGGGGCACGGTGCAGGCCAGACGTTTTGGTGCGCAGGTGCCAGGAGGGTGCCAGGAGGGTCCCGGGGGGGGGAGGGGGGAGGGGGTAGGGGGGGGGGGGGGGGCAGGGGAGGGGAGGGGCAAAGGGACAGGGGAGGGGAGTGGAGGGGAGGAGGGCGAGGCTGCTATCTAGGGGGCATGATCTGAAACAGGAAGGAGAACGTGGTTAGAATCAGGTGAGGCGCGGAGATCAGTGGTCTTCGATGTGCGTCCTCAGTGCCACCAAGGCATCAAAAGTCAACAATACGTTATTACCATCTATTTCTACTACCATGTACCACTGTTTATACCACGACAAATGCCACACTTCTAACGAGACGGAGGCAGCAGGGACTGGCACTGTAATCCTTGCCCTGGCAATAAGGTCCTCCACAAAGAAGCTTCTTGTTCGTGAGGCACAATGGCGCAGGCCGTACGATACGTGTATGCGTCTCTGTGTACACTTGCACCGAGAGCTGCCCCGGCGATGCACTCGCTCCTTCAATGGAGTGGCACTAACGCACTGTGTGCGCGTGTGTGTTTGTGTGGCCGTGCGTGTGTGTGTGAGAGCAAGAGACAGCAGTGAATGACAACAAGGGCAGAGGTCTGAATAGGCCTAGGCACCCCAGAGGATTTCCTCAATGCTGAGAAAGGGATATGGGTGGTCTGTAAGCTACTGTATTGAATGGCATTCTTACACTGCCATGTCCTTTCTCACACACACACACACACACACACACACACACACACACACACACACACACACACACACACACACACACACACACACACACACACACACACACACACACACACACACACACACACACACACACACACACACACACACACACACACACACACACACACACACACACAGTCTTATTTATGCCAAAACTTAACTGCATTTGTGAATGAATGGTAGTACCTGTGCCTGCATACATGCAATATGCAAATAGTGTGTCTAATACAAAAACCAGGCCAATGTCCTTGACCAAGGAGGGGGAACTTGTCTTAACTTGGGACACCAGCGCAATTATAAAGCCATTTAGCTGCCAAAGAAAACAAGAGACCAAGCACAAGCTAAATAATTCATTTTTTTTTTAATAAATTTAACATAATTCCACTACCTCTTGAACCTCTCAGCCACTGAGATTTACACAAGCGCACTGACAAACGAGCGAACAGGACACGCCTTGTGAAAAAGTTACAGCTTTGCACCTGTTTGGTTTAATGTAGCGGTGAACGTTTATGACTTTAAAATTTCCATGAGGACAGACGCCACAATCTACTAGTACATCTCAACCTAGGCAAGCACACCCCTCTCTCTCTCTCTCTCTCTCTCTCTCTCTCTCTCACACACACACACACACACTGGCTGTGCATACAGTAGGAGTTCTCTCTGCGCCCGCTAAAAATAGACAGTCGGTAAATTCTTTATGAATATGCTGGGCGCTCGACTGAGGCTTGAGGGGGAAAAAATTCAAAAAAGGGAAAAACACCAGATTTCCATTTAGCCTCCTAGTTTCTTTTTAGTTTTATTATTTTTTTCCACCTCCTGGAACCTGCTCTGCCTTTGTAAGCAGAACAGAGCTGTATGCGTGTGTTGCTGGAAATGGACTTCAGCCTGCTTCACTCGAAATTGGACAAACAACTCCAAATGAGTTGTTTGTCGGTCCGTGTGGTCTCAGAACGTGCAGACTTAAGTGGTCTCCGTTTTGCTAAAGCGCTCCGATGCGCTCTTTTGATGAATAGTCCATTACTTTGGTTGTTTGCATGCTATTGCATCAGTGTGCTGTTGGGACCCTTATAGCATGTGACATGCTGTGGTTGTGTGTGTGTGTGTGTGTGTGTGTGTGTGTGTGTGTGTGTGTGTGTGTGTGTGTGTGTGTGTGTGTGCGTGTGTGTGTGCAGGCATGCATGTGTTGTTGGAGTGTAATGCATGTATGAGATCCTGCACCTGTGTGCTTGTTGCATTTGTACTTTTGCCTACAAAATTGCAACGATCGCCATGGTGACACAATCCCAACACTGTTGGCACAAAGGGTGTGACGTTCTCCTTCAATCTCTGTCTCCATAGAAACCACCTAGTGGGTCGGGTCTGTGCCAGCTTTGATGCGATACTGACTTGAACACTGTTCAGATTTGTTTTGGCAGTCGTGATCATCTCAGAGAACTGTCAAGATGTGTGTAGGATATTCTGTGCTCAGCAACATGGGATGGCCTTTGTTTAAAGACATTACAATGATGGAGAAGAAAATATTGTTATATCGATTATTCCTCCAGATATGATGATATAGCCCATGTCTCCATGTTCTGTCCAATGACCACAAACTAATGGTCACTAATGGCCAAATCTAAGGACTGGAGCAGGACTCAGTAGGATTGAACCAGGACTAAGTAGGATTGGAGTAAGTCATTAGCTGATGTTAATGTTGGTGGTGCGTGGTGACATTGACCATGGGCCGGTGCGGTGCTATGAATTTCGTTACCGGGTATCAAAAAAACAAGGGATGCAATCAATGCCAACAGACTATTTTGGGGTTAATTGAAGTGCCAGTTCATTAGTTATAAACAAGAGCAGTATCGACACAGTGCTTTAGAATATGTAAGATAGTAAGACTGGTTGTGGGAAAATATTCTTGATCTCCGCTTGCTTCCCATCAGTTTTAGAGCTCCAGCATCCAGTGCTGATCCAGTTCCAGGTCTTAGTGGTGCTGATCCAGTTCCAGGTCTTAGTGGTGGTGATCCAGTTCCAGGTCTTAGTGGTGGTGATCCAGTTCCATGTCTTAGTGGTGTTGATCCAGTTCCAGGTCTTAGTGGTGGTGATCCAGTTCCAGGTCTTAGTGGTGGTGATCCAGTTCCAGGTCTTAGTGGTGGTGATCCAGTTCCAGGTCTTAGTGGTGGTGATCCAGTTCCAGGTCTTAGTGGTGGTGATCCAGTTCCAGGTCTTAGTGGTGGTGAGTGAGTGAGTTTGTGTTGCTGAGGACAGCTGGTGTAGCCTAAGTAATGGGAAAGCGGCCTCTCTGCAGGGGTGGACAAGAAAACATCCAAACCTCCTGTCCTCTCTCTCTGTGCGTGTGTGCGTGCAGTCCGTGCACACTGCATGCGTGTACTCAAGTGTAATAAAATAAGTAGCCTATATGAGGTAAAGTGTAAGTAGAGGGGAATTGTCTGTGTATGTGTGAGAGATAAAGAACGTGTGCATATGTGCAAGTGTGTGTGTGTGTGTGTTTGCGCAACTGTGTGTGAGTGGCCCTGCCTCCATCTCCACTCTCCCACAGAGCGCCACACTCCTCACTCAGCACAGTACTGCTGGACCACTGCCAACCCATGCCCATGAAAAGTAGGCCAAGACACACACACACACACACACACACACACACACACACACACACACACACACACACACACACACACACACACACACACACACACACACACACACACACACACACACACACACACACACACACACACACACACACACACACACACACACACACACACACACACACACACACACACACACACACACACACACACACACACACACACACACACACACACACACACACACACACACACACACACACACACACACACACACACACACATATTTGTATGGTCCATTGACTACGCTCATTCATTCTGTATCCCCTACATTTAAAAAAAGGTTTCTTCTAAACAGCTCCCTTTTTTATTTTCACATTTCCACCTAAACAAACAAGAGTTGTCTTCTACCTTTTCATTACACCCCCACTCTCTTGCTCCATTCCCCGCTTTTCTATCACTTTCAACGCTCCCTGTCACATCTGATAGACAAGACAGATGGATAGACAGACCAAGTCAGACGGATGGGTAGATGGAGTGGCATTTCTCTCAGTCTGCTCATAGCATCTGTTGTTTCCTCAAACCCCGTCTCCTCCTGTCATCTTTCTCTGCGTCTCGGTCATCATCCACACCCTGCCTCCTCACCTCTCACTCTACATCCCTCAATCCTGCCTCCTCTCCTCTCTCCATCCCTCCTCCACCCTGCCTCCTCTCCTCTCTCCATCCCTTCTCCACACTGCCTCCTCTCCATCTCTCCTCCACCCTGCTCTCCTCTCTCCATCTCTCCTCCACCCTGCCTCCTCTCCTCTCTCCATCTCTCCTTCACCCTGCCACCTCTCACCCTGCCTCCTCACCTCTCACTCTCCATCCCTCAATCCTGCCTCCTCTCCTCTCTCCATCCCTCCTCCTCTCCTCTCTCCATCCCTTCTCCACACTGCCTCCTCTCCATCCCCCCTCCTCCCTGCCTGCTCTCCTCTCTCCATCCCCCCCTCCTCCCTGCCTCCTCTCACTCTCTATCCCTCCTCCACCCTGCCTCCTCTCCTCATCTCTCCTCCACCCTGCCTGCTCTCCTCTCTCCATCTCTCCTCCACGCTGCCTGCTCTCCTCTCTCCATCTCTCCTCCACCCTGCCTGCTCTCCTCTCTCCATCTCTCCTCCACCCTGCATCCTCCCCTCTTTCCATCTCTCCTCCACCCTGCCTGCTCTCCTCTCTCCATCTCTCCTCCACCCTGCCTGCTCTCCTCTCCCCATCTCTCCATCTCCTCCACCCTGCATCATCCCCTCTCTCCATCTCTCCTCCACCCTGCATCCTCCCCTCTCTCCATCTCTCCTCCACCCTGCATCCTCCCCTCTCTCCATCTCTCCTCCACCCTGCATCCTCCCCTCTCTCCATCTCTCCTCCACCCTGCATCCTCCCCTCTCTCCATCTCTCCTCCACCCTGCATCCTCCCCTCTCTCCATCTCTCCTCCACCCTGCCTGCTCTCGCCCTCCATCCCTCCTGTTGACATTATACCCGTTTCTCTCCTTTTCAGTCTTCTCACCTTCCTCTCCTTCAGTCTTCTCACCCTTCCACTCTGCTCCATTTTCTCTCGCTCTTTTTCGAGTCAGTGGGTTGTTACGCCTCCCCGGGCTTACAACTCAGAAGATATGCACGTACACGTTCTCCAACACACACACACGCACACGCACACACACACTTCTCTAAGCCAGTCAGAGTGCCTGTCACTGTAACAAGGGGCGAGAGAAGTGGAGCAAAAGAGTAGCAGCAAGTAGTACAGTAGTATGAGTAGTAGTACGTAGTACAATCCCAATAGGTTACTGCTAAATAAAACAGGCTGTATGCATGTGTGTGTATGTCATGTGATGCGTGTATGCGTTTGTGAATCTTGAGTGGGTGTGCCTGTGTATTATGACTGTGTGCGTGCGTGTGTGTGTGTATGCAAGAAAATATGTGCATATACATACATGTGATATGTGCCTGTGTGTGGACTTGTAAGGACTGGTTTGAGTTGTGGAAATAAAAGAGGAACTTAGTTTAGGGTTAAGATTAGGGTTAGAATTAGATATGTTGGGGTGAGGGCAAGATAATGAATGTAGTCGGTGGAAGGCAAGCCTAGCAATATGTGTGTGTGTGACACTTGACTTAGATTGACTATGACTAACGTGACTGGCTGGCAGACAGAGTTCCTGTGCATGGAATTGTGAGAGACGTGCACACGCACACGGGTCCACACACACACACACACACACACACACACACACACACACACACTTAATATACTTTAACACAACGTTTCGGCCTGTGGCCTTTTTCAAGTTTTTTTTACAACTTTACATATCTATTTGAGTCAAGCACCTGTGACTATACTTTGGATGTGAGTGAGTCTTTTCTACTACGCAGTACGCACACACACACACACAATCATACAAACACAGAACCGTTCAATGTCAAGTTGTCAACTTAAGCAAGTACTATGCATACATCAACTTGCGTGCACGAGCATACACACACCCACACAGTTGTATCCACTGACGCACCTACTCGAGATTCACATGTGTATGTGTTCGCGTGTATACACATTAGACACATGTGCGGGCAGGCAGTCACACACACACACCATGATCCTTGCAGCAGAGAGGAGCCTGCTGGGTGTGTGGGTGATGGCTGCAGAGAGCAGCCGCGCAGAGAGAGAGACATACAGGGAGGGATAGGGAGAGT
This sequence comes from Notolepis coatsorum, assembly GCF_963971535.1. NCBI lineage: Eukaryota > Metazoa > Chordata > Actinopteri > Aulopiformes > Paralepididae > Notolepis > Notolepis coatsorum. The sequence continues at coordinate 31,719,383 of NC_140167.1, read as the reverse complement.
AAGACAGGAGGAGAGGAGGAGAGGAGAGGAGAGAGCTGCTGCCACTTCTCATTCAGAACACTACCTCATCTCCTAAGCCTCAGCGCAGGGAAGTAGGTCAGTGGAGGAGAGAAGGAGGAGGAGGGGTAGTGAGGAGAGATGAGCTGCTGCTGCTTCGAGAGAGAGAGAAAGGAGAGAGAGAGAGGGGGGGGAAGAGGGAGGGGAGAGGTGGAGAGAGAGAGGAGAGAGAGGGGGAGAAAAAGGAGAGGGAGAGAGATAGAGAGGAAGAGAGTGAGGCAGATGCACGAAGCAAGAGAGAAGATAAAGACGGAAAGAGTGAGTGAGAGATTGACAGAGAAATATGCCATAAATGGAGAGAGAGAGAGATAAAAAGAGAGGGAGAGAGAGAAAGATAAAGAGAGAGATATTTATGGAGCGATCTCTCATACATCTGCGCCTGCATCGTTTCTCAGTCTCTCCCTTAACACATCTGTCATAGTCTTTTTCTGGAACAAACATACAAAGATAAGTCTATAGATCTGGGGAGTCACATGACAGTTTTAAGACCTGCCAGACTAATGTTTGCCTATGGTCTTTTACCATAGGAGTTTCTCAAGTTAGCGGATTGAGCAGAGTTGATCATGATTAAATAATGTTTTTGCATTTGAGTCATGGGTATGAGACTATGTACCTAATGCAATTGAATCTTTACTAATTTCCATAGTAACAACTACAGTACCCACAAGCCTTAGGCATTGGAAGACCAGTCTTGAGCGAAGGCTGCAGAGCTGAGAGGACGACGTTACAAAACCAAAACAGTAACGACAACTGACAGAATACACTATTGGAATTATATACTCATGATTACCTGACTCATTTGTTTTCAAGTGCCGTAATCTTTGTTTTAAACGTTTTATTCATAGCTACAAAGATGGCTGCGAATGCCAGGAAAACAAACGAGAATGACACAAACAACAAAGTAGTTGTTGTGCTCCGATTGCCAAGGCAATGGGTACTGTAGTAGTTACCATGGAAACGGGTACAACCGCAAAACCCAACGGTAAAAAGGGACACCGAGGCTGATTGACTCGGTTAATTAACCATAACCCATAATAACCCAGATATCTTTTCCACATTTCTCCTATAAAATCAGGATAATATCGAATCAAGTGCAATGACATCTCGATAGCGTACAGGGCTCCACAGTGCAACTGACACACGGTACCATGACAGGAGGGACATCACATACAGTACAGTGCAACAGACACACACACTGTACCATGACAGGAGGGACATCACATACAGTACAATGCAACAGACACACACACGGTACCATGACAACGGGAGGGACATCACATACAGTACAGTGCAACTGACACACGGTACCATGACAGGAGGGACATCACATACAGTACAGTGCAACAGACACACACACTGTACCATGACAGGAGGGACATCACATACAGTACAATGCAACATACACACACACGGTACCATGACAACGGGAGGGACATCACATACAGTACAGTGCAACTGACACACGGTACCATGACAGGAGGGACATCACATACAGTACAGTGCAACAGACACACAGTACCATGACAGGAGGGACATCACATACAGTACAGTGCAACAGACACACTGTACCATGACAGGAGGGACATCACATACAGTACAGTGCAACAGACACACATGGTACAATGACAGGAGGAGGGACATCACATTAGGGCTGGGCGATAAAACGATAACTATAATTATCGTGATATATTTTAATAATGGATAATATTCTTTTTTTTTATAATAAATAAAATAATTAACATTTTTATTGTGACCTGCAACAGGGCAGCTTTAAAACCAGAGACAGTGGACAGACTTTCTTGCCTGCAACTTAAAATAATGGCTTTGCTTGTTCAAATGGCAATACTGACCAAATTAGGATTTATTTTTCTCTTGTCCATTTATTTTGTTTGCTTTCTAATTTAAAATACTGTTTGAAACCGTCTGTACACAGTAGGCTATGTGTGTGCTAGCAGAGCTAGTCTCCAGTCATGAGTGGTTTGTCCACCAAAAAAGCACCAAAAGATGGAAAAGAAACTAGCAGAGCCAGAACTGTTCAACTCCCCTGGAGCCACAGCCACTTTTTTTTGGTACTTTCGCTTTCAAATCAGCTGCAGCCTGAGAACTGGAGTGTGATGGGCTGTAACACTAAAGATGGCGGCAACGACAAAGAATTGCTGCAAAATAAACATACATTTGTTGTTTAACCCTTTCAGTGCCGTTCACGAGAAATTTCGTTCCTGTGGCCCAGCGGTTGAGTGCTGAAAAACGAAGATTCTCGTTTCTGGGTCGTTATTTCTTTTATTCACTATTGCCATTTATAATCCATCGAGGCACCTTATGCATGCTGTCCTGGATGGGTCTGAGATCGCAAACGGCCAATACCGCCGCCTAACGCCTTGCGGCCGCTATTGCACTCCATTTTAAACGATGTGGCATGGCGTCTGGGCCGAGCTGTGGCATGGGGCGAGGTCTGAACACTCAGGCAAGACAAGCGGTTACCACAGTTGCCTCGACGAGCCCCCCCCCCCCCCCCCCCCCCCTGTTCATTGCTGGATTATGTTGGAAACATGATCGCGATCAGTATTTGGAATGGCGATCAGATAATTGGATTATTCTTTTTGCAGTACATCATAGACAAGGTAAGGGCTATATATTATCAATCTTGCGTTGATCCGATAATTTTTTCCCCGCGATCGGAGCGTGAAATGGCACGATTTATAGTGAAACACAGTAAAGCGCTGTTTGGCTGCGTTTCCTGGGATTACACAGAATCGCTCTGGAACTATGCTCGTATTCACCACGGTATAAAACGGAAATGTATGGATGAAAAAATATCAGTTTTTTTGCATGTTGACCGGAAGAAACTCACTGACAATCGACTGTTATTAGATCCATAGCTATAATATTTAATATAGGTTTAGCACTGCAAACACCGGCATTTATCCCCATTGAACAGATCGCTGGCACTCACGGCCCACAGCGCCCTCTGCTGAACTGCACTGGATGTGTTAAATAATCATTTAAAAAATATATATATTTTTTTTAATATAAAATGAGGACCATGGTGTTGGGGTGAGGAGGAGGAGGAGGAGGAGAGGGGGTGCAGGCTCATGTAAGCACCCAGTGCCCGGGGACAGAGGGGCACTGCCACGTTGGCACAGGAAGGAAAAAGAATGTGTGCAAGATCAATTGCAGGGGCAGATTAGAGGCCTGATGTTGCCTTGGTGTTTTCTTGGTGTTGTCTTAGTGTTGCTTTGGCGTTGTCTCTGTGTTGCCCGGGTGTAATCTTGGCGTTGCCTTGGCGAGGCACTGGCATGAAGCTGGGAGGGGGGTGCATCAGAGTACATGGAACACTGGCTGTGGACGTTCCGTGGTAAACAAGGACGGTACTGTCATGTATAGACAAAGGTCATTGCTCTGGTGTGAGCAGCACGTGTGGGAAACACGCAACGGAACAATTTCCATGAGCATGCATGTGCACAAGAGAATGTAAAAAAAAAATAAAAAAATCCATTTGCCATCTATATTGATTGTGTGCAATGTGTACAATAGAGTGAGTGTGAATGAGTGTGTGAATGCACGTGTGTGTATGTCTTGCTGAGAATGCATGCACCATTTTGTAAAATCGGATCTTTTAAACACATCAAATACAAGAAATACAAAATCAGCTCTGCGCTACAACATGCTCTGTACGCAATCATGTTCACATTCTCACACCTCTTCGAAAACAATAAAACACTGGCCAGGAAACTATCTCCATTCACACTGGCCCATCACTGGATATGTTGGCGCTGTGCCCCAGACATGCCCTCTCCAGTAGAACACCCCTCCACCCACCTCCCCCGAAAACTCCCTTCCTTCAGTCTGGCCGTCTGTCCCGATGACTAATAGTTCCCTAACCTCCAATTCCTACTTTCCCAAAGCCGCTGGCTCAAAGCCAAATCACCACGGTCTCAGCAGGCTACTGAAAACTATTCCTCTCATGGGCGCATACCCCACCCTACCCCATGCCCCTTAGATAGCCCACCCACACACCCTCAGTCAGTCAGTGGCCCGACCCCTGTGGAAAACACAATCAACATCAAGTCTCCCTGGCGAGGTGAAAGTTCACCTTGTGGAGCTAATCGCTTACATTAGCGTAGAGGCAAGCAAGGCCCCACAAACCCTATCCCCCACACTCCCTTTTTGCTGTTCCACTCAGTCAGGGCTCACGGTGATGAGGTCATCATGTTATCCATGCATCACTTCCTCATTTGAGTGGGGCAAAAGCGACATGGGTGGCCATATTTAGCCGTAGCAGTTTTCACTGAAGAAAACGCTGGGAAAGTTGAAATCTTCATCGACGTCGATTTCATGGGGGACGATAGCTCAGACGAGCCGCCTGTGAGTCGTGACCATAAAGGGTTAATGGCCAGAGAAGCTTCATGACACGGCCTGGAGATGACACACAGCACGCAGACTGAAGAAGTTAATAAGAATTCATGTCAACATATCAAATGTACACACACGGTTCGACATACACAAGCACACAGCACCGAATTAAACACACACATACTTGTGACTACATTCCTGAGGTGTGACATCACCGTCTTAATTGGGCGTCAAGGCTCCACTGACAAACGAGTGAACCTCCCCGGCCGAGGAGGCCACCCGCTATTTCACGCTACATTTGCATGCGAAGCATTCCGCACTCGTTTTCAAGGTGCACATTCTGCTAGGGATTTCAAGTTGGGAACGCTTTCATGAGAGCTAGTACACGCCACGGATTCTACTTTCTCATGTGAAACTGGACAATGGGGGGTGGAGGGCAGAGGATTTGAACTGACTATATTCTACTGGGGCCAAACCGGGGTTACACGCATAGTGTGGCGTTAAATAACCCGCCCCCGGCTTCTACGGGTGTGTAGTCCTAAAAGCTCTTGCTGCTACTATTTTGCAGGCATTTTGTCTACGCAAGCCTGGAGCTCATTTCATTTCAATACCGATTAAAACTAACTGAACTAATCATTTACTAAATTAACCATTTACTGAACACGCCGCACTTGACTGCTACAACAAGTAATATGTAGTCTACTGTGTATTATCGTGCTGCCATTATGTGAAGTTCTGTCACATACTGTGTATAGTGTGTGTGTGTGTGTGTGTGTGTGTGTGTGTGTAGTAGTATAATGTACGGAGATGAATGCGTTGATGGTATTTGTGTATCCTCTCTGCAGAGCTTTTGTCTTTCTGTATGTGATCAGCAGTGAGCTGTTATTTATAGCAGTGACAGCTTGGTTTCCTTCTGGAGAATTATTGGCTAGTCTTACTGGCACAACAAACTAATTAAATAATAGGCACGAGAAACAAGAGTGGTTTTCAGAAATACAATTTAAATTCAGTATTCTATGAAAAAGAGGCTTCCAAAGACAAAGGCCTTTAAAAAGCATTGCCCACCATTGCCCAGTCACAACAGAAAGTTACAGATGGTCACTGCTAACGTACAGTATTTTGGATACAATAAGAGAAACGCTTTTTAACTCTTGGGAGTGCCTTGAATCACATGACCTGGGTGTCATCCTGGACTCCACCCTTTCCTATCAAGCCATGTCAGTTCAGTCACCAAATCACCTCAGAAACATCTCCAGACTCCGACGACCATCACTTTTTGACTCTACAGCTGAGACCCTCATCCATGCCTTTGTCACCTCCCGCCTGGAATACTGCAACAGGGTCCTGTTCGGGGTTCTAAGCAAAACCCTGGACAGGCTCCAGTATGTTCAAAACTCAACTGCCAGGGTTCTCACCCGCACCAAACCCTGGCAGCACATCACCCCCACCCTCAGCCACCTCCACTTGCTCCCCATCAAATCCTGCATCATCTACAAAACCCTCCTGCTCACTTACAAATCCCTCCATGCTCTGGTACCTCAGTACCTCACTGACCTCCTCCACCCCCTCACTCAGTCACGGCCCCTGCGATCCTCAGACACTGGTCAGCTCTCCATCCCGCGAACCAGACCGCGGACAGAGCTTTGGGGACAGAGCTTTCAGTGTGGCAGCTCCCACCCTCTGGAACTCCTTCCCTGCAGAACTCCGCAACGGCCCGACTCTGGACACAACTCTCCTCAAACCTCACCTCTTCAACTTGGCCTTTGAGCCCTAATTTCCTACTTTGAATGTTGTGTCTGTCCACAATGTTTGTTATTTTAGTTTTTTTCACGACCTTTAAAGCGACCTTGGGTTTTATGAAAGGCGCTATATAAAACAAAGTTATTATTATTATTCTTTTTTGATATCCCTCCAAAGCGAACCCAAGCTTTTAACACCAAGAGTAGCAATACATTATCCTCAAGTGTTATTTTCATCATTAAATGTATCCTCAACATTCTGGCCGCAAGAGAATGTAAACCCACAGGTCAGGTATGTTTAGAAAATGCACAGCAAGATACTATACATGTGCAGCTGTCCAAAAAAAGGTTTCGTTTTTTTTAGCAACTTCACAAGCCTGAGGCGTTTGCCATAAGCTACCCATCCACCCACACGGACACACTCCCCAAGTGGTTTGAGACGAGCAACAAAACCGATAAGACTCGTCTGTACACCAGCGTGCCTACGTGCCTCTGCCGGGATGAGCCAGGGGGATCGGAAGATCTAAATACCCACCCTTCCCTCTCTCCTTCCTTCCTTCCTTTCTTTCACTCACTTTCTCCCTCAGTCCTCTTCAAACAGATAAGGGAAGTGGTGAGGGGCTGAGGGCAGAACTATGTTGTCGCCGCCATTGAAGAAAATATTTGAGTGAAACCTAGGTTGAATGTAAATCAGCATTTGTTTTTACCAGCGAAGTACCTGTACAATAAATTTACTTTCAAAGCAGTCTAAACGTTCTGCCAAGTAGACCGTATGCAGCAAATCCCACCCGTCTGGTACTCCAAAATGGTTGAAAGAAACGCTAAGAATTATCCGCAATAAATCTTTTGACTCAAGGCCCGATCCAGACAACCGTCCTCATCACCGCATCATCACTTTGAGCAAAAAAACACATTTAATTTCAGGGAACCTTGGGAGTGAAATAGATACTTCTAAAAAAATGTATATTAACAATAGATAACCAAAAAGAAAGGCAGGGTTGAGATGGTTTTATTAGACCATTACAGGGAATTATTGTTTTGTGGAAGAAATGCATGACTCAAAATACTTCCACTTAAATCGACCATAACCACAATTATTATTAATTACCATAATAGGTTGCGCTTACTGCTATTGCTTAAACATTTCCAGACCGCCCCTAAAGGCAAAACGCGAATTGCATTTTGCGTTGGGTGAGCGATTCATCATTGTTGTTTACAAACAGATTTTGGCCCGAAGCCGATAAAGGGAGGGTCCCGTCTGTGAACCTGCTCCAGGGTTCATATGATAGCATTATCTGCTGATCCGTCACAATGAGCTCACATGCTTGCTGTGAGGGAAAAAAACAAAACAAAGCAGATGCTTGTCCCAACACCGTTCATCTGTGTCAAACATCAAGTGTTATTTCTGTCAATGAGAGTCATCATCATCAATGTTCATACGACGACATTCGGATCCCATGGGTCTCACAAGGAACAATGTTATATATATGTATATATATATATACATCTGAGAAACCAGTATTAAAACATTCCATACGTCACACACAAAAAAACTCAGAATTTGCCTTGGAGCCAAAACATGTGAGAATGCACGCAGGGGCCTTATTGGCTTCTAGCCTCTTTCAAAACAAACATAGCAGCAGTGCCGGTTTAAAGAGGGCTGTGAGGCACATTAACCCACCTCACCCAGAAAAGAGAAAATACTTCGACTAAACCACTGGGGGGGAGCCGGGATACTTTCCATCCTCCAGGGATGTCATTAATAGATATTTAATTTAGTTTGATTCACATATTAAAATAAATAAGCCATTTCCTGATCTGGTGAGGAATATTCATGAAGAGAACAGACCACATGAGGAGCCAGAGATGTATTACAGCACCCCTCCCCGCTGTTAATATGGCGAGTGCCTTTGATAAAAACAAACAGAGCAGCGCTGTGCAGCAGCCCTGCATCCAGTTAAGAGATTTGTAGCAAGTTCTTCTAACTTCTAAGTTCTAAGCATGTCAAAGCGCCTTTGTAAAAGCCACCGACTGTAGACACTGATCGGACACATGAAAGTTGAAACAGGAAACTAAAATAGATTATTGATAACTGCAAACTACTGCAAATACCGTATCCAGGCAAAGAGGCTACAGTCCAGGTGGGGGGAGATCTCTTTTCAGGACACATCTCCAAATGTTTTATTCACGAATCACGAGTGCCCGTCAGTTCGGCGTCTCTCTTACCTAACCAGACACCTTTACATTTTATTATTCCAGAGTGCAGTAGCCATATTTAGAACAATGTCCAGAGACCATGACTGTGCATGAGAGCTTCTACTGCCGTTAGCATGCGTTACAGTCCACCAACACGTCAATCTCAACAGCGTCTGTAGGCAACCGTGGTGCGTTCCACGACCTGTTCCATTTCTCTGGTGTTCCAACTAGTACAGTATACTGTATTGACAATTGTACAACAAGACAGTCAGCAGGAGGGGTACACACAGGGTACGTGGTATTGTTTGTCTAGCAGTGCAGAACTTGAGTGCTTCACACGGAGTGCATAGTAGTATCGACATAAGCATAGTAGGTAGTACTAGTATAGGTAGAGTAGCATAGTACATTGGCGCGACAGTGGTCAGGAGGTAGAGCCGTCGTCTGGTAATCGGAAGGTTCCTGGTTCGATTCCCGCTCCTCCCGGCAGCGCTTCGGAGTGTCCTTGAGCAAGACACTTAACCCCCAACTGCTCCTGACGAGCAGGTTGGCACCTTGCATGGTCGCCTCCACCGCCGGTGTGTGAATGAATGGGTGAATGTGAGGCAAGTTGTAAAACACTTTGGATAAAAGCGCTACATAAATGCAGACCATTTACAATTTAAATAGTATAGACATAGTATATAATAGTAAAAAAAAAACTGTTTGAACATCAAACGCTTTGTGTTTTATTCTGCGAATAAAAGTGATTCCGATTCCGATTTTCAGAAGGAACATGTTCTAAGTGAATATACACTCAAAACGCCTATTAAATAGTAAGCGGTAGAAGCTTTTGGACACAAGCGGTTCACAGGGATTGTCCACCAGTTTGTGTCATGAGGCCTAATAATACAGATGTCTCCGGCTGCGTCAGAGGTTCCGAGGGTTCAGAGGTCTCACCATTGACCCACTTCTCCGCTGGCAGATGCTCGCATCTCCGCCTCCAGAGCCACGCTGGATCACTGGGGTATCTACGCTATTAATACTGGGAATGGGAAGAAAGGCCGGGGCAGCGGCGCATTCCACGGGTCCCAACATTCCCACATATTAAAAACGGGGCTCAAGGCGAAACACAATACTTGGCATCCCTTTTTGCCCCCCCCCCCCCCGCCCCCTCTAAACCCCAGAGTGCTACCCCTGCCGTGTCAAACCGTTTTCTTATTTCATATGGGAGGAACGCGCTGGAGTCACAAGCCTCAAGTCTAACTAAAGACATGTTATTATACGCATGGAAAAAAGAAAAAAGAAAAAGAAGAAGAGGCTTTTGGCATGACTGCAACCACGGAGCTGGTTACCATGAATGGGGAAGAAAAAGACTGAACTTCCCAGGGACTCAAAAGTTCCTCAAACACCCCAGAGTGTCATCTAGTCTCCGGGTCCTGTTTTGAGGGGAGGGGGGGGGGGCGGCAGTTATTTCCACAGTTTGCCGTCACCAAAATAACACACAGAAGACATGAGAACCACCAGCTCTCCCGGGCGGGTGAGAGCGAACAAGCCCTGGACGTCCAAAACGCAACAAAAACATTGACTCAACTGCTAATCAGCAATTATTTCCATTTCCATAAGCGCCGAAGCTAATGACAACACTAGCTGGTTAAGCTTGCCTATTTTCTGCTGTTATGTGTTTTGTCAGCTTGCCGGGACAGGTTCAGAAACCGGCGACGGAAACCATCATTTTCGGATTTAAGGTAATTTCCACAAAGCTGTGGAAGTGGGCACAGTCTTTGCCAATGTCAATCAAGAGCCAATGACAGACAGGGCACTACAGTAGGTCAGGGCACTCCATATTGTGCATTGTTAAGCCCTGCCACATCTCAACGGGGTAAAAGGTCAACAGCTGCAGCATGGAGGACATAGGTCCCGGGGCTTGTGGGTAATGTCTGGAATGCATCATCTGGTACGGTTATAGCAACGCTATAGGGACGGTCCTCAGAAGTGGACCAGCCTTTTCTAAAATAGCCTGCAGTGAGGCCCTTCGAAGCACTGTACAGAGGAGATATGCTTACACATCATAAGCCCCCCAGAAAGTGTGTCACCGGCACAAATACAATGGGAGCATTATTAGAGCTATGATTTGATATCAGATTGATAACAGGCTGTCGATCAGTCTCTCCAACACCGACTGGCCGCGCAATGTCAGATCTCCAATTCCAAAAGAAACCGTAACCAGTTTACTGTAAATACAGTACGACAATAATCCCACGTCTGATACCCTTGTATTTAAGCAGCTTTATCGGAAAACGGCTCTACAGACCCTACCCCCCTCTCCCTCTTCTAATAGGAAGGCAGTACAGCTTCTCGTCAGCGCCATGGTTGCAGTGATAAAAGCAGCCAGCCTACTGCCCCAACTCTCCCTCGCAGTCCGTCTAATCCGGAGAGAGAGCAGTTCATGCATCCGTAATGGGGGATAAAATATGAAAAGCCCTGAGAGCGCTGACTGCAGCAGAGGGTGTGCTCATGTACATGTGCTCATGTGTGTGTGTGTGTGTGCGCGCGCACATGTGCGTGTCCTCGTCTTTGGTTAATGCCCTCCCAACATGCTGAATCTTTTAGCGATGTCGCATGGCTCGGCCCCGGCTCACGTGAGTACATGAGGATTTTCCAGCAGGACTGACCAGGGGGTACAGTAGTAAGCCTTTTAAATGGGATGGAAATGGATATTATCTCTTTCACAATGCCAAGAGAGAAAACATCCAAGAAAAAACAAAACACCACATGTTCCTAAAAAAAACACCACATGCTCCACATCAACCATCAACAGCAAGGAATACTGTAGGTCAATTATTATCTCCACCAGATGAAGCCTGGGAGGATTATGCAATCGATTGTGTGTCCATGTATATCCGGAGGAAATCACGCCAACTACAAAGCTGTGGCAGATGTAAGTTGGTACATACTGTAGGCTGACAGCAGGCCAGGGGCGTGAATTCTGGAATTTTTCAAAATCGGTCAACAATAAGTATGAATGTAAATAATTTCCTCCATTGAAACACATTCAGTTACACCTTTTGAACACAAGAGTGATACTATGCAGATTCACTGGTGATCAGCTCTATGGCACCCGATTACAACATGCCATAGTGATCATTGTCCATTGAAATTATCTACTGAGTGCACCGTTCTAGTCTGTCTTACTGTACAGTATGCCCCCCCCCCCCCCCAATCAAACAGAAAGTTCTCAAACACTGAGGGCATCTTTCTGGAATGTTTTCCACCCATAAAACCATTGTGCTCAGGCAACCCCAAAGCAGGCATCCCTAACTGATTTCACAGGTGTAAATTTGGAGGCCTGGTGCGTGAACTTTTCATCACGGTGCTTTCGATGCGCTCGCTAAGATTTACGGCTAAGATGAAGTCTTCTGGACCGGTAAAGGTGAAGCTGCCAGGGGCGGAGAGGAGGCGTGGAGAGAGGCATGGAGAGAGGAGGAGTAGAGAGGAGGTATGGAGTGGAGGCCCAGAGAGAGGTGGTGTGGAGAGGAGGCATGGAGAGGAGGTGTGGAGAGAGGAGGCACAGAGAGGAGACACAGAGAGGAGGCGTGGAGAGAGGAGGCACAGAGAGGAGACAGAGAGGAGGCATGGAGAGGAGGTGCCAAGAAGAAGTGCAGAGAGGAAGCGCCAAGAGGAGGCGTGGAGAGGAGGTGTGAAGAGGGGGGATGGATAGGAGGCATGAAGAGGAGGCATGGAGAGGAGGCATGGAGAGAGGGGGTGTGGAGAGGCTTTACTAATTCCCCAGGGTGTTTATGTTGGTGAGAGCTGCCATGGAGGATCGGATTCCCTTGAGGGAAAGTGCAGCACTGGCAGCGCTAGTCTGTAAAACACTGAAAAAAGATGGTATTAACACCTCTAGAGAGGCTGCGCTTAGAGATACTGTAGCTGGAAGGCCGCCCACTATCCAGTCACAGGAAGCAATGGTAGATAACAGAAATGTTCCATATTGGGCCAAGTTGTTGCTGGGAGGAGATGCACAGAACAGGGAATGTCTGGCTGCCGGGGGCCATTATTTATACCAAGGCACTGATTCCGAAAAAAATTTCATCAGCTCACGTCTTGGACCAAAAATAGGCCTGTGGTCAGTAATCACACATGACACTGTCCCAGCCTCCCTTAATTCCTAAAATTCCACAGGTTTTCATAGTCTCTACACGGGTCCCCAGAATTCCCAGAAGGCAGCGGTTTCCTCCACCACATGGATGTCAGTCCCTTTAAACTCTATCCATCCAACCATCACTATTCCGATCCCTCATCCATACTTGACATGTATTCTCCCTTTGAATGCTTCGCGTGCCACAGACACTACTCCGTTTCCAAGCGAATGGGTCCGATGCAAAGCTCTCAGCTGAAACCCAATCCCAAAGCTACAACCAATATGTCGAGAGAGTCTCACTCATGTAACGCGCCACCACCACACACACAACATAGCAAGGGCAAGGCGTGCTGTCAGTGCCGGTGGTGAAGAGAACTAACTTTTTAACACCACCTTACACTACCGGTTACGGCCTATAAAGCTCGAGTAAAACTTTCTGTAAAAGTTCCTAATGTACAACCTGCTCCGCCTTCCCTCCCAATCACAACAAAGTCAGGACAAAAATGTGGAACTGGTTCCATCTCGACAGCCCTCCCTGCCCTCCCAATTCTCTCCCTAGCTCGACGTTCCACAGAGCCCATCTCCCATCTCTTAACGTTTATTTTCTCACCAGGCCAGGGGGCCCCGTGATCCCGCAAGGGATGGAACGGCGGGACGCGGTGCAACAGACGAGCCGGGTTTACGTTCGACAAACATCTGGGTCCCGTTGTGTCGGCAAACTCCTGCCGGGGCGACAATCGCTTCACGGTACGAGCCACTACTCCCCGTGAGGGAGTGGAGGTTCGGGTAGTGAGGGATATCAGTATCAAGATCAAGTATCTCCAGCTTACCTGCTTGACACAAGCTGCCCTCGGAGTCGGAGTTTCCCCAATGCGTGCCGTTTCCCCGGGGGCGGGAGGAGTGGGAAGGGTCTCAGAAACCCAAAGCACTCGTCAGCAACAGCAGAAGTTCAGAGAACATATTTAGAGCATTCCTGTATCTTCTGGTCTGCTACGTCTCTCCTCTAGCCGTCCCGTCTTCGTGGTGGTGGTACAGTTCCGAGGCATTGCCGAGTGTAGCTGCGTCTCCCCGGCTACCCCTCTCCGGAGCTACCGCACCGAGGTCTGGATTTCAGCTGACTGCGCTGGGAGCTGCTGGGCTGTTGACATTGCCTCCACTCCCTCTCTCCCCCCCTCCCTCACTTGCTCTGGCTCACACACCCCTCCCTTTCTGGATTCCAGCCTCAGCATATGACAGCATGTCAGTGCAAAAAAGAAAAGAGTGTGTATGTGTGTGTGTGCATGCATGTGTGTGTGTATGTGTACAAGTGTGTGCATGCTGTGTGAGGCCAAGGGAGAGGGCAGGATGAAAGGAAGTGACCCTCAGCAGCTCTGCGCTTCCCACTAACGAACCCCACCCCTCCCCTCCCTCTCACATCCCCCCGCCCCATCCTCGCCCCCAAAGTGCTCCCCAACCAAGCAGAAAAGACGGGAAAGAACATGGTCACGGAGGGGGGCGTTGTCGTGAAACACCCAAAAAGGAACCCCCTTTTCCTGATCCATCCCTTAAATCGCTGACACATAGGCCTGCTAGCACAACGCACATTCCCACACCCACACAATGAGTCTGGCTCTCTCCATTAGCTTCCCCTGCGGGAAGATGTACTCCCCTAAGTCCAATCAATGCTTTAGTTTACAACAAAGAACGTGAAACTTGAGCCCACACGGAAGACTTGATTGTACAAAGGTTTGTTGGCTTTGTCAGGTTCACACCATTAGCTCATCCACACACAATGCTGGGGAGGGGAGCGTTGGACGCAGGGTCACACCAAAGGGCCTTGAGGAATGAAGGTCAATTATCTGACCGTGATAGTATGAGGGGTCAAGAAGTGCATAGGGAAAGCCAATGAAACGGGAGACTCCCCTGCACCCGCCTACGCATATTCTCTGCAAGCTTTATCAGCGGAGGAAGCCAGTAACAAAATGAAGATATGTGAAAATCGCTCCAAACTCTTTGCATCTTTGACCCCACAACTTCTCATTTAAAGTCATGGCAGGAATCTAGAAATGTGAAGCTGCTAGCAGAGGAGACATCAATAATGACCTGACCCAGACCCAAACCCAAGACCAGAGCTCAGTGCAATCGTATCACATTCTAGGATGTCCAGTGTAGTCATTTGAAGAGTGGGGTCAAATGTGAATTGGGTCTTAAGACTAGCCGTCTGCTTGAGAGGCTGGACAAGCTGACTGATGTCTGATGATTGTACTTGGATCAATACTAGCCTAACCCATTCAGCCCTGAATATTTAGACTAGTAGATCTTCTTAAACCCAGATGAAATGTAGCCCCACTTTAGCAAATGCCACACTAGCAATGCCTTCAGTAGGCTAAAAAGATGCCTTAATATACAAAATGTTTTTAGTGCTCGTGCATGGACAACAAAGTTAATTATTTGATTATTCAGTCGATTTGGTCATAATAAGTCTACCTAGAAGACAACGTAGACAAATCGACAGTCAATTCGTCGATTTCTATGTGTTTTTCCATGCTGCAACCCCAGTCTTTTATGCAGATATTCGAGCACTAAACCCGCTCGAGGTCAAACTTGACCCACAGACATACAGTGAAGAGGACGCCAGCATACTGAACAAGATGCATGTAGCACCCAAACAAACAGAAAAGGCAGCCAAATCCCTCCACTG
This sequence comes from Notolepis coatsorum, assembly GCF_963971535.1. NCBI lineage: Eukaryota > Metazoa > Chordata > Actinopteri > Aulopiformes > Paralepididae > Notolepis > Notolepis coatsorum. Next base: position 31,704,238 of record NC_140167.1, on the reverse strand, counting down.
AGGCTGTGATGTGCAAAACAAACAACACATTGATGCGCCCTGAGAGTGCAGTAAGGGGGGGGGGGGGGGGGGGGGGGGGGGGGGGGGGTTGTAATGCTGTTTGTCATCTTTCTCCAGGGACTCAAGACGGATGACAGCGACTCGCTGGCGATAATGCCTGGGCGAATTCCTGAGCGCACTCTGGGGACCTATCCATTACCCCAGCTCTCAGACCTAGCCAAGCCAACTTATCTCCATACCGTCTAGTCCCTGTACCGCCTCCCTCTCCTCCTAGTGTTGGGGAGAGAGAGGGAGTGAGACAGAGAGAGAGGGAGAGAGATAGAGAGAGAGTGTGGGGGGTGTAGGGTGTCCCGCCTCCAGGGGGGGGAATATCTTGAGGCTCGAAATAAGGGAAGCTACCCCCAGGGGTTACTTTTGCCCCTGTGCACTCCAATCACCCTTAGCACCATCGATCATTACCCTGGAAAATGACATCACACTAATTGACGTGAAAAAGGAAAGTAAAAAAACAACATGGAAGCTCCGTTCCTCCAGGATTCTACCCCCCCCCCCCGCTCGCTCTTCTTTCTTTCTCCCTCCTTGGGTGCCTTTGTTTTGACTCCTTTATTACAGCGTGCGTTTTCCAGCAAAAGGCAGAAAATGAGAGGGTAGACCGTAGACACCCCGACAGCTCTCATCTACGACACCATACTGTCACTCGCCGTGCCAGGGGCCCGACCGCAGATGAGGGCCTCGCTCTTCACCGGAGCCTGAATTGCTTCGGTGAACTCGCCTTGCCCCCTAGGTAATTATGCACTCGCCGCCGCTGCCACTCTCGCCCCGTAACCGAAGCTGGTGTTTACCCCTCGGTTTCAGGCAGTAGCAGGTGACGGCAAATGGGCATGACTGACACACAAGTCGGGAGTGTGACGCTGGAGAAGTCTAGCGCTTCAGTCGTTTCCTGTACCGCCCGCCGGCCCACACCGCCCCCCCAAAACGTCTGTGTGTGAAGTGAAATGATGTGGGGCCCCTAGACAAACTGCCAGTCGACTCACCTGTCAGCTATGAGAACAGCACCGTCTAGGGTCCTCCTGGCTAAGTACTCACCTGTCCACCAAGCTAGTGGATGAAAGACTCCGTTGAAGAGGCCCGTGACCAACAACACACACACACACCACACACACACAGAAAGGCGCTACCATATCCTGGAGGTCAGAGAGACAGTGGGTTCAGACCACAGGTTCATACAGTATTTAACTCATATTGCATGTTTATCCCCTCTCCATATTATCCAGTCTCTCTCCGCTGTGTACATAAAAATTGGTGTTGGTGCTACAGCAGAGGAGCAATCACAGGCCTGCTAATGAGGGCTAAATTTAGTCGAGACGACCGGGAAGAGAGAGAGAAAAAAGGAAAAAGAATAAAAAGGAAGTTGGCACTCGTTAGGGAGTTGGACAAATGGCGGAGGGAACATTGGACCGGAGGAGCGGGGCTCCGGGGTGTCCGGGGCGGCCTCTCTCTCGCAGGCCTATAAAGCAGCTTGAGCCTCTTTTCTCTTACAAATCTCCTCATAAAGGCAGGAGAAGTTACACTCTGTAAAGTGACACGAGACAGGGGTTTGCGAGGAGACGTTGAAAACAGAACCGAGCCAAATAGTATTTTACAGATACTTTTTACGGGTTATTTTTAGCGGCCCGAGGTGCCAGATGGGAGGGATTTGCCACACAGTGCCATACAGTACACTGAGAGCCGGACAGTTTAGACAATTACAGTTAAGTATTTCTAATCAATCAAGTACACTGTTAGGTGATTGACAATTTGCATGATAGTATCCAAACAGTTATTTGCAACTACTACTACTGGGTGAAAAACGTAGGGTAATTTAGTGGTACTCGAACACTAGCACTCGATGACTTGAAAAATTTAATGAAAATGTCTGTGGATGACAAAGAGCTGGGGCACGTCAACATACTGCAGCCCAAATAATTCAGGCTTCTTCCAACAGAAAAGGTACAGCATATCAACAGCGCCATCACAGTTTAAGGATGCACCGATCGATCAGCCGCCGTTCGGTCAGAAGGGTCAATCAGATGACAGAAAGCATGCGAGACAAGTCCTCTACACGTTGAGACAGCTGTTCATCAGGTGAAATGATACCCAACTTGGAGCAAACTAACGCTGACGCGTCGCAGACTATAAAGAACCACTGGCAGCCTTAACAGATAAAGAAAGACGCATGTTCATACTGGGACAGCTCTTGTGGAACAGGAGACGAGCAGAAATTAAACCAATAAAACAAGAGATCTTGGAAGCAGCAGCTACTCTTGAGGATGGTGTGCCAATCTGCAGAGTCCTTCCTCTTCAAAAGCAATATTACACAAATACAGTATTTCTCTAGTTGAGCAGGTGGTAACAGCGAGTACTCCATTACTCATGCCCATCCCTTGTGAAAACAGCATAAATCTGCCTCTGAGGTCATCTTGCCAGCACCCTCACTGAAGCCAAATGAGACAGAAAGAAACTGGCCCGCGTCCCCATCCGAACCGCCAGACCTGAATCACTGTGAGAAATCATGTTTAACTACGTGTTGTTCCTTAATGCATTATTGAGGGTTTCTTTTGGCCAGAGGCACTCTATTTCTGTCAGCAAGGGATTCCTGGGGACGGCACATGAGGCCTTCTTCCTGGTGCCCCGTCAGAAATAAATATCAGACGAGGAAAACACTGCTCTTGTTGGGTCGTAAACCAAGAACCTTGACCCAGAGCACTTGGCACAATGCTAGTACAAATAAGGGGTGTGCATTTATACACATGAACTGAATGTATGTCGTAAATTACCGTCGGGATGGAAGCCACTGTACTACAGTGTTCCCTTCACAGAGACTCTACAGCAGTGGCTCGCAAACTCCATGTCAAGGACCCCAAAGTGATTCATAATTGGCCAAGAACTTACGATCTCATCCCATAACAGAGGAATTAACTCATAGTGAAGGAAATATTAGTGAAATGTAACTATTGCCAATTTTGCTGGTGACCCCCTGGATATATAGCGCTATGGTGGCAATTTTTCACTTCGGCATTACTCACGTCAGTCCCAATACAATATATTTCTCCGCGCATTATCTTCTCCGACCTTCTCCACTCTCCTATGCCTCTATAATCAAAGAGTGACGGTGCACATGACTAACCTCAACCGCACACGTTCACACTTGGTCACTTTACAAAAGGAAAGGTCACTTTAAGAATAGTATAGTATAACTTGAGATTGTATAATATATAGGGCTGCCTGTCAGTTTATCGCGTTAATTAGATTAATTAATTACACAGCAAATTATCGCGTTATGAAAATTAACAATGAGCAATGACCGGAGTGTTGAATGTCCCGTGATTAAGACGGAGGACGCGACCCTCTTTGCGCTGCCCCTGTGCCTCAAATAGATTCGCTATCAGCTCTATCTTTAATCTTTCAAAATGTTCAGTTATCAGCTCTATCTTTAATCTTTCAAAATGTTCAGTTGCTATTGCATGCACTCATCTGTGTTTCACTACACACTTGAGTGCATGCTTACCAACTGTTAGTCTGCAACACTACTAGACATCTAAGAAGGGAGATCCCCCCTTGAACGGCCCTTCTAAGGTTTCTCTCCTCCACACTGCCTGTGGAGCATTTTTTCGCGTTAATTAATTACACAGCAAATTATCGCGTTATGAAAATTAACTCAAAATTAATTACAATCTTTTTTTTTTTTATATGGGCCATTTGCATGTTCTTGGTATATGATTCTAGGGACATCTATGGATCTCAGGAAATTTATTCTCAGTGTCAGAAATAGGCTTTGAGTAAATGAGTAAAAATTTGTTTTATCTTTGACTGTGAATAACACCATGCTAAAATTTACCAGACCTGAACAATCTAAGCAAATTAATAGATGGAAGATGATTAAACAGAAGGTTTTGTAGATACAGTACTGAATTCTGCCATCCGGACACATGCAATTTGAAATATGATTATATAGAATATCAGGCATAAAATGGTTATGAGATAAAAAAAATGCGATTAATCAGATTAATTAATTACAAATCCTGTAATTAATTAGATTATTTTTTTTAATCGCCTGACAGCACTAATATAGCATTGTATAGCAGTGTACATAAAGACCCAGTGCCTCATCCGTAGCTAACAGTGTATTGCACTACCACAGGACCTAGCATGTCCTACCATGCTCTGTAAATAACTCATGTACATATACCGATATGCCCTACTTTGTTTACTTGTCTTATTGCACAATGTCGTTCTATTGGATTCTATTATATATTACTATTGTATTATGCACATCGTTGCGGGCAAGACCCCCCCGCATTTCATTGTATACTTGTATGCCATGACAAATAAAACTCTTGACTTGATTTGACTCATGGTGGAAACAAGCGTTTAAACGCGGCTGCCTGCCACCCGTTCCATCTGGACGATTGCCTTTTTTGGGGGGGGGGAATGTTTTGCAAAGTGACGGGCATCTGAATGGCGCTTTTGTCCCACGTGCAGACTGGGCACGGGGCAGAGGGCAGAGGTCACCCGACTGCCGCTCTTATCACAATGCCTCCCACTGTCTGCCTGGAGGTGTGCCAGCTCCTTGCTGTCATGTTAGGACAATAGTCTGGCTTTCCACCCACTGACTCATCATCTTAACCAGTGATGTAACGCCTTGATCTTTGGACATGGGGGCCATTGAAGTATGATATTTGTGTCCTTTGTTAACTCGTCATCACTGTAAATGAGGGAAACCTCAGTGCTTTCACGAGTATAAATAAAGGTTTGAAATGAAATTGAATGAAAGGCTTTTGGCAATAAGTCAGAATATAAAATATGATTTCCCCTCAAAGTCTCCAATGTTGACATCTGACATCGTCTGACCAAAGAGCTGAAATCCAAAACCCGTTTTTTGCAAAGAGATAAGAGTCACAGGATGCCACATGACTAAGATACACTCATGCTTTTTGTTTCAAAATGATAGCACCAAGAGCCCTTCTGTTAGGGCTGGGCGAGTAATCAAGTTCAGTCAATTTCAATTATGATTTTGGCTTCTCACAATCATGAAAACAAGATAATCTAGATAAAACGATTATTGTGCCACATGCTGTGGTGCTCTCATTTTATCTTAATGTAAATGGGCAGCGCACCCTTCTTTCCTTCACAGCGGTGTGCTCTGTGCCCCCCCCCCCCCCAAACAGTAGTTTCAGCTCGTGTCGAGGGGGAGGGGGAAACCATGGCGCGTTTCTCCAGTTATTTTGAAACATCTTTGGTAACTCGTAGATGACAGAAAGGCAGCCTTTGGTCGCAAAGAAAGGTAAAACAAATCATATGATATTCTCAAATCAATCAGTGACCGTGTTTAATAATCGTGATTTCAATATCAATCAAAATAATTGTGATATTTGCCATAATGGAGCAGCTCTTCCATGTGTGTTAAAGAGAGAGAGGGGCTAATGGAGGAGGATGGTGAAGAGGGGGACTTCTTTCCCAGATGCAGCAGTTCAAAAGCATGGTTTATACATTCCAGTTGGTATTATATTGGTAACGTGGGGCCTCTCTGCAATAGAGAGCAGCTTCAGCTGTGCGGCAGACATTACAATTTATCACTGTTTCTTTTACTGCCAGTAAAGGAACCAGCTCAAATACTACCAAACTTTTCAGGGGGAAAGGTTTTTTCTTTCTTTTTATATATATTTTTTTTAAAGGAGGCCGCTCGTTTCTTTACTGACCAGTAAATGAACCCCGGAAAAGTCCTCTGTCTGAGCTTTTCCATGTGCAAGAATACCCTTTCTTTCTTAAGCACCATTCAAAACACTGTAAATCAGGGGGCTTTCGCGCCCCTCCAAAGTGCTGCACTTGTCCATTTACGGCGGAGCGTGTCTGGAAAGGTTTTGGCTGGAAAGTTGAGTCTAATAGAAAAAAAAGTGAAGTTGCAGGAGTACCCCTCAACCATAACCCCCCCCCCCCCCATATTCTCCTACCCTCCTTGCTTGTCATGGTATCGCCATGGAAACATCTGGGAGTCATCTGTTCCGTTAGGGGCGCCCCCTGCAAACAGGTGCGCGTCTGTGGCCGTGCCCTTATGAGCTTTCCGTCGACCTTTGACCTCTTGTTATTGTGGGGGGGGCCCTTTGAACCACTGTGCTCAGTCTGGCCACTGTGCTCAGTCTGCGCGACTACAGGGTCACATGACACTGGACGTGGGGGCCAGTGGACGAATGTGTGCATTTACACAGAATCTGCTGAGTGGGGCTTGTTTGTTGTTCACACGAGCAGGAATTTCAGGCTCTTGTTTGTGGCCAAACGGAGAGGACGCATTACAACATTTTGAGAATCTAAAGTCATACTCTGTGTAATGATGCTAGGATGATAAGAGATGCTCTGCGTAATGACACTAGGATGATCAGCCAGTGTGACAAAATATATCAGTACAGATACAGACACTTGACAAAGTAAACTAAATGCACAGAATCAAGTCCGGCCGTTACAACTAACAGTAAACAACAGCTGAAAAAGCCTTTAACCTCTTCCACCCGATGGGACCGGTACCGGTCCCGAAATGACATAATGGTCAATGGTCATAAATCAATATTTCTGGACTGTTCTATAAAACTAGCGATTTTCATTTCAAACGTATTCCAAGTATAAACATCATGAACATGTCACAACAGCATTTAGAATGTATATTATCATCAATACGTTAGTTTAGGAATAGGTTATATAGATAGATTTTCCTCTTTGGAATGTCTGTATAATCCGGGAGAGGCGACCATTTTGTAAAACCTTGAATCATGGGAATTATAGTTTTTTTGCTGCCATTTTGTAGCGGACTTCCACAGGTCTGGTTCTGTGTTGAAATTTTGGAAAACTACACTTCCCTTAAAGTTCTATGGGGTTCAGAGTTCTAGGCGGCCGGGTAGCGCAGTGGACTAAGCATCTGTCTACCACCGCAGAGACACTGGTATCGAATCCAGCTGTCAGCGGTGCCTCCGGCTTGGCCGGTCGTCATACTGACACAATTGGCAGTGTCAGCGGGAGGGAAGCCGGTCTGTCACCCAATGAGAGTCCTCACTGCCAGGTGAAAAGAGGCTGCTGGCTGTCTCCTATGTATCGGAGGAAGCATGCGATAGACTTCAGGGCTCCCTAGACCGGCAAGTAGGGGGCAAATGCGCACAACGACCAGGAAGGGAAGGGGGGAATTGGCATAATGACTAAATTGGGATGGGAGGAAAATACAAAAAAAATAGGAGAAAAAAAGTTGATAAAAAAAAAATTTCAGAGTTCTGTATGAATTATTTCAATAACTGCTATTATTCGGGATAATTCTACCACAAAAGGTAACGTTTATGACAAATATTGATTGATAGTTAGTTTCTCTTCCCTATTGTTAGCATGTAGCAACAATTAGATCTGAAATTAGTTTCAAAACGGTTGCACCCTAATCAAAATAAAAAAGTTACTGTATTTACAGTAGATTTCATTATCTGTTCTCATGCACGCCTGGTGATACTAAATCCAAATTGAACTCTGGCATTTGAAAGATAATATATGTATGTATATATAAATGTGCGAATTGGCTATAATAAGGTAATTTATAAGCCTCCTATTCTATATTCTATAATAATATTTCAAATTGCATTAGTCCGGATGGGAGAATTCAGTACTGTATCTACAGAACCTTCCGTTTAATCATCTTCCCTTTATTAATTTCCTTAGATTTTTTGTACACATGATCTCAAGAAGGTACTGAATGTTGTTAATGTTTGGTCATTATTAGCATGGTGTTATTCACTGTCAAAGATGCAAAGAAAAATTATAATTCATATTCTCCTTCGTTTCATCACAATTTAAGCAAGCCTAGTAATAGACACTATTTCTGACACTGAATACATTCCCTGAGGTCCATAGATGTCCCTAGATACCAAGAATATGCAAATGAACCTTGTAGAAGTGGAGAAATATTCCATTTACCTTGGTATATATTTTAGGCGGATTTTCAGAAAATATTCCACGGGTGGAAGAGGTTAAAACCCAGTAACAAAAAGCTGTCCGTCTTCACTTTAAAATACTTTTATCACAAACAGGAAGTGTCAGATTGACTAAAAATAGCTCACGCACACAACAGATTTTCTCCTACAAATGGGCACAACCAATCCAACTGAACCCACCCAAATATTATAGTATCCTGAATGACATGTTTATACACTTTTATTAATACTCTTCTATTCCGAATGATCATTTATGATTTTTCTTAACCGTCTTGGTCGGTCTAAAAGCTGAGACAAATGCATTAGCCACCATAGTCTGCTGAGGAGCTAAACGAAAACCATTAACACATTCAAATCAAAACAATGACGATGGGTTCAACTACATGTACAAGTTTAAATAAAGAAAATGTCAAGCTAGAACGGTGAAAATGTATACTATACAGTTTACTATACAGTGCACCCATGACCTTCTCAGTAGTCACATTCCTACAGCAAGGAGCACGGTAGGGTGCTTTGCTGCACAGTAACCATCTAATATGCTCTCCGGGGATGACAGAACCATAACAAACACGACACTTCCTGTTTATCTCTCCAGATGGCCGGAGTGATCTGTTCCGATCCACTGTGCTTCCATTTACCAGCCTTCAGGGGATCCCAATCACTTCTCCTCCGTCTCACAGATGAGTCAGGGATCAAGATCAGCTGAGTCGGGTGGTGGATGTAAGAGCGTAGACTGTAAGCCCAACAGTGATGGGAGTATTAATGTGAATTCATAGACACAGCACTGCCACATCACCACCCCTTCCCATGACACCCTCTCTCTCTCTCCCTCCGTCAGCCGGTGCATCTTTGTGGAAACATCCAATATAAACACATGCTCTCCACCAACCCCGCCCTCACCTCCAAAAAAATCTCAAACTCAGCAGAACTTCTGACAAACGAGCAAGGTGCCGACAAAAGGAAGGAAGAGTCTCTAAAAAGATCCCCCAAAGCCACACGTAATGCCCCACCCCTCCAAAACCGCAGGCCACCTTTGCCTTCAGCCCCCCATTACTCAAGTACACGTGCCTCGTGTTCCCCCTGCGCCCCAAGAGAATCCGTCTGTCCTACTCTCTCCATCCAGCGGCAGCCATCCTATGGGGCAATGGGGGAGTGTGTGTGTGTGTGGGGGGGGGGGGGGGGGGGGGGGGGGGGTCAGACAGGCTATTAGGCTGATTTACTACTAGCAACTTAAAATCTGGAACCCTTCACCACATCCTGTTTCTCTCGGCCGAGAAGGGGCTCCCTAAACTTTACATTCCTCCCAGGCAGGGTCGAGACCCTCCAAGCGGTCACATTGAGGAGAGGGACTGTCCCAGGCTGTGGGACAAGTGATGTTGTCCATCAGGGACAAGTGCTCGTCGTCCTCTAGGAGTCGAGAGGAACAAACAGAGATATGAGAGGGGTCCTTGAGATGCATAGTTTCAGGGTTGGGCCAGAGTTTCTTCCTGCTCTCTTGACTGACAGTGGGGGTGTAAAAAGTACCCAGAAATTATACTTAAGTGAAAGTCTGGGTACCGTCTCAAAATCGGACTCAAGAAAAAGTATCTGAGGGGGTATATCTGAGCCAGAGTATCTGACTAAAAACACACTTGAGTAAAAGTCAAAAAGTTGACTTATGTACTTAAGTACTAAAAAGTTAAAGTAAAATTTCGTTTTTATTCCGGGGCAATCAGATGTTCTGTTTCGTTCTCTTCATCACTCGTACTATCGTTTGTGGCCATCTTCTGTAGCTTGTCACTCTGACTTGTCTATTCTTCTGATAGCAGGTGTTTAATCAAAGATCCCCACTTTCTAGTCTTGCACAAGGACCAGGATCAGCATGGGTATGGGCGGGTTCATTTTCCATTGATGGGGATTTGATTGGCTGTTTTTAAATAAAGTGCGGCCGCAGGATTAATAACGTTAACGTTAGTTCAGCCAGAGAAACAAATATACTAATTCAAATTGTTGGACCTGCGAGATTTGTACTTTGTAGGTCTGCATTTTAAATGTAAGTAGTAAAAAGTATGTTTTTTTCTCTGAAATGTAATAGAGTAAAAGTACAAGTATACAAACCTAATAATACTTGAGTAAAATACAAATCCCCAAAAACAGTACTTAAGTATTGTAATGAAGTACAATTACTCAACTACTTTACACCCCTGTATATTATGCACACAAACTGAAGGACTGCAGATGAGAACGAGGCTACCGCTGCTGCACCTTGTATCTCCAGTAAGTCAACTATTAAACAATTAAAAAGGGATGGTTCTGGTTTTTAGGAGGCTCAGTTTATCATGAACAGAGATTAATTTCAGGTCCATCCTAAAAGCACTTGATTGATTGAAAATTGTATTAACAGATTGCAGAATGGGTACAATACAGTTATACAGTACAGCTCAATACACACAATTGTTAAGGGGATGCAGACCAGAGAAAGACAATTCGTCTTGTTTACATCAGGGTCCCCCATTTTCAATTCATCATAACATATATGACATACATGACACAGGTAGACAGTACTGCTACATCAATACATTTATGACATACCAGATTTACAAATACAGTACTGTTTTTGATACAAGAGTCTAAAAAAGAGAGTATACATTTGACGAAGAAACTGTACATTGGAGGTGGTTGGTAGTTAGGAGGTTGGTAGGGGGTGGAGGGGGGGGGGGGTTGGGTAGGTGGGGTGGGTGGGAAACTGTACATTGGAGGTGGTGGGGGGGGGGGGGGGGGGTGGGTAGGCGGGGTGGTAACTGTACATTGGATTATCGACGAAACCTTACTTGGTTCCAAGAAGAGGGTCTTGTGTATTATTGGGTTTAATAGGCCATTTATTGTACATTGGAGGGGGTTGCGTTAGGACATTTACAGGGGCCAGTTTCGAATTGCAGTCTTTCGTAGGTGCTCTTTGAGAGTGGTTTTGAAAGTGGGTAGTGATTCACATTCCTTTACAGGGCGTTCCACATTGATGTGGCATAATTGCGAAACCCGTTTAGTCCCTTGTTTGAGCCGAATCTGGGTTTAACATGATTTGTGGAGCTCCCTCTGGTGTTGTGGTTGTGGTATTCACTGACCTTTGGGAAGTATTTTGACATGTACATGGGTACCTTAGTCATGTAGTGTATCTTGTAGACCAGGCCCATTGCAAGTTGCTGTACTCTGTCGTCTACTCGAAGCCATCCTAGGTTGTCAAAGTGGGCAGGGGTGAGGTAGGTTCTAGGAGTAAGGTCAAGCAGTAGTCTGACCAGTTTGTTTTGCGATGTTTGTAATTTAGTTTTTTAGCGCCTTTGAGGTGCTTTGGTACCATGAGGTGCAAGCAAGTCAAGTCAAGTCAAGTCAAGTAATTTATTTATATAGCACATTTAAAAGCACAAGAGCCAACCAAAGTGCTGTACAATCAAAGCTTAAAATCAATGTCCTAATATAAAATACACAAATACAAAAATACAAAAAGGCACAGCAGGACAAGACAGTACATTCAGAGAATAGGACAGTAGGACAACACACGGATAGGGGAACACAAAGTACAGTAGCACACAGGGGACAGAGGAGCATAAGAAGAGATACAAGAGGGAGGGGGCAGGATAAAATTACATGGGAGTGTGTGAGTTAGGGTGTGGGAGAATCAGGTTTATTGAAGCATAGTTGTAGTACCCTTGAATGAGTGCTCCTGCCAGAGTCTTCAGGATATTCTTGTTTACCAGAGAGGAGATGCGGTACAAGAATCGAGTTTGTTGGTTGACTTTTTTTATTACATTGCACCAGTGTTTTAGAAACCCACATTGTGGAATCAATACATCCCAATGAGCTTTCAGCTCTGAAATCAGAAAACCATATCACAGTAAAATCACCATAGGTACCGTCATAATTAGGGATGGGTACCGTTCACATTTGAACCGATATGGTACCGGTACCTGTGAATCGATACCGGTACCCAACGGTACCTTTTTTCTGTACTTTAGTCTCTAAAAATGTAATCTACCTACCTCAGTTGTAAAAAGAAAAATCCAAACTTCAAATAACCACACTTTCGACAGTTTTCGGCTTGCCATTGCCCCGACTGCTTTGTTGTTGAATCAAGTCAAATCCTAGGTAAGCGTATATTGTGCGTGTGAACGTTGACATGAAAAAAAAAAGTTTAGAAAAAAAGTAAAAAAAGTTAAAATAATATATATATATATATGTATGTTTCGGTAAGTACCTTTAAAAGTACCGAATTCGGTACCCATTCCTAGTCATAATGTCCACTAACTCACCGTCTATGGAGCAGCAGGGATTTATCTCTTCTTGATGACATAATCATTAGAATCTTGTCTCTCCGGTATTGAGCTTAAGGAGACGTTATTATAGAAATAGAGTGGACATTTTATTATTAGGTGTGATTTTATCTTTAAGTCCTTCTATTATTTACTACGTTTTGAACGTGCAAGAATTTGGAAGGTGCCACATCAGAGATATGCTTTATGCCCCCATTGATTGACATCCAACATTGACATCCAACATTTACGTCCAACATCGCAAACGAAGGCCAATCTTTTCTAGACTACTACCGATAATCCACACCACCAAAACAAATATTGTGCAAGTGCCTCGTGGCTGGACTGAAAGGAATCCTGGTCGATACCGGTCGGCTTCTTAAAAACCTGAACCATTCCTTAAAAAAAACTTTAACAGGCCGATCGACTGGCCAGCACTGGATCAATAAGAGCCCAATCTTGACTTTTCACTCTGCTATTTCTCCTCTAAAAGACACTGCTGATGAAAAGGGGATATATTAAGGATTATCAACCACTGTGTAATCTACTCTACGAATCTCCAAATACCATGCACATTCATACAGCAACACAACTACTTGCCTCGCAATTACCTGCAGAAAAGGCACTAAAACACTAAAGACACCGGAGGAATGGAAGTAGACTTGTGTGTGTGTGTGTGTTGGGGATTTCAGGCCCATCAAGAAAATCCTTTTGTTCAATCTCCGCTGTAATAGGTAGGCTGCCAGGCAATATGGCAGCAAAGATGCTTCTTGTTCTTAGATGTCCTCATAAACATCTTGAAACAATGTCATATTTGAATCCTATACGCATTGTGTGAATATATGCAGATTCAAATAAAGCATTTAATATATGTGTGCAAGTGAGTGTGGATAAATGTTCCCTGCATACCGGTCTGTGTTTTGTGTGTGCGTGTGCGTGTGTGTGCGTGTGTGTGTGGTGACTCGTGAGGGCAGTGCTGAGGGGCTCATTGTATGTGAATTACTTCTGAGTGGTGTGCGAGCGCCGACTGTGATTAGATCCAGCTGTGCCCAGGCGGTCCCCTGCCGAGGTAGACGCATGCCACGCAGCACGCGCCCCCGAAATCAATCTGCCTTCCTCAATGACACTTTCAAAAAACACACACCCCTTGCCAGTGCCCCCCCACACACACACACACACTACGTGCACAGGCAGACTAACACACTGCTGTCAAATCTACAGTGCTTCACGAAATGAAACCAGTTGAAAAGTCCCCAGTCAAAAATGCACTGGAGAGGAAATAATAGTGGTGATAATTTAGATTAGAATCCTCCCAAACACCAAGAGTCAGAAAATAAAATAACTGTTTTCCCCCGTTGATAGAATCAACAGTCAAAAGAGAAATTACACCTGCACAGGCATAGACACAAATCCACACTAGGACTTCAGTTAATTAGTCAACTAATCAGTCATTAGTAACTTAATTCGTGTATATACTTCATAGAATGAGATATTGGTCAACAGTCATTACTGAAAAAGGATCTGACATAACAATAATATTCCAATAGTAATATTAATAAGAATGATAATAAGCTCCATATTTAAAGACAAGTCATTCTGCATGATTCCATTAATTTGTAGAAGGACAATGATGTAGGCGAAATACAATTTCACGGATTTGTTAAGACATTTCGATTAAAGTTATTTCTATTCAATTGCACAATTGCTATACGATTCAACTGAGAATGCATACAAAGACTAAATATACACACAATGCGCATATAGTATTATAGATGTCTTCCACTGTGATGGCCTCTTGGTGTAGCCTACCCCACAGTTTCAACTGTTACATTTGATCACTCTAGTATTGCTAGTAGCTAAGGGAACCAGAAGTTGTGCTGTATTGCTAACTATGCAGTCACAGTCATGTGCAGCATTCAGCTAGCGGATCAATCCCCCAAACTTTAGCATCATTTAATGATTCACGTATAGACGTATTTAAATACAGCACAGATGTTTCTTGACCACTGCTGCAAAATATCAATTGCTGCACTGTTGCAGAAATGTTAGCTACACTGGAACCCGGGTTTGGGATCGTATTGGCATTTTCACTTCCAATCCCTTTTCAACCTCGTCGAAAACTAGTCGAATGAACAGAATACCTTTGAACTAGTCCTGTTCGCCTGCCTCGGCAAGTCAAAAAAAAGAAAACCGCTCGACAACGGCCTTGAACTTTCACTGCACGAATGTGGGTTATTCCCATCTGTCCCGGCTGCATACAATCAACACACATTGTTCCAATTACATGCTATTTAAGTTAAATGGCCAGGTTCAGGTCGAGTGTCGGGCTCAGAATTGTCGTCCTGTTGCATGCTGCACCAAATATGTGGGTCAGCACTTTTTGTTTGTTAGTTTTTTTGCCCCCCCCCACCCCCCATTCCCCTCTCCCTGCGACTTGGTTTCCTTTGCAGAACAATGAGTCTGCCGTTTTTTTGGTTTTGTCGTCCCGTCCCCCCCCCCCCTGGTCTCCAGGATTGTTCTTATTGTATTGGATTTATTGAGGGACTGTGGTGTTTATTGTGCCGGTCATTGTGGCGCGTTGCACAGACTCTCCACCCGTTTCACCCACAGAGATGCAGAAGTGGCACGAGATTAAACTTGACGACCTCGTCCTCTCATCGGAGCGTATAATCTTTTAAGAAATTAAGATATATATCCCCCCATCGGACAAGTGTGGCCCTGCTGAACAGTTACGAAAGGAGATATTAGTTACAACTCATGGAATAGTACTGATATTAGGTACAACTCATGGAATAGTACTGATATTAGGTACAACTCATGGAATAGTACTGATATTAGGTACAACTCATGGAATAGTACTGATATTAAGTATATATTATTAGGTATATTAAAACCTTTGCATTAAAGAAAATGACAGATCTGTAACGTTTTGGAATATCCTTCTTTCAAAACAGAGCATCGATCGGGGAAACAAGAATGAGAGGAAGGAAGAGAGCGGATCAATGCGAGGAAGAGGAGGCGGTGGCTTGGGGAGGTGTCGACAGCCTGCCTTGGGGGATCTGAAATGACTGAGTCAGCGTTGGCCTACTGCTCCAGTTTCACCGCGGACAATGGGCAACGAGAGCCGCGATGTGCCGAGTGTGTCCGACAAAACTAAACGTTTCCGAGTGAGGTACGACAGTGCAGCTGAAATGAGACTCTGTAAAATAAATAAATACAAGGTCAAGGATCAAGTTGAGATGGAAAGAATATTGTGAATTATTTTCAAAGCAAAAAGACAGGAGGAATGGTCTGGAGGATGGACTGAGAGGAGAGAGACTGGCATCTGCTTAAATACTACATCTACCTGGCCAGTACACATACTGTACAAAAAACACAGACTGGCAGATATACACAGACGATGCAGCATTCTAATACAAACTACAGTATACTGTATGTGCACGGAACTTCAATAGACTACATTGATTCCCTAAGCCTTACCTTAACCCACCTTTTATGTCCAGAAATCAATATGATCCTCACAAGTACATCAATACGTACAGTACACGCACACTATGCACACAAGCACAGGCAGGTCTCTGGACACAGGACTGCTTCCTTCCATTCTGTACACAGGGTCCGTCCAGCAGACCTCCCCGCCTATTCAGCCCCCTTTCCTTTTCCTCAACACATGGATGGAATGACGGGAAGACAGACTGATGACGGCCAGTGTGTATGTGTGCGCATGCATGTGTGTATGTGCACGCTCATGCATGGGTGTGTTCCTCTACGTGTTGTGTATGTGAGATACTGATGCTTCCAGGCAGGCCCCCCTTGACTAATTAGGAACATTTAGGCGCCTCGTTATGGATGAGTCGGCTTTCCCTTTAGTTCCTGACGGTGTCAACAAGTGTTTTCTCTCCCTGGATAGCTAGCTCACCATCACAGATGATTTACATTTTTACATTTAGTCATTTAGCTGACGCTTTTATCCAAAAAGTCATCAGGAGGGGTATACCCGTCAAACAGTGTTGAGTGCTACACTTGAGTGCATAGTAGTAATATAGAAGTCTGATACAAGACTTCGATATAACCGATTTTGTGTGACGGCAACCTAGCAACAGCGTTTGTTTAAAGCTCTCGTGGGCAACACATTGTATTTACATCTGAATATGTTTCATTACGCTCCGATGTTTTTGGTCCACTGGTAGTCTTGCCTAACCAGACCTCTCTCCACACTGCACTGTGCCAGCATTCCACCAGACTAGCGGAACAATCATAGAACTATAAGTATTTTTTCTTCCTCCATCCCATCTCCCCACGCCCACCCTGCAGTTCGCCCGGGCCCCACAGTTTGGGAACCACTGCGATATACTGTACATTTTTTTATCAACTTTTTTTCTCCCATTTTCTATTTTTCTCCCATCCCAATTTCGTATCGTCCAATTCTACCCTCCCCTGTCTCGAACGCTGTTAGGCCATGCCTCCCACAGGCCGGCTGCAATGTGGACGAAGCCCTGCATCACGTGTCCCCTCCGGTACACAAGGAGGCAGCCGTCTCATCTTTTCACCTGCACAGCGCGATCTCTCAGCGGCGAGGGTCTGCGTGGGAAGGTCACGCCGCCCCCGTTGCTTCCCGATTCTGCTGCGCAGGCGCACCAACCGACCTGTAGGAGTCGCTGTCCACAGCGTCCAATCCCCACCCACCAGCTTCCCACCCCTAACACTGCCAATTGCGTTAGTATGAACGACCAGCCAAGCTGGTAGCAATGCCGAGAGCTGGGCTCGAGATATACTGTACATTTGATTTTGATTTTATTACAGATCCCCATTAGCTGGTGCCATAGCAACCAGCTAGTCTTCCTGGGGTCCAATTTTTTTTAAACATACAAAAACTAAATTATTAAAAGTCAGTACTCAACACACAATGCATAATGAAACTAACAATTAAGATGGCTAAAATTACATACAAGCACAAAAAAATAATACTTTACAGTGTTAAATACAATTTAAGATTATTTTAAAAAGTTAATCTACTGTCAATGCAGCAGAGGTTTTGAGGCAGGTTATTCCAAAGAGTTAATGCTCTAAAAATAAGAGATCTCCTTAAAGAGTTGGTTTTTGGACCTGGTAAATCAAGCTGCCCACTACTGGAACCTCTAGTGTAATGCTCATGCACAGTATTACTAAAAACAATCTGTTTGTGTATAAAAACAGGAGTTTTACTGCTCATGACCAACTTGAACAGCACAAGTAAAAGACAATCTATTTTCAACGTTAAGCCAAGAGAGGCGGGCATGCATACTGCTCACATTAGACCTTAGTGAGCAGCCCAGTACCAACCGTGCTGCCCTGTTCTGGACCACCTGGAGCTTGCTGAGGTCACCACTGGCAGCAGATGACCACATCGCAGAGCAATAGTCAAGATGACATAAAAAGGGGACGGGCAACAAAAGAAGCACATTTCCTGGAAATACCAATTGCTCTTCCCATTTTCAAAACAATATAATTAATATGCCGAGACCAAGACAGAGTGCAATCCAGCATCACTCCAAGGAGTTTAGTACTTTCAACTTGAGTGGAATGTGTGTGTGTGTGTGTGCGCATGGGTTCACTGTAGGGCACTTGACCATGTGGTACATGATGCTAGGAGTACAGGTATGATGTTGCATCAGTACTAGGCCAACTATGGGTACGGTACAGTACCCACTAGGGCTGTTTTTCAAAATTATGATTTTGGCTTCCCACAACCATGCAAATAATAGAAATAGAGATGAAACGATTATTGTGCTGCATGCCGTGTTGCTCTCATTTTGTCTTGTAATAAATAGTGTTGGAAATGCAGCGCACCCTTCCTTCATAGTGGTGCGCTCTGGGCCCCCCCCCCCCCTTTGGGAGCCTTTGGTCAAGAAGAGAGGAAAAGCGAATTCAGTCGCCATCATTTGATGTTCTCAAATCAATGAGTAATTTCAATGTCAATCAAAATAATCGTGATAAGGATTTTTGCCATAATCAAGCAGCCCTAGGATATCTTACCAGTAGGGATGTCTCGATCGGATAGATCGACTTGGCTATATTGAGCCAGATCAAATTACGATTCGGTTTTGTTAAAACATTAATGAAAACCATTAAGAGAAAGCTGTAATTTAGGGCTATTATTTTCTTTAAAAGAGAGCTTCTAGCTGCTCCATATACAGAGAGAGTGATGCGGGAGCAGTGTCCAAGAGGTCACGGATCAAGAATGCGTGAGATTTCCTGCCTCGCAGCACAGCGCTCCCCAAACATCCCCCGCTATATGTACTGCAGCCCGTCACCACGGCAACCTGACAGCTAATCAGGGCCCAGTACCAGAGCACTAGTGCTCAGAGAGAGAGAGGCAGAGAGAGGGAGAGAAGGAAGGACATTTTAAAGAGACAGACTGCCTGGGAAAACGCTTTCCATATTATTTTATTTGACAAACACGTTTGAAGGAATCCCCTCTTGAAACTCTGAGATGGAATCACAGCACAATCTCCGCTAAGAACAAGATACACAATGTGGTACAGAAAGCTGTAGTCATGGCAGACTTCAGTCGGATATCGATGCATCAACGTTTTGGAGCCAGGTGGACGTTAAACACTTTTTGACTGACTTTAAACAAGATCCAAAATACAGACGGCGTCCTCTCCTTTCAAATCACCGTTTCATGGTTGCGTAATTTTAAATCAGGTCACGGTTCATTCAAGCAATGTGCTTTTGGCACAATCTCACCACATCAAGGGCTTCGACTTGGTACTGTATGAAGTTTCATTACAAAAGGAGATATTTACCATTTGAGAAAGATTACGCCAGGCAAACTCATTAAATGTAAAACGTAATAAGTCATTCACATTTGAAAAATAGGAACATTATTTATGGGATTAATATGTGCAATTTTAATACTTATTTACGACGAATTCCTAGTGTCAGTGTTTACTGAAACCCAATATATAGCATCTTGTTATTAAGCGCTTGGCCAAAATGTAGCCTTGGGACCACAAGCAGTGCTCAGGACACCATCCATCCATATAATATTCCTTCCATACCAAACTGCCTTTTGTTACGGCTTCCATTAATAGCCCAGATCACTCTAGTGGTTAATTGTGCATTTAGGGGATTTGTTTGTCGGCGTGGCGGGAGGGAGGCGTGTGATATGGCGGCACTAATGTCTCCATCAGGGGCCCAGTCTGTCTAATACCTCTAATCCGCAACCCCCCCCCCCCCCTTCTGTGTCCCCAGATCCACCATCATCACTCCCCACTAGACATGGTCAAGGAGGACATGGCCACAGTCTGGCAGAGCGCTTTCTATTCCTACCGAGTTTACCCTTATTTTTCTCTCCTCACGTCTTCTCCCTGCTTCCATTTACGTCTGCCCCCTTTTCACATTTCTCAGCCCCACATCTCACTGTGCTCCCTTTCCGTACGAGATCTTCCATCTACCGGGTTCCTTTACTCCCCTCCAGTCTCTCACAATATCTCGCTCTAACTAACCTCTCATCAACCAGTCACGGTAGCAAGCGAATTCACAATTTAATGTTTTTGTGCCGTCAAGCGTTTTTATTTTTATTTTTAGAACACAGACTTATGGAATATAAAACTGGCTTGCTGCCACGGTGGCTAGATGGTTACAAGTTACAGACCATCCTATCCACTGCCAAAATGTTCAGGCAAAGCCAGCCTCACAGCACTTACTGGGCCAGCTAATCCGCAGGGCTGCCGGATGCAAGCCAGTGGATGCAAGCCCCTCGGGGGGGGGAGGGGAGGGGTTGGTTGGTGATGAGACTTAAAAAATCCATTTCCTATAGATCCTTGCCTGAAGAAATAGGGTACAACATTGACATGGGATGGAAATGGCCAGTCATGCCAAACCATTATTGGCGAGAGAAAGGGAGGGATGGAAGAGGGGGTGGGGAGAAGCAGAGAGGCCGAGAGGGGTGAGGGGGGATGCAGTTTGCCGTAGCTTAAGTAGTCCAATTCCTGTGTTGAGTGTGTGGTGAGAAAGAGGGGGGGGGCGGTATTGGCACACGGAGTAGTGGCTTATTTATCACTCCATCAAACGGTCGCTGACAGGACAGACCTTTCCGCGCACACACACACACAGACAGACACACAGACAGACACACACTTCCATCAGGCTCAAGAGGTCAATCATACTACATCAGTAATACACCAGGAAGTTGGTCATTCCAATATCTCCATTTAAAAATCACAAAAGGATGAATCTACAAAACAAGTCATCTTTGTAATGATAATTAATATGCAATAGATAGATGCAATAGCTTGACAAGAAAACTGTGATGACAATCTGGACGACATAAAACATTCAGCAAAACTGGTCATGGCACTGAAACTAAAAAAGGAAGCTGTAAATTACAATCATTGACTGCACAAATGCATACAAAACTACTACACAAAACACAAAGACCGGCCCTCTACGCTAGGAAAATGTGTTGCGCCATTTGGAGTCCCGCTGCCGGCTCCTGCCATTTGTTTATCCTGCACACTTCCTGAGACGCTGATGGCAGATCGGATTCTAGTTTTACAGAACCAGTGGAACGAAAATCCCAAACAACACACTGCTGCACCGGAGAGGTCGATAGCAGCCAAGCGGTGTGTCTTTGAGACGGGAAGGAGGTGGGGTTGACTGACGGTTTCCAAGGGAACAACACTAGTAAGAAGGGTCACAGGCGATTGTCCAAAGATAATTCACCGGGAGGGAAACGGCAAACAGCTGGAGTGTATATCAGGAGGAAGTCTTGGGAAGAGGCTCCCCTCTCTCATCTACTTCATCCGCCAAGACTTTGACAGAACTGGACACAGAATCTATGCGAGGAGCCATGTTTGAGGTGCATCAATGAAGGAGACCAATATTATGAAGAGAACCTCTCGACTATTGTGATGCACCGTATTGTGATGAAAACACCCAACTGAGGGTCAAGAGGGTGGGCTGGACCTACGATTTGGCGCAAGGTGGGAGGTTGTTGGGTGGATTACAAAATCACAAACTGAGGGGCGGTGGAAAGGGGTAGATGGGTGACTTAGGGAATTGGAATTGCCCGACTCACAAGAGGCCATGTGGCTTTGGGAAAAGGGGCAAAGTTGAGAACCCAGCACAAATAAACGCCTGGCTTTTCAACAGTCCATTTTGAAGTGCACTACCGGCGCGGACATGTGGAGATGAATCTGCCTCGCTAGAGGGATAAAAGCAAAAAGCCCCATTTCAGCGGGCCTCTCTAAAGACAGCACCCCCTGAATGCTTTGGTTGTTGCCAACCATGCGGTTTGTCATTCGGCGAGCAGAGGGGCTTTTCAAAGCACTTGCCCGGGATGACGGATCTATGTCCCCCGGTGCCGCCATTTGGATGGTGTCGTCCACTAAGCCACCCCCAATGGCAAAAGGCACCATGGTTGGGGAAAGAACTCCGGCTTTCCATGAGAGTTTGTCATCATTCCTGGATGCTTAACTGCGTTCGCTTCCATCCACCTCAGAGCTCAAACACAATGAGACGGCAGTTCACTCACACGATGCATTAGGGCCTGGGAGAGAGCCTGTAGAATGCATTAAATGTGCCTGTCATGGTTTTCTATTCTCTTAGAGTGCTTTGAACTGCACCATAAACTCATTACAGGGCTGGAAGGAAATGCATGAGACGATGCAGAAGCCAAATTTAGTAATCCAGAGTAGACCTCATAGAACGAATTATGAGGCCGCTTGGCTTGAGACACACTTCGCTGTAAAGGAGATGCAAAATAAAGGAGATGTTTGAGAATGTTTCTTTTCGTTAAATTATGTAATTATTATTATTATTATTATTAAATTATTTCCAACACTATTTATTACAAGACAAAATGAGAGCAACACGGCATGCAGCACAATAATCATTCATCTCTATTTCTATTATTTACATGGTTGTGGGAAGCCAAAATCATTTTTTTTTAAAACAGCCCTACTGGGTACTGTACCCATAGTTGGCCTAGTACTGATGCAACATCATACCTGTACTCCTAGCATCATGTACCACACGGTCAAGTGCCCTACAGTGAACCCATGCACACACACAAACACACACACACACACATTCCACTCTCATGTTGAAAGTTGAAAGTACTAAACTCCTCTTTTTTATTATTTCATCTCAAAAGGTCAGACAATTTCTCAATTTGTGACTCGTCAACAGCAGACTTGAGGACAAAGCACACTGTTGTGATGGGCTAAAGGGGATAACAAGATGGGTGGACAGTGTGTGGAAGCCCCCCCCAAAGCCCTCACGTCACTGAAACGTCAACAAGTGTTTGTCATGCCAATAAAGTGAATTGCATTCGGTTAAACAGAACTGAGGAAGGTGGGGGCAGGGCAGAGCATGGAAATCAGTCTTATCTTTAGTAGGGCATTACAGCCCTCTTATCTGATGGAGGCAAACAATATGACAGCTTTTCAGTGATTCAGTCAAGGAGGTCAATGCAGAATGAAAGTGTGAGGTTCTTTCCACTGTGGGGGCATTCCACCATTTCTCAAACAGGAAACAGAACGTAAACTAGAATGTGCGAGTGACCAATGGCATCAAAATGCGCCAAAAAGGCAGTAATCAAGCCCAAAATTGGCACGAATTATGCTAAACAAGCTAATTCCAAAAGCCAAATGGCACACATCTGAACTAAAACAAGCCTCAAAAGCCAAATGGCACACTCCGGTGCATAAACTCTTACTGATCTCAGGTTCAATATCCGGTCTTGGAGCTAGGACACATTCTGCACGAGAAGCCAAAGTAAACCCACCATAGTCTGGCGCGATCTCAAAGCCCTGTGTTGCATCAAGATCCATGTCTCAATCTTGGCCCCCCCCATCTGAAGTGATTTATTGGTGAAGAGTGGTTTTTGCCGGGTTTCTTTATCGCAGTGCTGAAAAGCCATAGGTTCTCAGCGAGGTTCTCAGGAGTTAGAGAATGGCAATGAGGGATGGGGACGGGGTTTCCGTTATCCGGTAATGACCCGTTTTTAAACAGGAAAATCTGTTGAAGTCCGGCATTTAAGTCTCTCCGGTCATAATGGCAGGTGAAAATAATTCCCTTTTATTTTTATTTGGTTACCAAGCAACTAACGTCCACTAAGAGTGTGTGTGTGTGTGTGTGTGTGTGTGTGTGTGTGTGCGTGTGTGTGTGTGTGCAGGAAAACAAACAAGAGTGGAAGCTGGAAGAGCAGGAGAACAATGGAAGCTGAGAGCATGAGAAAGAGGTCAACATTACCACGAAAAGTTGTGTTGCGTTGGAATACAGAGCTACCATAGCGTTATCTAAAAGATAAAAACAATGGTTTGTGTTTGTGTGCATTTTCAAATTGTGCCGACAACATGTCGCCCACTTTGCGTAGCATTCCTAGATACGCAGACAAAGTGGAGGTAATGCAACATTAATTATTACTATTGATAGAGACACACACTGAGCTGTTGGTTGTGCTACATAGACCCAAACACTCAAGACATCCGGGCTGTACCAAAACACTTTTTCTTTCAATAAATGTGCTGTTCCATGAGTGGCGAGAGCTGCTGCAGTGCAGACAGAGTGGAGGTAATGTAACATCAATTATTACAAATGGTAACTGTGACTGTTTTGATTGACAATAACCATTAAGCATTACGTTATTGCTTGCACTAATCTCAATAAACACGGATAATAATTGACCGGGAGTATAATTGATGGGAGTTTCTCCCATTTGTTCAGCACATTGAAATCTTCCTGGATATGTGGAACCAGCACCAATCTTTTCTAGCGGAAGCCCTGGATGGGGATCGGGGATACAAATGACTTAGCCAAGAGGACTGGTGAGGAACCAGGAGGAGTGCTCCGTGGATATGACTGTGACAGCAATGAATGAGTGTTGAGACTCCACTGCTATCTGCAGGGGCTGCTGGGAGGAGAAGGAGTCCAGAGTTCTGAGCGGGCCCGGCCCCTCCGAGCCCAGTGGACCCCCAGGGACAAGCCGGTCCAGAGAGCGGGGGCTCTCACGGACAGTCGAGGAATTTTCCCACAATTAAACAAACAAACAGAGCTGCACAGGGCAGTGAAAAAGGACCCCTGTCCTCCAAATGACAAGAAGGGAGGGGAGGAGGAGGGCGATATGCTATAGCTAGAATAACACAAGGCAGAGACTAACTAAATGCTACCCTCACATCCATTGTGAACAGGCCCCTCACCATCCCTCTGAACTCACTATATACCGGTGTGCTCCCTGAAAGAGAGGAGTCAACATGCTGCCACCATCTCATGCAACCTGTGAGTAACCTAGACAACCAAAGGAGGGAGCGGAGGGGGGTCTAGCTTCCACCAGACAATTTGGCCCAAACCCTCACAGTTCATCAGTAAATAACCTCATTAGGGTAATCTCATCTGGTTCTACAGAATCCAACACTGCAGTGCAAATACCATCTGCTAGGTATTAAATGGGGCATGAGGCTACCGAGGACATCTGGATTGTTAGGGTTGGGGAGTTTAGGCTCGTTTATGGAGGGTTTGATCCTGGGAAACTGACAGTGCAAGATAAAACCCCTAAGAGCTGACAATCTGGACAAAACAAGCTGTCGACAATTTGACAATCTGGACCAAATCGTCAGTTCTCAGGTTGAGGAAATTCTCAAGTTAAGGGAAGACTGGTTGGGGGGGGGGGGGGGGGGGGGGGGTGGACAAAACACAGCCATATGACTCCATGACTTGGTGTTGAAGGCCTTTATGGTGCGCCCACCCCTACGCCGTCAAGATAATTGAATCCAAAGCACATAATGACAAGCTCTCTATAAACAGAATCCATTTCCTGGAGATACAACCTGGCAACCTCAAAAGGTTAAAGGTCACCCTTCACCACACAGTTAACCATGTGTTGAGTCTACCCTCAACAAAAACACACTTTCACCTCTGGCAAAAAAGGGCGGTCTATTATTAGCCAATTGACACCATTTCTCTTCATCATTCCTCAGTCAAGCTCTTCCTATGCACACTCGAGGAAGACCTTCAACCTCAAACATCAGAGCTTAAACACCTGGCCTGAATACACATGGATGACACATACTGTAGGCAGAACACTGCAGAGAATGGTTTATGCCTTTTCCGCTCTAAACCTTTGGATTCTGAAGAGCTTGCAGCTGGCATTCAGTCATGTATCTCGCCATCTTTGACCTAAGCCAAACTCCCCATTATCTAAGCAGCATGATCGATGTCTCGATGCTGCTCCTTTTGACTGGGTCGGCAAAAATGTTCAAATTTCCTTTTATAGAAGTAGCCCCCCCCCCCCCGAGTTGGATATCGCTACTATTATAAATAAGAAGCTGGAATGCAGCGGGGGGGGGGGGGTGACTTCCAGGCTGCTCTTGTTATCTGCACTCAGCTGTGCGGCTAAAGGCCCGGCCGTGGAGATGATGTCACACTGCTATTCTATTACGGTTGTATTGCTTTTTCTCTAATGTTGTGTGGACACTAATCCAATTACGGAAAGGTAAGCAAACTTGACTGAATGCTGGCCTTGAATGAAGCCCAAATACAAGTAACTTGACCCGTGAAGCATGGAATGGTACGAATGCCAAATATACCCTGTGGCATGGGAGTCATATTTTAAATGTTAAATGTGCCCATCTGAACACCAGCCCGACTTGAGTTTTATTGCATTGAAGATGGTTTAAAGCTTTCTGCTTTAAAAGTATATTTCCGGAAGAGTATCGGGTCATGGTGATTGGCATGGGGTTTCTAGTGACAAATAGCAATGCCCTTACGGTCAGTGAATTGGAGCAGGCGGTGTACACGCAGACCACGCAATATCTAACCAGAATCTCTCATTAGACCACTTTGACGGAGGTAAAATTAGCCTTCCTTAAGTTTCCTCAGTCAGGACAAATCCCAGTAAGTGAACAAACAGACGTTGAAGAGAGACAGAAGGAGCCAGGTGGACTTCTGACTTTGAGAGGTAATTTCAGAGGTAAAGTGAGTTCGAGATGCGGAGGTGAAGGGGAACCTTCAGTGGGGAGAGAAGGGGACAAGTGAGGGGGGGGGGGGTGTCTGACACGCTGGGGGTTTGATAAACGAACCCATATGTGCTCCAGATCCCTGGTGAAAGAGATGCTTTGTGCTCAGCGAGGCAGCACGCGCACAGGTCCAGAGCGGACCCCCCTCTTTTCCTTCCATCTACTGACAAAACCTTCCTGGCCCTTGCTCGGTAGCCCAGGGTAATATTAGCCAAGTATGGTGGTGTGGGGGGGGGGGGGGGGGGGGCTGATGCCGGGTTGGACGTCGCTCTCATAGCCTCCGTCCCACAGCCTGTTTTGACGGGAGCTAATTGCCTGTGACTGCAAGGGAGACGGGGGAGCAAAACAACCATTTCATTGAGTTAGTGGTCTGGGGGTGAGGGAGGGTAGAGAGGTGAGAGGTTGGTCTGGGGGTGAGGGGGGGTAGAGGTTGGTCTGGGGGTGAGGGAGGGTAGAGGGAGTAGAGGTTGGTCTGGGGGTGAGGGGGGGTAGAGGTTGGTCTGGGGGTGAGGGGGGGTAGAGGGAGTAGAGGTTGGTCTGGGGGTGAGGGAGGGTAGAGGGAGTAGAGGTTGGTCTGGGGGTGAGGGGGGTAGAGGGAGTAGAGGTTGGTCTGGGGGTGAGGGGGGGGTAGAGGGAGTAGAGGTTGGTCTGGGGGTGAGGGGGGTAGAGGGAGTAGAGGTTGGTCTGGGGGTGAGGGGGGGGTAGAGGGAGTAGAGGTTGGTCTGGGGGTGAGGGGGGGTAGAGGGAGTAGAGGTTGGTCTGGGGGTGAGGGGGGTAGAGGGAGTAGAGGTTGGTCTGGGGGTGAGGGGGGTAGAGGGAGTAGAGGTTGGTCTGGGGGTGAGGGGGGTAGAGGGAGTAGAGGTTGGTCTGGGGGTGAGGGAGGGTAGAGGGAGTAGAGGTTGGTCTGGGGGTGAGGGAGGGTAGAGGGAGTAGAGGTTGGTCTGGGGGTGAGGGGGGGTAGAGGGAGTAGAGGTTGGTCTGGGGGTGAGGGGGGTAGAGGGAGTAGAGGTTGGTCTGGGGGTGAGGGGGGTAGAGGGAGTAGAGGTTGGTCTGGGGGTGAGGGGGGGTAGAGGGAGTAGAGGTTGGTCTGGGGGTGGGGGGGGGTAGAGAGGTGGGTCTGGGGTGAGGGAGGGGGGGTAGAAGCTAGAGGGGTTGGTCTGGGGGTGAGGCAGGGTAGAGAGGCTAGAGGGGTGGGAGGTTGGTCTGGGGGTGAGGCAGGGTAGAGAGGCTAGAGGGGTGGGAGGTTGGTCTCGGGGTGAGGGAGGGTAGAGAGGCTAGAGGGGTGGGAGGTTGGTCTCGCAGTGAGGGAGGGTAGAGAGGCTAGAGGGGTGGGAGGTTGGTCTCGGGGTGAGGGAGGGTAGAGAGGCTAGAGGGGTGGGAGGTTGGTCTCGGAGTAAGGCAGGGTAGAGAGGCTAGAGGGGTGGGAGGTTGGTCTCGGGGTGAGGCAGGGTAGAGAGGCTAGAGGGGTGGGAGGTTGGTCTCGGAGTGAGGGAGGGTAGAGAGGCTAGAGGGGTGGGAGGTTGGTCTCGGGGTAAGGCAGGGTAGAGAGGCTAGAGGGGTGGGAGGTTGGTCTCGGAGTGAGGGAGGGTAGAGAGGCTAGAGGGGTGGGAGGTTGGTCTCGGGGTGAGGGAGGGTAGAGAGGCTAGAGGGGTGGGAGGTTGGTCTCGGGGTGAGGGAGGGTAGAGAGAGTAGAAGGTTGGGTGCAAGGAGGCAGAAGCAGGGGGAGAGATTATAGAATAGAGCTGTCAGGAACCAGAGACATATTAGGATACGCTCAACCCCCATTACCCTCAGTGCTAAATCATTCCCCCTGATGGGGAAATAATTCCAGAAGACATTAAAAAGGCAATCTGAGGCGTGCACCTGCTCCCCACGTTTTCTCCCATATGATTGAAGAAGCCATCATCCAGCTATCATGGACACTTAATGCAAATAACCACCTCTGCAGTGTGGCCAGACTGGCCACCGCAGCACCTCTAGACAGATTCTGCATAATTTTGGGTGAAACCAAGACTTAAATTGCCTCCAATTTTACAACTAGTGTGGAAAACATATGAAGCTAATCAGGTAACCAAGATCAGCACAGCAAACTGTTTCCACCATTATAGTTCTGGACTGAGAGGGGAAAAGACCCTGGCCACAGTAGTGTGTACAAAGGGCTGGGTAACAATACCACATTGTGCAGAGGGGAAATGCGAGAACAGAACTTGAGGCGTCTATATTCTACTATTTAAAAAGCAGGGTTTATGAGATTTTAATTAACCAAGTCATTGCGTAGCTTTCGGAGTGGTGGTTGTGTGCAACAGACTTGCGAGAGAGGAAATTAAGACTATATGGGGGAGGCAGAGGAGGAGGGAAAAAAGAGGAGGGTAGGATGAAGGAAGAATGCAAAGCGTCCACTGTTTTGTTTAATAGATCCCATTGGACAAGGAGATTTCCTCCTCAGAGTCAAGGGTGGAGAAAAAGGGCCCATAAAAATGGCTGCCTTTCAGTTTCATAGTTGCATAACCTGCTTCACGTGTACCACGGTGATCTTAATAGAGGGGGAGAAACCAAAACAAAAATCTATATGAATGCTATTTCTAGTGCGCCTTATATATGACGAGCAGGTGCTCAGGAAGGCGTCATCGATTAGAGCGGACAGCTCTCACCCCCTAAATCCGGAGTATCAATTATTGCCTTCCGGGTTCCGGCCAATGTTTGGAGACCCCTGCAGCTAAATACAATAGATACAAATTCTCATTTATACCTACCTCAATTTGTGCCATCAATGGAGGAGGCAGGAGAGGGCGGCTTTGAGGTGGGTGGGTGGGTGGGGGGATGGTTGTGGTTGCTTGTTGACTGTTATGATCTGATCCTGTGGCCAGGTACTTATGTCTGTCTGTGTTCTTCTTGTTATGTATGTTGCTGTGTTTTTTGGAGCTCCTATTTATCAGCTGTAACATGAATTGCCCAGTCTGGGACATACTAATAAACTTGACATTGACCTCCTTGTCCTGCAAGTGTTTCAAGTTTGCCTTGCTGAACTACTATGGAAACTCTTTTTTGTGATTAATTATTTCTTTATTATTTGTATAAAAGGAAGGGGGAACACCATGACATCCCTGACATGATGAACCAAGGCAGTGCACATAGAAAACACACAAACACACAAGTCTTGCAAAAATATTCCTCACAACCCCCACCCCCCTGCTACCCAGGAATTCCATGACCATTATAGACATAGCAAACAGCATTCAGACAAAGAAATTAGATAATTATGCTCATTTCTCATCCATGAGAAATAAGGAAACTCAGTTGACCAAATCACATGTTTTGACAACAATGAAAACAGGGGCCATCAAGCATAATTTAATCTATAATCAAATCAATATCAAGACCTCGTTCAATAGAAACGAAACGGGCGTCAGTGCAGAATACCCAGCCCTACAATACAATCCACGAGCTGAAATTCAGCTACTCTCTTCCAAAGAAGTGAGTACCTAATGAACGAGTTGAAGAACAGTGTGAAAGGGAAGCTACTGTAGAAGAGACATGACTGACCAGAGGTGGAAGGTGCCGGCAGAAATTGATTAAGATCATATCGTGACCTGCAGAGGTGGAAGGTGCCGGCAAAGGCAGATTAAGATCACATCGCGGCTCATGGCACCGCTTCACGGTTGGGCAAGCCCCATCCTGACCTGGTGCCAGCAGTGTTTGGCTCACAGGGGCATTCCTGCCACGCTGCAATTCCTCTCAGACTCAGGTGTTTCCCAGCAGAGAACAGCACTACTACTGTATGAGGCAAATAGACCAGAGCCTATTGGAAGGAACCATCAGCAAGCCATAAACACAAGGCCCCCGCAGCCTACATGGCCCTCTAACCTACAAAACACCAGGCCGACGGTTGCCCGAGGTTGCCTGAGGTAAAAGGAAAGAAGAAAAAACCTGGAGGAAATTCTCGCTAACTGCCACCTTTGGATTATTGGACAAGAGCAACCTTTAATCTATAATGTATTTCTTATCAAAGAGCCTGTCTAAAACAAGATCCTTGCAACAGCAACATTCTAGAGGAAGTGAAGCCAGGAGGAGAGGCTGAAGTGGAAGAATAGAGGTTCTGGATTTAGAGAGATAATGGCGTCACACTTCTATCCATCTGATAAACCCATCACAACAGCAGCAGCATACGGATATAACATGGGCCATGTTTTCGTCATGGCCTATTGGGAGAGAACTTGGGCCGACTGTCCTCGACTACAGACGTTTTTCATCAACTATCATTTCAAATTAAATCTAGTGCTTACCAGAGATGGGCTAATAATTCTTTCAGGAAATAACTTGATTCAGCGTTGAAAAAAATCATTAAAAATTACTTTGAATAACAAAGCCTTGGTTGACTAGCCAATTTGAAGAGGGGGCAGCTGAGAAACAACCCATTTCACATTTTCCAAGTGTTCATAAATGCATCATTGAGCAGCAGGCAATGGTTCTGCCTCTGGTATCATAACCTCGTGCAGCTTTTTACTGGGTTTGCGTGCCTTCTGCCATTACCCAATCAGACTGTGAAATGTGCTTGTCAATGGAATTCTTCAGGGAGCCTGACAGCCAGAGAAGCCAAGTGTACAATGTATGTCACATTTAGCCCTTTTACACCGGCCAGGCTCCGTGCTGGAGCCGGTTCCCGAACGTAATCGCGCACCGGCCAGCGCGTTCACAGTATCGATACTTTTCAAGCAGGGACCGAAACTAGAGAGCGCCACCCGCCATTTGCGCTCAGTTTTTACGTTTGGCGCCTCCCATTGAGACGTCTGAGCGCCGTGTGGCGCTCAATCAAATAGTCATGTGAAAATCGAAAATCATGATCCAATTCTTTAGCGGAGTTCTCACTCGCTGTCTCAGCACACATGAAGCGCGCACCGCGCACTGCTGCTGCTGCTGCTACCCCCTCCTCACCTGTTGCATGTAAACAGAGGCTATTGCCTCACCGTGACGTCAGTGTGGGACCTTCGTGAGATAACGTTAGCTACCGTTACAAAATGACCCAGTCAACTATTCACTTAGTTTAATACATGACTTTGAGGCATTGTGTAACGTTATCCAGCCGGCTAGCTACGGATAGCTCCCGACATCAACAAATCCATCAGCAATAGTCCAGTGCATAATACCTCCGTTGGCTAGGTAACTAGTCACTACGAAATGTCGCAGTAAACTAAATAGTTCACTGAGGCGTTGTCCCAACGCCATCCAGCAGTAGCTACAGAAAGCTCCTGGCATCAATGTGGCTACAACAACAACATGCGTATTCGAGTCCCTGGTTTACATCGCATGAGTGAGGGCTGCTGACTAGGGTCCAGGTGCAGCGCCGGAGAATTCTTTTGCATGCTGAATGTAGCGTTTAGGGTCCAGCTGCACCCCCGGAGAATCCTTGCTGGAGCTGGAGGCCACTCGAGTATACACACAGACAGTGGAGCTGTTTGCAGACAGCGAGGTGGCGATATTTTTTTTATATAAAATAATAATAAAAAAATGTTTTATCAAAAAAAAGTTGGCGGGTAAGAAATATGCTTGGCGGGTAGATTCTTCCCATCTACCCGCCACTGGCCGGTGAGTCAAAAAGTTAATTTCGCTCCCTGTTTTCAAGGTATCGTATCGAAGTCGAAATTCCAGTATCGTGACAACACTAATAGGTACTGCACACTCAAAAACATCATTCAACAGTAATACAGAGGGGTGTACAGGTATATTCAGAGTTAAGAGATTTGATAATTGCTGGGTCACTTCTTTCCAGAATATCTTAACTGGTGGGCAGTCCCAGTACATGTGCATAAATGTACCCTCGTCCCCATTTGTACATAAGGAGCATTTGGAGTCTTGTTTAAGACCCATTCTGTTCAGTCTTATAGGAGTCAAGTATGTCCTGTGAATATAGTTAAGATTGATTTGTTGATGGTCCGGGTTCCATGATGCAAGTCGAACATTTGCCCAGGCTTCTTGCCAATCAAAATCTATTTCCAGGTCTGGTATATCCCTCCTCCAGACTGAGTCTAGGTGGAGGATTTCATACGAGGACGTTAGTAATTGATGATAAAAATCTGATACAAAACCTCTCGATGTCTCTCTTTCATAGAAGAATTTGTGGTATCTGTGGTGTACAATTGGTGAAAAATTTGCGGTGAAAAATGTGCGAATGAAAGTATGAAACTGGACAAACAGGCCCCAGAACATTAGGGAAGGTTTTTCCAGGGCCAGAAGTGCATCGTTTCCAGTAGAAGCAGGAATCAAAACTAGAACTACACTTTCACTTTTTAAATATCTACTAGTAGATCCAGGAACACGCAGGTGACTGTAGGGGTGGGGTGGAGGCGGGGGAGGGGCGGGGGGAAAGGGAGGGGTAGTTTTAACAGACGCAGCAACACTGTGTCTGGTGTAGGATTATACCCCACAGCTAATTACTCCCAGACTCCTCTGCTCCGTGCCAGAGACTCTATGCCGATTTGGTAAACCCGGCGTACCGTCTGCCTGCCTTGTCCTCCACCACACAAACAGAGTGTGGGCTGAAACAACACAACGGGGAGACAAGGCCTTCCGCGTGTGGCGTGGGTGTTCGGTGTGTTCGCAACGAGTAAAAAGGTGGAGAAGAACGAGCCAGCCGCTGGCAAACCTATGTAGAAGAACTTTTATTAAGAGAGACTGGGACATCGATGTTCACTAGTGAAGCTAACTGACAAACTGTGAGGAAGCAAATGCTCTCTCTACTGCGTTAGCTTGCAATACGGTTTATGACAGGGCAATCATTACGCATGCAGCCTATTGATTTGTTATTTGTTGGTTCTGTCCGCCGGAATCACATAACTATCTAATTATAACAATCTCATTGGGCTAACTTCTAAGAAAAAGTATTCGTGGACGTAAATAGTTGTTTATTTTATCACCCCCCCCCCCCCCCCCCCCCCACCAACCCAAGGACCCCTAAGAGACCCCATATTGGGTCTACCCTGCCTATATGTCATTTACATTTAAATCCAAGGTGCATCTCCCAAAACATGCACGGTATAAAAACAGTTGACAGATCACATAGGATTCTTGTTGTTGGTTAATGGGTGTGTTTACATGATTACATCCAAGCACACGACCAGAGTTCGACACAAAAGCTGTGAGATTGCAGGCAGCACTACTAGCCCCCCCTCCGCACTCCACGTGCTGCCAGTCGCACCTTGGCCCAGCCCCAAATTAACCCTCCCCACGCCAGCTTCTCACCTTACGCCGTTGGCCTGTAAGTCCTTGCCAAGCACAACATCTGGCCCCTGGTGGAGCGCGCAAACCTCTGCCTCAGCGCCTGGCAGGGAACAATGGTCCTGTCTTTCCCCTGGCTACGCCTCCCTGTGGCTAGGGGGTGGCAGGCAGCGGGCTGGGGCACAGAGCTATAGGTTGGTCAAACACACCACAGCCAACTGTGGGCATTCCATTGCCTGGTAGTGCATGAGCAGCACTGAGCTGAGCATGCTTTCCAATCATCTTTCCAACCACACACACAGACGCACTGTGCAGACACACACACTGCAGACACCCTTATGCGCACACACAAACACAAACACACATGCAGTCATGCACACACACGCACACCTCTGTCTACCCAGCCAAAAAGCCTCTACCCTCTGCTTGGTCAGCAGTCTGTAGTCTTCAGGGACACAGCCAGAAGGAGAGCAACTCAGCCCAGGCAGTTGCCGTGTTACTCTTGGATGCCAGACCTGCTTTTCTTCCTCAATCCCTCCAAAACACACACCACACAGGTAGCTGGACTAGCATTAGGAGCCATCATCAAAACAGACAACTAAAATACCCAAGCTGCCAAATCGGTGGGACAGCTGCGAGAATAGGACTTGAATGAATGACTTTTATTTATATAGCACCCTTCACAGCACGAATGCACAGGGTGCTTTATACTACAGCTAGTATATAAAAACAAAAATCTGAAATAAATGACAACAACAGACAGCAGTTAAAAACAGTGAAACCAAATAAAATAGAATAAAATAATTTTTATAAAATCAGTCACTAATTAAAAAAACAAAACTATAGGAACAGTGAGGACAAAAAGGGTGCCTATATATGACCAAAGGCCTGTCTAAACACATGTGTTTTTTTTTAAAGAGTTTTCAAGTCAAGAGTCAAGAGTCACTTTATTGTCCCATCAGCTGGGAAATTTGTCGGGGTTAGGGGGCAGTTCGCAGGTCCAGGGGGAGAGCGTTCCAGAGCCTTGGCTCGATCACCCCTTGTTTTGAGCCTGGACCTGGGGACCACCAGGAGGTGCTGATCGGCAGATCTGAGTGAGCGGGTGTTGGTGTAGGGATGGATGAGTTCAGTGATGTAGATAGGGGCCTGACCGGAGTGCTCTGAAAGTAAAAGTGAGGACTTTGACGTGAATTCTATAGTGTACCGGGAGCCAGTGCAGGGATACCAGAATGGGAGTGATGTGACATGATTTTTTTTGACCTAGTGAGTAGCCTGGCTGCAGCATTTTGGACCATTTGTAGTTTGTCTGTGGATGATTTGGTGAGACAGGTGAAAAGTGAGTTGCAGTAGTCAAGCCTAGAGGAAATAAAAGCATGCACGGACCGTTCTAATTCAGAGTGAGATATGACTTGAGTAAATAAGTAAATATGGGGGGGGGGGGGGGGGGGGGGTAACGTGCTGAAAGGCTAAACCTGCAGAATGCTTGAATTGCATTAAAAGCCTCAATGCATTTCGCAAGGTTGTAATTATGCTTAGAAATACAACTCTACAGTTAAATTAAAGCAGCAGGCATAGTTTTTTATTAATCAGTCTATTCTTCGCCTATCATGTGGACCGTGGGGTTCGGTGCTGGTGGTCCTTTGATGCCTATACAATCATGTGCGTTTTACATGGGAAACAAATTCCCCACGCCGACAAATCCCACTAACTACTTACTCCTGAAAGGGTTAAAATAAAAATTTGATTTATATGTCATAATCCATTTCCAATCCCTTCACCCAGATTAAAATGTGATTTCTGTGTCTTAATCCATTCCAATCAACCTTACCCATAAATCACTGTTGTTTTTTATTTTCCTAAAGCTCCTCCAAACAGTTAAGGATCGCTGTGGCTTACTTGACCCTCCCAAGTGCAATCTTGTGGCAGCTAGGGCGAATCTAGAAGGTGGTAAGTGGTTCTTGGGCAAAGCTTTGTCGACGAGGGAATAATTTTTTTACTTATCATGATGCTTAGTTTAAGGCCTCAACGACTGCTTCACCGAAGCCAGATGTTCAGCCAGATTAAATGGCTCTTGATGGCATCCTAAACTGAAGTGGACAATGTACGACTTTGGATATAGGGTGTACTGTAGTGTGCCCAATAGCACAACGTTGAATTATTATGCTCTCGGGGCGTACAGTACCAAAACCACAAGAATTTGGAACCAAAGAACACCTTGGGAAACGGGTGGATAACTCTTGACTAATTTCCAACAGAAAAAAAATCCATCCTTTTATCATTCTACAAGATTCAGATCTTATATCTTAGATCAGATAGTTTTATTTGCAATATGCAACAAGTACAATGGGATTCTTACTTTCCGTTTGCTAGCATACAGGAATAAAAAACAGGTATTTATATACAATAAACTGTCTGCCTCTGTCTCTACAACATGGGATTTCTAATGTTTGGACAGGAAGCACGAGACCAGAGTTCTGTTCTTTGTAGCAAAGAGAAATATTTAGACGTGCTGATGTTGTGATGTAAAACACAACCTGAAACGAGACAGGAGCCAAATTTAGCGAGACAAGATGATGGAGTCATGCCTGGCTGGAACATGCACTGTGTTTCCACTGTGCGGTGACGACAGGGCTGTCGAGGTAATATAGTGCCCTCTATTTGTGGTGACAAGAACAACTACGCCTTGCCGTTTAGCCTACTGAACGCACAATGATCACAATACAGTAGCCTATTATTACTGTATATCGACGTCAAACACGCACAACCAATGCAGAATAAATAACACTTTATGAATACAAAGTTGTATCGCAGAGGAGGGCTGGTACTGGTAGCCTACAGAACAACACGCTGTAAGGAAAATATAGCCTTAGAAAGAGCATTTATCTGGAAACATTGGGTTTAGGGCAAATCATTGCCTTGCACAAAAATGCATTTGAAATTAATGTTAATACCATCCGCTGTTTTAAAATGGTAGTCCATATTATAGCTGCAGCCAATTCTGTATGGAAACAGGCTGGCGCTTCTTTTCCTTCGATAATAATAGCTTTATTAAAAATGACGACAGCCAGATTCAGATCAGCTGTCTGTCTGTCACTATGAAAATGCACGAAATGCAGAAAATACAACCAGCACAAGCCAACACCATAATTGTATCACATTTAGTCATATGGTCGTGCAAATTAATCTCAAATGTAAAAGTACTCATCCTAAACGACAAAGTAATAGTTACTACTTAGTTCCCATATCACACATTCTCGCTGGTACAGCCATTGGATGGAGGTTGTGTTTTCGCTTCTATGGCCGCAGAAACCCGGGGGTGCGCACTCTCTCACAAGCGCCGCTCAAATGAAATACATGTTTACAGTTGTTCCGCACAATGCGTAACGTTATTGTAAACTTACCGAATGGCGTCATCATGGCAGATAAACAATTATCGTTCGACAATAATCCCTTGACGTTGTCACCATCAAAATGTTTAAAAGAGCCGCGGCGCAGCGCAGGTGCTAAATATACGGAGCCGATGTCGGTTGTAGTGTTTAGGATTCCTCTCCCTGCTCATTCAGTCGCTGCACACACAGCGAGTGGGTCGCTGTACACACAGCGAGTGATGCTGGGGACTGAATGAGCAGACAAGTCGGTCAAAACACCAGCACCACGCCTCCTCTCTTAAAGGTACCGTGCATACAAGAGATATCTCTCTCCTCCCTCTCTCTCTCTCTTTCTCTCTCTCTCTCTCTCTCTCTCTCTCTCTCTCTCTCTCTCCCACTCCCTCTCTCCCTCACCCTCTCTCTGTCTATCTCTCCCTCCATTCTCGTGCTGTAATTCTCATCTGTCTCAAGTTCAAGTTTCAAGTTTCTTTATTAGTTGTCATACAGAAGTACAAAATACTTTTATATA
The DNA here is from genome assembly GCF_963971535.1 of Notolepis coatsorum. Classification (NCBI taxonomy): domain Eukaryota; kingdom Metazoa; phylum Chordata; class Actinopteri; order Aulopiformes; family Paralepididae; genus Notolepis; species Notolepis coatsorum. The sequence goes on along the minus strand of NC_140167.1, from coordinate 31,666,846 downwards.
AAATGCTTCTTTCTGTTTTGCTCCAGAGATTGTGCTAGATAAAAATAGATAAGTATAAAAAGTATAGTAAGTATAAAATAGAAGTCAAGTACGTAGACAAAAGTGTTCAATATATACATATATACAATGTACAATGCAGAGTAGAAAAGTAACTGAGTTACAATACTATACTATACTATACAGTACAATGCAGAAATGGGATGAGGTACAATTTTGGTACAATTTACAGTAAGGTGTAATGAGGTATGGGTTGTAGTGCAAATTCTTTGCCAATAAATATAAAGTGTGTTTAGGTGTTCTAAAGTGGGTAAAGTGGGTGCTGCAGTGAGTTGTTTGTTTAAAGTGAGTGCGTGCGTGTGGATGTGTGTGCTGTGAGCAGGGGTGTAGCTCCAGATTCTGGGCCCCATGAAAGAATGTATTTGTAGGCCCCCAGTGTATGCGAGCGCGCATAAGCGCGCAAGCGAATTTGTTTTGGCCATTTTTTTATTGATGAAAACGCATAATATGGTTTTTACCTATACATTCGGATCAGCAGTTCAGCACCTGCACTGTTGGTGGGTGAGCCTAGTAAAGGATGTCGCATTGCGTTCATCTTCAATGAATGGACCAATGCAATAGTCTACCAAAGCCCCCCCTCTCTCTCTATATATCTCACACACACACACACACACACACACACACACACACACACACACACACACACACACACACACACACACACACACACACACACGCACACACACACACACACACACACACACACTTCAGAAACAAACATAGTATCAATGAGAGCATCAATAATACACCTGAGTGATGTCTAGTAAAAAAAAAAAAAAAAAAAAAATTTTTTTTTTTTTTTGGGGCCCCCCCTCAGTGCTGGGCCTTTGGAATCATCCTAAGCTACCCCCCCCAGCTACGCCCCTGGCTGTGAGTGCATTTGTTGGTTGTTACATAGTGTTATTGTCATTTAGCATTCTGATGGCCTGAGGATAGAAGCTTCTTCTTATAGTCCCTCTGTGCTTGCCATGAGACTCCGGTATCGCTTGCCTGACCGCAGCAGTTCAAAGAGGCAGTTGTTTGGGTGGCTGGAGTCTTTGATTATTCTCTTAGCCTTACCCATGCACCGCTTGTTGTAAATGTCTTGGAGAGTGGGAAGCCCCCCTCCAATTGTGCGTTCGGCTGAACAGGCCACTCTCTGTAGTCTGCTACAGTCTTGTGCGGTGCTGTTCCCAAACCAGGAGGTGATATTGCCAGTCAGGATGCTCTCTATTGTGCATGAGTAGAAGTTCTTAAGGATCTTCTGACTGACTTGGAACTTCCTTAGGCGCCTGAGGAAGTAGAGGCGTTGCCGTGCCTTCTTCACAACACTGTCAATGTGTGTGGTCCTTGTCAAGTCCTCGGATATGTGGACTCCGAGGTACTTGAAACTGTTCACTCTCTCACCCGGTGCCCCGACTGTCTGTCCTTCTGTGTTTGAGATGTGCTTTGGTTGAGGTGATCAATATCAAGACCCCTCATGACGGTGAAGTGGATTCCCAAGCTGTCCTGTTCTGCTCTGATCAGAACCTGTTGCTGGTACTGTGCGTTGTGATTCAATACCTTAACGCTCTGGGAATCACTTCTCTTCAAATTCAGACGTGCAGGCAGAAGGAATTTAGGAGGAAAGATAGTTTAACAGTTGTTTAATCAAAGTTTAAGAGTGTATACAAATTATAATAAGAAAATGCTATAGTTGTTATCAAAGACACTATGCCGTCTTGATAACAACCAGACTAATATTACAGTATAAAGAATGATAATTGATAAGTTGTTGCTGGTCTTTGTTTGATAACAAAGACTTGGTTTTCCCTCCAAAAAGTCCTTTTGTTCTCGTTGCCTGCTTCCTTGGATGAGATGGTGGGTGAGAGAGGTCTTGTCCTTGTGGGTTTGGTTCGTTCAGAGTTTTTCGGTTGTTCCTGAGTTCCTCTCCCCCCATCACACACCCATTATTATAGCCAAGGCCAGTCTCTTGGAGTTGATGACATCATCACATTATTGTCCCAATCACAAGCCTGCTAATCTGGATTTGAAAATAAGGGTTTGGCTTATAGGCCAAACCCTCTTCACATTTCTGCAAATGGAGGCTGTATCAGCAATCTACCTTAATCAAAGTTTAAACATTGCATTCTACCTTAATCAAAGTTTAAACATTGCATCATTTTCATTTCCTTATATCTATTACTTAAACACATTACTTGACTTGTTAGTACCTCAAGATATATTGATTACCTAAACACAGATATATTTCTTTATCACTAAGTCTGTTTGACTTTCAGAACATATATCTAACAAATCTAATCATTTTGTTAGCTTAATAGAATACATTTCAATACATAGAACAATCAATTAATCATATTGAACATAAATGAAAATAGCACAGACACATTAACTAATTGTTGGCATTTAAGTATGACCAAACCTAATTATATTTTAACTTACTTCAATGACTTAATTCAAGATTCAAATTACTATTTTAACAATATACCAGGAAATAGTTAGCTTGTTTGGAGATCTTCTGTGTGTGTGTGTGTGTGTGTGAATGTGTGTGTGTGAATGTGTGTGTGTGTGTGTGTGTGTGTGTGTGTGTGTGAGTGTGTGTGTGTGTGTGGATGTGTATTTGAAAATGTGTGTGTGTGAGTATGTGTGTGTGTCTGTCTGTGTCCCCCAGGCCGTAAAGCAGCTGATAACACTTCATGGGCGCTTTGATCCTTTTAACCTCATCACTGTGTGTGTGTGTGTGACAGGAAACTCCAGCGAAATAACATGTTTACGTGACCTTTTGTCTTTTGTTTTGATCTCACAGAGCCCATTGTCCCAGGCCATGGCAGATGGTCCTTGGGTTGCGGTCGTAGATAGAATCATTTGACCACTCACTTAAATCGACCTGTGTGCCTACAATGGCAATCACGTCTATGTAAACACACACAATCTATGAATTATTGTTTTGATTTCTACACATTAGTTAATCATGATATATATGTTTGGATTTTACAACAGTCCCCACTTGGATAGTTTACCTATCCTTAATATGTCAAACATAGATATCAATCTCTACACACTACTGTCTAGATAACACTTAAGACATTTTAAATCATATTAGGATAAAATATATATCTGATTTGTCACACTCAGATCCTAAAATTCAAATTAGCCATTTCAGTTTTTGTGATCATGTGCACAGTCTTTAATAACTTGTTCTCGTACCAAGATCAATGGAGCATTTGAGGAGGGGGGTCCATGTTTTCTAGATTTGACCCTGCCTCCTCTTTATTGCTCAGAGCTGGTGCAATATCACGACTGCTGGGTGCAACTCAGAAAGCAAATTGCCTTTCTAATACACCCCATCTTCTGTCAAGCACATCTTGACTCGTGTTGACCTCTCTTAGGGGGTAGAGCCCCCTGCTGTATCTTCTATTGCTATCACAGCGGTGGGGAGGTCGTCGCTTGCTGCTCGACCCTCGTTGACCCTCGGATTAGTGGAAGAGGTTTGTTTCTCCTCCCCTCCGCCTGGTCGTCGATAGGGGCGATAGCAGCTCCCCCCCCTCGCTTGTTGACCCCCTGGTCAATAGTTGAGGCCTTGCTTCTGTTGACAGCCGGAGTTGTTGCTGAGGCCTAGCTGCCTGTCTCCTCGTTGGTTGTCTGTCGTTTCCCTCTGAAGCCTCAAGACTCGGTCACTGCGTTGGCCAAGACTCTCCCGGCCCGAGAGGTAGGCGTCTCCTGGTTCTCCGCAGTGTTGTGGCTCCCCATGGAACCGCTGGGTAGACACTAGCCAGTGTCCTGCATCAACAGTTCCGATGGAGTCCTCGGTCTTCCTTGTACCATTCTCTGATGACTGCGGATCCCCCAATCTCCCCTCCGTATCCTGTAGTGAATATATATCGCTTCGGGGCACAGTGGGGATCACTTCTACCACAACAATTGATTGAGAATCCATAATTTCCATCCCTCAGACTCTCTTTACTGGTCTGAGCTTTTGACAACTTTCTTTTCCAAATCATTTATCTATATATTTCATGGCTTCTAGATCATTAAATTTCAAAATTCTGAAAAATTCACATGGCTCTCATTATATTATGCTGTCAAAACAGTATACTTATATTCCTCCACCTCTCGATGTGGAATACACATTCAAACATCGTTACCGTCTTCCTCTGGTTTTGAACAGCTGCACCCCGGGCCGGACAGCACTGACATCCATTCTCCCAGTAACCTGTGTGTATGGCAACAATCACAGTCCGCCTTAAACACACATCTTCCACATCACAAGCCAATTATCAATTGCACATGTTCACACCCTACACAAGACTAATCTGGCCAATAGCGACCAAATCTATTGAGCTTCATTAATGTACAGAGAATCATGCTCCCCAACACTATCACCAACCACGACACACCCCCAGCCCCTAAAACTGGGTATTCAATGGGCGGAGAACAAAAATCCATAACTAGCTCATGTTCCTTCACTCTGTTCCCAGTCCATTTTACAGACATATACTACCCCGTCCTGATGTGTCGAGATCACTCCCAGCTTGCCAGGTACCCTAAGAAAAAACACACAGAAAGAAAGAAAACAGAAAACAAAACACAAAGAAAACGCTGCCAAACCAATAAATGAAAAAATAAACCAAACTTGTGAGCTTTCTAGCTCATTTTTAACTAAGAAACAAAAAGGGAAATCAAATGAATAAACGAAATGTACGCTCCCGGCCTAAGTCAGGAATTGCTCATATCACACTAGAAAAGAGAAGTAAAAATAAAAGTAAACAAACACCTATCCTATTGCTCATAACTGTTAATATGCTTCTATCAATACTATAAAATACTAGAAACAACTATGAGTCTTTTCAATTTCTTAATCATGCAGTCCACCCCTTGATCAATCTGAATGTTGACCGAGCATGGATAATTTACTGATCACTAGCTGCCGCAGTGTCACATCATCACACTGTCTAATATCGATTAACTGTTTAACATAATTTGATCCTCTTGTTAGTCTGATTAGTTCATGCATTTGTCAGTCACCCATACATTCGTTTTTAGTAACTTTCATTCATAATCTAATCACCTAACACCTCTATTTATTTTTTATTCTAATCTAATTAGGAGCATATTTTATCATTCAATATATCCCACCTCTACCCTAGTCAGTTGCATATATTTTTATTCTGCCGGTGGCCTCTGCAGACATGACCTTTGAATATGACCTTTCACACCACAGCCCCAACAACACTGGCGGTCTCCCCCGGGTTGTGAGACCCGGTGGGTCAGTTGCCTGTGACCGGATGACCCTGGGGTCATCGGGCCCAGAACATGTCCTGGTGGTATGCCATCATCGCCATGGTTCCCTGGAGCCTGTTCGGAGGAGAAAGCCACATACCTATTTGGTCCAGTCACAGTTCCTTGAGAGGGGCCCGTGGTTGGGAGGGGCCCGCCACCTGTTCCTGTACAAACACGCTCTGTTGTGGATAGATGGGCCTGCTCTGCACAGTTCCGAGAAATGTGTCCGAGGGTCCCACACGTCCAACAGTGCACCTGCCGCACACGGTAGCCAATCGGATTCCTGCCTTTGCCTACACCTTTTCCTCGTGGTTGCCACCTCGTGGGTGGTCCTATTGGGGTTTGTTGTTGTTCCGGCACGGGACCCCCTTGTGGCCCCAACTGGGCCTGTCTCTGGCCATCTGGTTCTCCAGAGGGAGAGGGAGAGAGGCGATTGGAACCTGTCTCCCCTCCGGGCTGTGTGGACTGGAGTAGGCCTTGGAGATAGTCCACTACCCGTCTAGCCTCGGCTAGCTGTTCTTCGAGAGGGAGGCACGTCTGTAACTGGCAGTCATCTGCAACGGACACTTCAGCTTGGATTGACTCGGGTAATACAGCTGTCTCTGGGTCGCTTGCTGCAACGACTCCCTGTGGCGGAGTAAAAGACATTATTTCCAGTCCCTCCGTCTCATTGGACACTAAAGGGGAGTCGATCAAATTCCAGTCAATCAAGTCAACGTCCAATTCGGTCAATGTAATGTCTGCAGAGGTTATCGGCATTATCTTGATTTGGGTACGCATTCTACACCGGCCTCCTTTAACTACAAGGTTCTGTAATGGCCTGAATATCTTTGGCCATCTTTTCGTCACTTCTATTGTGACATCTCCAGTCGTTGAAATAGACAGATTGTCTACCCTTTCTATGGTCAGTGCATCTAACCCTCCGGTTGCTCCTATCTGTGTATTTTCCATTCTCACCTTCCTTCAATCACTCGTAACGTCACCGTTTGGAAAGCAAGTTTCTCTGTATTCAAACTATTTTTACCAAACTTGAGTTAATTTCACTCACACTTCTATATTGGTGTAAACAGGAATTGATAATCTCGGTCTTGTGATACTATACCCCCTGACTGTCAACAGTCTCTTCGATTTCCCTGTTGGGGTTCGGAATTGTCAGCGCTGGCCATCCGTCCTGGAGCAGCTGTGAAAAGAGAGAAGCAAAAAATACACTTAATTATCAGTGACATTTGCCATTCACAATCCATCATTTGTCTTTAAGCATGGAATGTCGGGCATCTCCTAGACTATGATCATATGAGAGCATTTGTGCAATTTTCGTTTTTGATTTATCAATGACACAGCCTTAATCTTTTTTCCAGTTGTCTCCATTGGAAACCCAGACTCTCAATCCTGTTGTCAAGATCCTCCTTAATACCACTCCGGGGAACTTATTTTCCATCAGCTGTTTCCTGAGATGGTGGTCAATCAGAAAGTTGTTATTTACAGCCTATCATTTCTAAACATCTGTATCGGACATTGTAATTTAGGTGAATAATCTCACTTTTACTCTAATCGTTCTTTGCAAATGACTATGTGTATGTGTAACTATATTTATTTCTGTCCGTGAAAGCCTAGTATGTATTTCGTTCATATTACATTACACATATCAGTAACACACATATTTTCCATTCACAATCTCTCACACAGTTATTATATATCCCCCGTAACACCTAACCCTTTAGGTGTTAAAATAACGCGCTCCTCACGGGAACAGAAATCAATTTTCAGTGCCTCATGTCACTGAAGTCCCCGTGCATTTAGAACAGTGTCACACAACCCGTTCATAACCACAGGCGGCGACACCATCCCCACATTGAAAATCCTGCCGACCAATGACATTCCACTGGCCAACTCGTCCTGTGGCCCACGGCATCACCCCCAGTTTCGAACCTGGAACGCGAAACCCCGGGCCCCCTACTCAAGGATATTCAAAAATCATTCCACTCACAACCACTGCCACACACATACAGCACCTCACTCAACCACCGTAACCAGTCACCCAAATATCCACACACAATATAATCCGACGCGCGTAGTGTGGCAGCGAGCCTTTGACGAGTGCACGCATAGCGCACCCCTGTTAATGCGCGGTGGCAGACAGCGAGCCCACCCCCGCCACGACGTTTAGCAGTCCCCGTACCCCTGGTAAAATGAAAAATGTGCGCAGTGTGACAGCGAGCACCGACGAGTCACACACAGCGCACAAAGCGTGGAGGCAGACAGTGAGCCACGACGAACTGTCTACCCACACCCCCATCGCAGGCGCAGCCGAGTAGAGTAATTATGCTCCAACTCACGGCCCACCAACATGAACTGGAACGGAGCCCCAGCCGGGGCCCGTCCAAATGTAAGGAAAGAAGTACGAGCGCCTTGTCGAACAAAGCGTAGCGCCAACGCAGGCAATACCACTGCCAGCACTAGAAATTCCCTAAAAACAACAATAAAACTGAATATGGAACAACAACATACGCATAATAAGTCCCAAACTCAGCCTACCGCCTTTGAAACCTTACAGTAAACAGCAATAAACAATATACCTAGCACTACACCGCGTTTGAAACCCATAAAAAACTCTATATACAGGCCCTAACCTAGGAGAGAAAGAGAAGCGTTTCGGGGGGGGCCGAGGGGGGGGGAAGTACATGGAAGAGAGGCGGTGTTGAAATGAGGGGAGCGAGCGAGAGGGGGGGGGTAAGAGAGAGAGAGAGGGAGAGGGAAAGAGGGGGGAGGTGAGAGGGAGAGGGGCGAAAGGGAGAGGGAGGGTGAGAGAAGGAAAGAAAGAGAGGGGGGGGGTGAAAGAGAAAGAGAGAGAGAGGGAGGGGAGGCGAGAGGGAGAGAGAGAGAGAGAGAAAGAGAGGGAAAGAGGGGGGGAGGCGAAAAGGGAGAGGGAGGGTGAGAGAAGGAAAGAAAGAGAGGGGGGGGGTGAAAGAGGGGAGGTGAGAGGGAGAGGGAGAGAGGTGAAGGGGGGAGGGAGGGAGGAGGATGAGAGAAGGAAGGAAAGAGAGGGGGGGGTGAAAGAGAAAGAGAGAGAGAGGGAGGGGAGGTGAGAGGGAGAGAGAGAGAGAAAGAGAAAGAGAGAGAGAGAGAGAGAGAGAGAGAGAAAGAGAGAGAGAGGGAAAGAGGGGGGGAGAGAGAAGAAGAGAGGGGGAGAGAGAGTGTACAATGAAAACGTTCTGTGAGCAGAATCCAAACATATTCATCCTGTACACTTCTGCCCCCTACTGTATTCCCAATAAACTCCACCTTCCCCTTAACAATGGACGCTCGCCACCCCTACCAAGATGGACGCTCGGCACCCTCCCAAGATGGACGCTCGGAGCCCCGTCAAGATGGACGCTCGGAGCCCCGTCAAGATGGACGCCCCCTCGCGAGACATACCGAGAGTCCCGTCATGCCATGACGTCAGCACAGTTAGCTTAGCGCGCACCCTTATGACGTCACAACCGGCGATCGCTTTAGCCGTTAGCGTGGCTAGGTAGCATTAGCTTAGCTTCTCCCATGATCCCATAAAAACGCTTCCCAACGACCCGTTTCGCCGCGCGGGCCGTCCCCTCGCAACGTTAATATAATACCACATACCCCACAACAGAATCCTATTCCCCTCAAAACGCCAGTGTAGTGATCTAAACAGAAATATAAAAACATAATAGTAAAACACTAGTTTGACCCCTCCGTCGTCATTTCCGGCGAGCTTAGAACGACTTCCGGGTCCCCGTGCAGATAATCCCAACCACATTAAACATTACACATCTAATTTATCCGCCACGAATATGAAAACTTTTAAGTGCCCTACATATCCCCGTAATCTCAAGACACTATCGATCGACCTTATACATTTGAATTAAGTCTACTTTTCCCTCCGTTTGCTCCGGTGCCTCAGAGGCTAACACAACAGCTAACCGCTGCTGCGTTCGACGGGCCTCGGAAAACCGGCGTTTCCATTAAACTCCCCCACGGCCAATCGGTGACTTAAATTACATAATAACATAACTATACTCTCACACATCCCACCAATCACTCCTAACCATAAACATTCGCCAACCATACATTCATACACGCTCCCTAACACAATTAAAAAGTACAAAATCAGCATTCACGCACATTACCGTCTCTTGAACGCCGCACGCGGCGCGACCGGTAAACCTTTCATTAAGCACTATTTCTGTTACAGCCTAACGCCGTCTAATTTCAACACGCCCGCCCGTGCCCAAGGCTAAAACCAGACCTACTTGTGCTAACTCTCTACTTTAGAAAATACTACGCAACGGCGTGCTTCAGTCTACTTCTTATAAGACATACAACGCACGGTGTCCACCTTGGTCCAACTCTGAGCACGAATCTAAGACATGTTCCTACTCCCTTACTTGGTCCGACTGGCAACGGCGCCCCGTTCATTGTGCTAACATTTTACATTAAAATATACTACGCACGGTGATTACAGAGCCGCCCTCCCCAGCCAGAACATTCAATTTAATTTTCCCTTACATCATGTCTACATGAGGTTAAATTCTTAGCAACCCCCTCCGCGGTTCGAATTGAGCGCCCATACATTATCACACTCACCTCTCAGTAACTCTTCCAGTTACTTTGAAGACGATCGATCAGTTGTTCTTCTCGTCGACCGGCGTGTAGAGAAAAAAATTCTGTTGTTGTGGTGATAACACGAGCACTGTGATTCACTGAAGCACGGCACCAAAATGAAGTGGATTCCCAAGCTGTCCTGTTCTGCTCTGATCAGAACCTGTTGCTGGTACTGTGCGTTGTGATTCAATACCTTAGAACTCTGGGAATCACTTCTCTTTAAACACTGCAGTGGTGCAGGCAGAAAGGCAGAAGGAATTTAGGAGGAAAGATAGTTTAACAGTTGTTTAATCAAAGTTTAAGAGTGTATACAAATTATATTAAGAAAATGCTATAGTTGTTATCAAAGACACTATGCCGTCTTGATAACAACCAGACTAATATTACAGTATAAAGAATGATAATTGATAAATTGTTGCTGGTCTTTGTTTGATAACAAAGACTTGGTTTTCCCTCCAAAAAGTCATTTTGTTCTCGTTGCCTGCTGTAGATGGGTGAGATGGTAGGTGAGGTCCTGTCCTTGTGGGTTGGTTGGTTCAGAGTCTTTCGGTTGTTCCTGAGTTCCTCTCCCCCCATCACACACCCATTATTATAGCCAAGGCCAGTCTCTTGGAGTTGATGACATCATCACATTATTGTCCCAATCACAAGCCTGCTAATCTGGATTTGAAAATAAGGGTTTGGCTTATAGGCCAAACCCTCTTCACATTTCTGCAAATGGAGGCTGTATCAGCAATCTACCTTAATCAAAGTTTAAACATTGCATTCTACCTTAATCAAAGTTTAAACATTGCATCATTTTCATTTCCTTATATATATTACTTAAACACATTACTTGACTTGTTAGTACCTCAAGATATATTGATTACCTAAACACAGATATATTTCTTTATCACTAAGTCTGTTTGACTTTCAGAACATATATCTAACAAATCTAATCATTTTGTTAGCTTAATAGAATACATTTCAATACATAGAACAATCAATTAATCATATTGAACATAAATGAAAATAGCACAGACACATTAACTAATTGTTGGCATTTAAGTATGACCAAACCTAATTATATTTTAACTTACTTCAATGACTTAATTCAAGATTCAAATTACTATTTTAACAATATACCAGGAAATAGTTAGCTTGTTTGGAGATCTTCTGTGTGTGTGTGTGTGTGTGTGTGAATGTGTGTGTGTGAATGTGTGTGTGTGTGTGTGTGTGTGTGTGTGTGTGAGTGTGTGTGTGTGTGTGTGGATGTGTATTTGAAAATGTGTGTGTGTGAGTATGTGTGTGTGTCTGTCTGTGTCCCCCAGGCCGTAAAGCAGCTGATAACACTTCATGGGCGCTTTGATCCTTTTAACCTCATCACTGTGTGTGTGTGTGTGACAGGAAACTCCAGCGAAATAACATGTTTACGTGACCTTTTGTCTTTTGTTTTGATCTCACAGAGCCCATTGTCCCAGGCCATGGCAGATGGTCCTTGGGTTGCGGTCGTAGATAGAATCATTTGACCACTCACTTAAATCGACCTGTGTGCCTACAATGGCAATCACGTCTATGTAAACACACACAATCTATGAATTATTGTTTTGATTTCTACACATTAGTTAATCATGATATATATGTTTGGATTTTACAACAACGGCCTCATCACCAATAATGAATTACCTTTTGCACTTAGGTTACCTCCCTCCTCTTTTAAGGTAATTTGATTGCCACTAGTAAATAACCTACTGCTATAATGAAGGTCCTGTAATCAATTAAGTCAGTGGTTCTCTGGTTTGCAACCCCTAGAAATAGAGGGATGCCTGTTTGCCCCTCCTCCACATAATCAAGCATAGACGGAATGGTGAACTTTGACACAAAATAATGATTTTGGTTTCCACTTTTCAGGCTATTTACATTGATTAATGGTTGTATGAGGACTTCAAATGTGCATTATTCCATAAGAAAAACGATTCTACAATGTAAAGATTACTTTCAAAGTGTAATCCAGAACAGATTACTGATTACCTTCTATTGTTAGCAACTTTAATTGTAAACATTTTATGAAAAAAGATTAATGTCAGTTACTTTTGGATTACTTTGTCTCAAAAACTGTAGTTAAACCGCTAGGCTGTAGAATACAGTTATTATCATCTTTTACAACCACTACTTCAATTGTATCAAATATCTCAAATATGTTTTCCCTTCAAACAAAAATAGTATAACCTAATGTATTATTATAATAATACTTTTATTTAAATTTTTTGTACTAATGTACATTATATGTAATGGATTCGATACTCTTTATTAGTTCAAACTTATTTGATTACTGTAATCCCATAATTGATCACTGCACCACCCTGTTTACAATGTAGATTACATGACATCTCATGCAATGAGGAGTAATAAAGGTTTTCCTTTACCATGGGTACAACAGTTAAGTGCTGGTGGCCCCGGCAACCTGCTGAGAGTTTAATCCGCAGAAATATAAAGAAACGGTATAGGACTGGTGTTTTGATCTCCTTCTCAAACCCATAATCCCTCATTAATTGCACATTTCTGGGCACTCATTTCTTTTTACCTGGGCTCCGAGAACATCAATACTAATATCTTGTGCTTGAGAATGAAATCAGAACCAGCCGCCTTGTGGTTATTGAAATCAAACAGAGGGAGATGTTGGTGTGAACTATTTTCCGAGAGAGTAATTCATTTCATATGAAAGCTAGTTTGATAGGGTCAATTGACAGAATGGAGCATTGCAGCAATAGTCTTCTCATTATAGGCTACTCTCTCCAAAGATTATTTGAGAGGTCGTGGTCACTCCCCTAAAGCTGATTCAGCATACAAGACTGAGTAATGATGAAGGTCAATAGTAGGTGAACCTATTACCACACTGTTTGAATGGTTGTCATCCTAACAAAGAAACACTATGGTAAAGTATCAAGGTTGTGAAAGAATGTCACCATGACATACAGTATCTGTAAACCACTGGGACACTGCTTCCTGTCAACAAATCAACTTAGTACTAGGGGTGTAACGATGCAACCTCACAATGATTAATTTCGATTACGATTATTCAGGCAACGATTCAATGCATCATGAAATCTCTTCATTTGACCACGATTAGATTAGATTAGATACATTTTCTATTAATTTTCAATACATTTTCTATCAGTTAATTCCGCAAAAAATTTTGATGTGGTGCTGTGCTGCTATGCTGTGGTGCTGTGGTGCTGTGCTGTGGTGCTGTGGTGCTGTGCTGTGGTGCTGTGGTGCTGTTCTGGTGCTGTGCTGGTGCTGTGGTGCTGTGGTGCTGTGCTGTGGTGCTGTGGTGCTGTGCTGTGGTGCTGTGCTGTGGTGCTGTGGTGCTGTGGTGCTGTGCTGTGGTGCTGTGGTGCTGTGGTGCTGGTGCTGGTGGTGCTGGTGCTGTGGTGCTGTGCTGTGCTGGTGCTGTGCTGTGGTGCTGTGGTGCTGTGGTGCTGGTGCTGTGCTGTGGTGCTGTGGTGCTGTGCTGGTGGTGCTGATGGTACTGTGGTGCTGTGGTGCTGTGGTGCTGGTGGTGCTGGTGCTGTGGTGCTGGTGGTGCTGATGGTGCTGGTGGTGCTGATGGTGCTGGTGGTGCTGATGGTGCTGTGGTGCTGGTGGTGCTGGTGCTGTGGTGCTGGTGGTGCTGTGGTGCTGGTGGTGCTGGTGCTGTGGTGCTGGTGGTGCTGGTGCTGTGGTGCTGGTGGTGCTGATGGTGCTGTGGTGCTGGTGGTGCTGATGGTGCTGATGGTGCTGGTGGTGCTGGTGGTGCTGGTGCTGTGGTTCTGTGGTGCTGTGCTGTGGTGCTGTGCTGTGGTGCTGTGCTGGTGCTGTGGTGCTGTGCTGTGGTGCTGTGCTGTGGTGCTGTGCAGGTGCTGTGCTGGTGCTGTGCTGTGGTGCTGTGCTGGTGGTGCTGTGCGGGTGCTGTGCTGGTGCTGTGGTGCTGTGGTGCTGTGCTGGTGCTGTGGTTCTGTGCTGTGGTGCTGTGGTGCTGTGCTGTGGTGCTGTGCTGGTGCTGTGGTGCTGTGCTGTGCTGCTGTGCTGTGGTGCTGTGCGGGTGCTGTGCTGGTGCTGTGCTGTGGTGCTGATGGTGCTGGTGGTGCTGGTGGTGCTGGTGCTGTGGTTCTGTGGTGCTGTGCTGTGGTGCTGGTGCTGTGGTGCTGTGCTGTGGTGCTGTGCTGTGGTGCTGTGCGGGTGCTGTGCTGGTGCTGTGCTGTGGTGCTGTGCTGGTGGTGCTGTGCGGGTGCTGTGCTGGTGCTGTGCTGTGGTGCTGTGGTGCTGTGCTGGTGCTGTGGTTCTGTGCTGTGGTGCTGGTGCTGTGCTGTGGTGCTGTGGTGCTGTGGTGCTGGTGGTGCTGGTGGTGCTGGTGCTGCTGTGGTGCTCTGCTGTGGTGCTGGTGGTGCTGTGGTTCTGTGGTGCTGTGGTGGTGCTGTGGTGCTGTGCTGTGGTGCTGGTGCTGTGGTGCTGGTGCTGGTGGTGCTGTGCTGGTGCTGTGGTGCTGTGGTGCTGTGGTGCTGGTGCTGTGGTGCTGGTGCTGGTGGTGCTGTGCTGGTGCTGTGGTGCTGTGGTGCTGTGCTGGTGCTGTGGTGCTGGTGGTGCTGTGGTGCTGGTGGTGCTGGTGCTGTGGTTCTGTGGTTCTGTGGTGCTGTGGTGCTGTGCTGTGGTGCTGTGGTGCTGTGGTGCTGTGGTGCTGGTGGTGCTGTGGTGCTGTGGTGCTGTGCTGTGGTGCTGGTGCTGTGGTGCTGTGGTGCTGGTGGTGCTGTGGTGCTGTGGTGTGGTGCTGTGCTGTTACCCACTCTGTTCCCTGGTCTGGTCTAGTGTCTTGTCTTTTGTATTTGTATATATTGTTGTCATTGTTTGACAGCCTTTGTGTCTGTCCAGGTGTGTCTTGTTAGTAATTAGGGTGCTTTCTCACTCACCGTTCGGGGTCGAATCAGAGCCGGATTGCATCAGAAAAGGGTGTGTCTGTCCTAGTGAGAACGCTCCCCCCGTCCCCGAGGACGAATCAGCGTCCCCGGGGGCGCTGAACCTAGACCGCTGAAATAGGTGGTTCCGGGTGCGCGCCAGTGGGAGCGGGGGAGGCTTTTGTATCAACTTGCTGACACACACAACGTCGTTACTTGCTTGAATTTTGGGAAGATAAAAACACACAGCAACAACTGGACAATACCCACAAAAACTATATTTATGGGCAATTTGCGAGTTCAGACCTCAACCAAAACAAGCATGTGGAGCTTCACAGCTCAGTGGATGAAAACATGAAGCCACATTACAAAGCACAACACTTCCCTGGCTCGCATTAGGCCTGGCAATTTGGTTTGCCATTGCTATGTCTATACATTGGTTTCTTGTTCGAATGCATTTATTTCTATTAGACCAGTGGTGCCCAACCAGTCGGCCGTGGTCGACCAGTAGATCAATGACATGCAATATAATTGCCACGAGCGATGAGCTAATGTTAGCTGCTGAACAGCTGCTGAACAGGCTAAGCTAACTAGCGTTAGCGTAAGCTAACTAGCGTTAACCCTGGGAAACGCTCAAAGCGGAATCCACAACACCAGTTCCATCAACTGACATGCAATATAATTGCTGCGAGTGATGGGATAATGTTAGCTGCTAACTAGTAGATAGGTCTAGTAGACTAGATAGACTAGTAATAGGCTAAGCTAACTAGCGTTAGCGTAAGTTAACTAGCATTAGCTTAGCGTTAACCCTGGAGCGGACTGCACGACACCAGTTCCATTTGTGAGAAAAGGGGGGTGGGTTATATTGACAAGGCTTGACAACAGAGGTTAAAATATAACTTCATATTTATTCGTTATTTGTTTCTTTTATATCAGCATCCAGTCTCCACCGCCGTGTTAACACTCTTCCTGTGTTTACATTTTCGAGCGTGACATCATTGCCTACGGCAAGCTTACACGCTCAAAACGCAAACCGTAAACAAAACCCAGAGCGCACCAAGACTGAGTGTGTACGCAAACTAGAGGGGGGAGAGGGAGGGGGGAAGTTGGCACCCAAGGACGGAACGAGGACGGTACGGACCGGAACGGACCCGAATGGTGAGTGAGAAAGCACATAGTTAGTCTCCCTATATATTCTGTCTGTTCCTGTCACTCCCCTGTCGGTTCGTTTACCTATCCTGTCACATTCATTGTAATCTGCCAGCTTATGCTGAGGTACTGATTATTGTTTTGTTGTTGTAGTTAAAGCCTTGTGAAGAACAAGTAAAGCCTTTTTTCAACTACACCCCGTTGTGTCCTGCCTGTCTCTCTCTCTCGTTCCTGTTATTGCTATTGGGTCCACACCAACAACGAATCCTTACAGATGCAGACCAGAGAAAGACTTTCGTCTTGTTTACATCAGGGTCCCCTATTTTCAATTCATCATGATGGTGGTGATGGTGGTGCTGGTGCTATGCTGGTGCTATGCTGGTGGTGCTGGTGTTGGTGGTGCTGGTGCTATGCTGGTGGTGATACAAATTCCCATGTGTATCATGGCCCTGGTCGTTTCACTACTACTCTCTGTCAGTCTGGGGAGGGTGTAGAACTACCACATGCCTCCATACATGTGGAGTTGCCAGCTGCTTCTATTCACCTGACAGCTAGGAGTTTCACTGGGAGAGCGTAACTCGTGCGGACGTTCATGCTATCTCCCCCTAATCCCCTCCCAGTTGAACAAGCCAGAAGGAGTCGCTATTGCAGCAACCAGGACTCATAGTCATACCCCACTGCCTTCCCACCCTGTGTTCGTAGGAACGTCTGACCAAGCCGGAAGCACCACTGCCGGGAATTGAACCTGGGTCTCCGTGGTGTTATGGGCGAGTGCTTTTACATCATAAAGTGCCTAGAAAAGAGTGTCTAGAAAAGACATACATTATATACAAGCAATGATTAATTCTTTCATTCATTCAGGCATACATGTGTTTAATTCTATGAGTGTGAAACAGGGCAAGTGTGTTCAGGCAACCTTCTCTGGGTAAACAAAGGTTGTAAAAAATGTGGAAAAACAACTGCAAGAAGGGATAGAGGCAGGATCCAGTAGCTGAGACACGAGCTCCTCAAAGCCCTGGGGAGGAACTCAAACCAGAGACCCAGATTCATCTCTTCAATTTAAAAGACTAGGGGAAGTCAATGCTCTGATCCAGACTGGATAGAATATCACAGAAAAGTTAGACTCGTGGTTGATAATGACATTCAATCAGGAACTCCACAGTAGCTTGTGCCTTTCATCCTGGCCTGCCAGCCAGTCAACCAGCCACCCAGCCAGTCAGCCAAGCAGTCAGTGAACTAGTCAGCCAGTCAGTGGGACTCACTGCCATATGCGTGCACACACACACACACACACACACACACACACACACACACACACACACACACACACACACACACACACACACACACACACACACACACACACACACACACACACACACACACACACACACACACGCACACACACACGCACACACACACACGCATTCCACCCACCCCACCCCTCCCCAACCCACCCCCCACCGCCACCCAAGCATTCTGCCGTACACTGCCAGGAGTCTGTCCGGGCTTATTTTAGCCGCCCTATTGTTTGGAGTGCAGTATACATGACATATAATTAACCCACCATGTCATAGTGAGCAGTGTCTTAAAGGTTGACGCCACCGCAACTCGAGATTAAGTACTTTTCCAGTGATCCCAGTGAGAGAGGGAGGGTATCTGTCTAAAGCTTTAGGGTTCCAGGTTTTAAGCAGCACTGGGAGGGGGTGGGGGGTGGGGGGGGGGGGGGGGGGGGACTGGGGAAGAGACCCGGACAAAATAGTTGGTCAGATGATTTTATTTTTGTTAACCCTTTGAGGTGAATGATCAAATTGGTGTGAAAACAATTTTGAGAACTGAACGTTCTAATGATGATAGCTACTGGCCATTGAAAGGTAGAATTCTAGAAAACGGACACCTGAAAGGGTTAAGGCAGAGCTGTGTCGTGCCTCACTGCCTTATCAGATTTGGTTGCACCAGGACTGACTGCATGTCTATCAAGGCAGGAGACAGTTGGCTCCCGGCCGGCCTTGATTTCTGCAGGACGCAGACATGAAACAGTCTGGTCCACACCTCAGCCCCTCAGAGGCGTCTGGCATCGAGGTGGGTTTGACATAAGAGCCACTAATTGGAATCACACACATACACACAGATACACAGATGCAGACAGACAGACAGACACACAGACACACAGACAGACAGACAGACAGACAGACAGACAGACAGACAGACAGACAGACAGACAGACAGACAGACAGACAGACAGACAGACAGACAGACAGACAGACAGACAGACAGACAGACAGACAGACAGACAGACAGACACACACACATGCACACTCATACACATGCACACATCTTTCTGTAAGATTTCTCTCTCTCTCCCTCTCCCCTCTCTCTCTCTCTCTCTCTCTCTCTCTCTACACAGTTGCAGACAGATAGACACACACATGCACGCACACTCATACACATGCACACATCTTTCTGTAAGATTTAACTCTCTCCCTCTCTCTCTCCCTCTCCCTCTCCCTCTCCCTCTCCCTCTCCCCCTCCCCCTCTCTAGCAGGTGTGAATGTGTGGAAGTGTTATTTATAAATAAATTAAGGTAACAACTATCTTTCCAATATGAAAACCATTATTACACAACAGGCTTTCTCTCTCTCTCTTGATAATGATTTGGCTGACAGTGCTTGTGCCCCGGCTGTGTACTGTACTACTCCCTTACACGCTGGGGACTAGGGCTGACCCCTATTAGTCGATTAGTGGACCAATTGCATGCTTTTGCAGAGGACAAGAAGCCTTCAGTCGACTCCTTCAGACATTAAGCCCCCACAGCCCAAATGGAATGATAAAAAAAAAAACGGCACATTTTAGCCAATCATAGTCGACTATCCAAATCCTTAGTCGGGGACAGCCCTACTGGGGACACAGCCTCGGCTGTGTATTGTACTATTCCCTTACACACTGGGGACACAGACCCAGCTGTGTATGGTACTATTCCCTTACATGCTGGGGACACAGCCCCAGCTGTGTATGGTACTATTCCCTTACATGCTGGGGACACAGCCCCAACTGTGTACGGTACTACCCCTTTACACACTGGGGACATTTCTGTGTTGGGGATAGGGTCAGTTGAAGTGAGGAGCATCATGCAGTGATGAGTGTTTATACTACAGACAGTTACTCTGTGCTGCATTGAGAAGGACAAGCTTGGAGTGCAGTGTAAATATCGTTTAGAATCAAGAATCAAGAACCAAGAGGTTTATTTGTCACATACATACCAGGGCATACAGTGAAATGCGGGTGGTCATGCCCGCATCGATTGTGAAATAATACAATAATAAAATAGACATAGAAAAAAAAAACAGGTATGACATAAGATGTGCATGATAAAAATATACATGCTAAGTTCCTGAGAAACTGGTTCCTATGTACACTACTATACAATATACAATTTAAACTCCGTCATTATTATACTTAATGTATCTAAACTATATTATAGTTCTCTAATTTCATCATTATTAGTATTATTATTGGCTTATTGTTGCGGTTTGTAAGCGACCCCAATAGCACAACACAAGACAGTGATCAGATTTAGCCAAAAACAGGGCATTATTTATTTCACACGGGAAAAAGCAGCACTGTCCCTTTAAGGGCAAAATACACTAGAGTCCATGAACGACTGTGGGCCAATTACCTCAGGGATATAACCCCGCCCCAGATGTCAGGAGGCTGCCAGATCGTAACTTCGTATTTCCCAGTTAGTCGTGTTATTTCTGCTCTCTTGTATTGTTCCTCTGTCCATTGTGCTTTGACCGTTCTCATCCCTTCCCCGCAGTTCTGCCTGGCTCTGCACCCCGTTCTCTGGCTCCTGAATAAAGACGTGCTCTGACCCCTGTCTGCCTGACGATTCTCTGTGCCCTACTTCCGGGATGTATGAGGACCTGCACCCGTCTTAACCTCTGCCTGGCTGACTATCCTGCCCCGCGCACGCCCAGGACTGTACGAGTGCCTCCCCCGTATATCCACCCCTGCCTGAACACTGACCATCCTATTCATTAAATATACCCACACTGGGTTTGAACAAGACCTGTCTCCCTGTCTGCATATTGGGTTCAGTACAAACTGTGACAGTACGATCTGGCCAACAATGAACCCAGCAGACCCCTTACAGCATCTGGACCAAGAACTCACCGCTATGGGGGCGGCTATCCGGGAGACTGCTGCACGTCATGACGATCACATTGATTGGACCGATCATAAGAACCTCGCCTATCTCCAGTCTGCCAAGGGTCTCAACTCCCGTCTGGCCCGGTGGGTGTTATTTTTTGGAAGGTTCGATTTCACGTTATCATAACGCCCAGGTTCTCAGAATGTCAAACCTGATGCTTTGTCCCATCTCTTCTCGACGGAGGAATCCGGTTCCGACAAATCAAATCAAAATCAAATCACACTCCTCCAGGCTCACCTGTCACCCCGGGATTAACCGCACAGACACACGGGCCTTCATGCTGGCCTGTACCACCTGCGCCCAGAGCAAGGCGATCCACTCTGTGCCATCGGGCCTCCTTCATCTGCTACCCGTCCCATGCCGGCCAGAGTCACACGTATATATAGACTTTGTCATGGGACTCCCTACGAGACGGCAATACCACTGTCCTTACCGTGGTCGACCGCTTCTCGAAGTCCGCCCATTTTATCCCTCTGCCCAAACTTCCTTCTGCTAAGGAGACGGCCCAACTCATGGTACAGCATGTATTCCGACTCCATGGTCTTCCTCTGGACGTTGTGTCGGACCGGGGCCCTCAGTTCACATCCCAGTTTTGGCAGGTGTTCTGCACCCTGATTGGAGCGTCAGCGAGTCTGTCGTTGGGCTTCCATCCCCAGTCTAATGGACAGACTGAGCGCGCCAACCAAGACATGGAGACTGCCTTACGTTGTATTGTTGCCTCTAACCCCACCACCTGGAGCCAACAGTTAATCTGGGTGGAGTACACACACAATCCACTCCAGAGTTCATCCACCGGTCTCTCACCGTTTCAGTGTGCGCTCGGTTACCAGCCCCCGCTTTTTCTAGAGCAGGAGGTAGAGGTCGGTGTTCCATCAGCCCGGGAGTTTGTCCGCCGCTATATTCTGACGTGGCAGAGGGCTCGCTCCAGTCTGCTCTGCTCTGTTGCCCGTTACCAACGGCAAGCGGACCGTCATCGGACCCCGGCTCCCCGCTACCGTCCCGGCCAGGAGGTTTGGCTGTCTACCCATGACCTGCCTCTTAAGGTGGAATGCCACAAGCTGGCACCGAAATTCATCGGCCCGTTCCGTATCAACCGGGTCATCAACCGTGCCTCTGTGCGTCTCTGGCTGCCACGTTCTCTACGGGTCCATCTAACCTTCCACATATCCCCGATCAAGTCTGTGTCCTCCTGTCCACTGTCCCTCCATCATTCCAATGGAGCTGCGGCCAGCAGTAGAAGACTGTGGTTGTACTGGGCAATGCCCAGGTGTGAATGTGTGGAGGTGTAGGGGTGTGTAGCGGGTGTGCATGTGTGAAAGTGTAGGGGCGTGTAGCTGGTGTGAATGTGTGGAAGTGTAGGGGCGTGTAGCTGGTGTGAATGTGTGGAAGTGTAGGGGCGTGTAGCTGGTGTGAATGTGTGGAAGTGTAGGGGCGTGTAGCTGGTGTGAATGTGTGGAAGTGTAGGGGCGTGTAGCTGGTGTGAATGTGTGGAAGTGTAGGGGCGTGTAGCTGGTGTGAATGTGTGGAAGAACATCCATGCTTAGCAAATAAATAAAGGTAACAACTATCTTTCCAATATGAAAACCACAATTACACAGGCTTTCTCTCTCTCTCTCTCGCTCTCTCTCTCTCTCTCTCTCTCTCTCTCTCTCTCTCTCTCTCTCTCTCTCTCTCTCTCTCTCTCTCTCTCTCCCTCTCTCTCTCTCCTCCCTGTGTGTATGTGATAGAGGGCAAATAGATAGAAGGAGAAAAAGCTTCTTCGCTTCCACATTAGCTAAAATTCCACATTAGCTTTCATTCTGTGGTACAGAGGAGAGGATGCAAGGTCATTATATCTTTCACCTCTCTCTCCACCTCTCAACTCCTTTCTCTCTCGCCTCTCTCCATCTCATCTTTCCTCTTTTCTCTCTCTCGCCTCTCTCTCTCCCCCCCTCTCTCTCCCTATCTCTCTCCCCCCCTCTCTCACTCTCTTTCTTTCTTTCTCTTTCTTTTTGCTACAGTATTTTGTTGCCTCCCTTCTCCAACTCCTTCTCTTTTCCTCTCATATCGTCTTGTCTTGCTCTCTCTCGCTTTTTCACCCTGCCTCTTTTTACATCAGTGTGTCGACCGAGGGCCTCTCTCTCTCTCTCTCTCTCTCTCTCTCTCTCTCTCTCTCTCTCTCTCTCTCTCTCTCTCTGGATTCAAACCCATGAGCTACCAGTGTGTGTGTGTGTGTGTGTGTGTGTGTGTGTGTGTGTGTGTGTGTGTGTGTGGAGGGTTGATCATGTGCAAGTGCAGTTGTGTTAATAAAAGAACATCAGCTTAAAGTCTCTGCTCCTCTCTCACTTCTCTCCTCCTTTCCCTGTTCACCTTTCCACTCCTCTTCTTTCTCTTTCTTTACCGTCCAATCACATCATCCTATCCTCTCTCCTCTTCTTTCTCTTTATTTACCGTCCAATCACATCATCATATCCTCTCTCCTCTTCTTTCTCTTTCTTTACCGTCCAATCACATCATCATATCCTCTCTCCTCTTCTTTCTCTTTCTTTACCGTCCAATCACATCATCATATCCTCTCTCCCTTTCTCTCTCACTTCTTCCCCTTTATCAGACAACAGAGTTCAACGGATCCTATTCCAGTGTAAGTTGGAGTCTATCTCCAGTACCTCAGAGAAACACATACAGTACACGTAGGCATTTCATCAGATAGGTCATACAAGTGCAGAGTCAGACATTTGCAGCACCCCTGGAGCATGTCGTAAGAACCAGGCCGGGATGTGGAGATGTGGACCCAATTGCAGACAGGAGACACAGGAGGCAGATGATGAGGAAGACCAATATAGCTGCCAGGACAGACAACACAAAACAGACTGACGAACAAGCACTGACTAACTGGGGAAATGGAACATAAATACACAAGAGGGGAGTAATGACTAAAAGAAAACAGCTGGGGTGATGACAAACAGCTGGTAATACAAGAGACACGACTACAAGTGGGATACATACAAGGACATCATCTGCAGGACCTGGGTGGAAACAGGAGGAGAAGGGGAGACCCTAAGGAGAGGGGGAGACAAGGTTAGAATTTGAGCTGGATGTCACAGCTGTAAAAACAGGACCCCCCACCTCTAGGGATGACTCCCGATGTGATGTCCCACCAGGTGGATCTGGATGGCGTCTGCAGAAGTCAGCGATGAGTGCTGGATCCAGAATGTCCTTGGCAGGGACCCAGCAACATTCTGCTGGCCCATAGCCCTCCTAGTCCACCAGGTACTGAAGACCCCTATCATGACGATGGACATCCAGCAGCCTCCTGACTGTGTAGGCTTCTGCTCCGTCAATGACGTGATGAGGCAGGGGAGAGCAGGGGCCATGGGACCTTCTTGACCCGGGACACATGGAAGGTGGGATGCACCCATCACCCGAAGAGAGTGGGGAAGACACAGGCGGACAGCAGCATGGTTGATGCCATCTGCAATGGGGAATGGGGCAATGTACTTGGAGGCCAGCTTATGTGACTCCAACCTGAGCGGCAGGTCATGAGTGGAGAGCCCTACCTTCTGGCCGGGACAGTATCAGAGACCAGTAATCTGGTGATGGTCTGCCTGCTGTTGATACCTGAAATGTTGTGGAATGTAGCAGAGAGCGGATCGGGCCCTCCAGGTATGGCGGCAACGGTGAATGAAGTGTGGAGCTGATGGAACCCCCCTCTCCTGGGGGTAACCATGAGGACACTGGAAGGGTGACAAACCGGTGGAAGAACAGGGTGTGAACAGTGTTTTATGGGCATATTCCACCCAGACCAACTGCCGAATCCAGGTGGTAGGATCTGAGGAAATGCAGAAATGCAGGGTGATGAACTAAGATGGGAGCAGAGGTGAACCAACTTGAGGAATGCTCAGGGGCCTAGGCGAAAGAGGAGGCACGTGAGTGGAGGGCAGGCAAAGGAGCTACTATAGAACTGTAGTTGTATTTTTGTATTTGCATTTTTTGTATTTATTCATTAACACAGTTAAACAAAAGTAAAAACAATACATAATAAGTTATAACCATTGTGAAGGAGAAGTTAGAAGCCTAGAGGCTTATTGAGAGCTTCCCCTGTTTTATAAAATCAAACATACAAAAATACAAAAATATATGTATATTATAAAATACCAGAATACATTCAAAAGATACGTGTTAATACAAACATACATACATACACACAGTACATACATGCATATACTGTATACTGCGCACATAATAATATATAACAACCTCAGTCAGAATGTTTAGTTTCTTGAAAAGAAACTTGGAATACTTGTATGGAAGCAAATGAGTGACAGAAGTATTCGAATTTTATCAGACACCGAATTTATAGCATTGAAAATAATTACTTTTAAAACATGTATCTGAATTTTTTCAGACACCGAATTTATAGCATTGAAAATAATTACTTTGAAAACATGTATCTGAATTTTTTCAGACACCGAATTTATAGCATTGAAAATAATTACTTTGAAAATCATGTATCTGAATTCTTTTGCTCCGAATTTACCTATGTGAAAAAAAAATTCTGTGTTTAAAATTCAATGTAAAAAATTTGAATGCATAATAAAATTCAATGTAAAAAATTCGATGCATAATTGCGGTGTATAAAACTCAAATACTTCTGTCACTCATTTGCTTCCATATACTTGCTTCATGTGCTGAACATGCTCTTGCTGGGACTTCATCAGAATGGATGAAGATCAGAATGTTGTCTTAGTAGACAAACACAAACCGGTTAAGCATGTTATAAAATCATTGACGAGGGCCTGGAACACTGCAGGTGCGTTGGTGAATCCAAACGACATGACCAGGTACTCATAGTGACCACTGGGGATGTTAAAAGCCATCATCTCTTTCTCTGATGAACACTAGATGGTAAGTGTTGTGATGGTTGAACTTGGTGAAGATGGTGGCTCCCTGGAGAGACTCAAAAGCAGAGGAGAGGAGGGGAAGGGGATACTGGTTCTTGACTGTGAAATCATTGAGCCCACGGCAAGCGACGCAGGGTCTGAGTTACTTGTCTTTCTTATCCACAAAGAAAGAACCAGCACCAGCGGGAGAGGATGATGAACTGATAAGACCAGCTGCCAGAGACTCGTTGATATACTTCTCTATGGCTACGTTCTCTGGAGCAGTGAGGGAGTACAAATGCCTGTGAGGAGGCATGGTACCAGGGAGAAGATCTATAGCACAGTCATAAGAATGGTGAGGAGGCAGCGATGTGGTGTGATACTTACTTACGCAACTCTTTGACATCCAGATTGACAGAGGGGACTTTGAACAAGTCAGGAAACTCACCTGGGCAAGAAGGAGCAGTGAGGACATATGGGGGGGGGGGGGGGGGGGGTCAAGCATTGACCTCCAGCGCAGGGGTTCTCAAACTTTTTTATAACACGACCCCATTTTATTTAGGATTTTCTTTGGCGACCCCACACTTGTAGGCTATGTATCGCATCATTTCAATATGGAATTAAGGAATATAAAAAAAAAGCACACATTGTTGAACTTGATGATGCATATTTATTAGAACATTTAATTACAGCACTATGTTATCAATACACATTTATAAAACGAGGCATATTTAGCCAAACATATGTTGCCAGAACATAATGTATTTTCTTTTATTCCATGGGCACGGTGGAAATGCCTGCAGAGGATGGGTCTAGGTTTTCCAGGTGAGTGTAGCAGGGAAATAGGAATGAGGGCGGGGGCATAGGTTGTTGGATTGGCTCACCAGTATTCCCTCATCTTCTAGTGAGCCTACTCTTTTATATGGAAATGAAGTCATCAGGCTGGCCACAGTACACACGTAGGCAATACTGGAAAGAGCTTGGGCATGTGTCGGTCTGACCGACTGCTGAACGCGGCATGATGAGAGGAGACCTGGAAGAAGGCACGGTGTTGTACCTGGACGCTGAGTCCCTCTCTCCCCTGCGCTCACAGAGGTGGCTGCCAATACAAATGGCAAGAGCAATGAGGGCATCTAGTTTGTTTGGCAACTCTCTGGATACTAGTTTGTCTTTGACAATACCGGTCAGGCCTTGTTGGAAGACACCGAACGGGGACTCCTGATTCCAGCCACTCTCCGCCGCAAGGGTGCGGAGAACCCGATGGCATAATCCGACACTCTACGCCGACCATGGCACAGATTCAACAGCCTCTTTGATGCCTAGTGTGGAGGGTTGCTCAAACACCAATGAGCATTGGGAGGGAAAGGCACGGCAGCTTCCCGGATCGGAGGTAAATGGGGCACTTTGGCAGTAGGCAGCCTGTGAGGTGGCTGTGTGGCAGGTGGAGAGTTGGAAACCAGGGCAGTGCTGGGAGACTGGTGGAGACGTGCTGGAGCCAATGAGTTGCTCATGACTGCCAATGGTGGTACATTGGGCTTGGATAGCTGCATGGAGTTGCTGAGTCATGTCCGCTGGGTCTGTCATGGCTTGTTCGTATTGTAAGAACCAGGCTGGGATCTGGAGATGTGGACCCGATTGCAGACAGAGGACACAGGAGGCAGACGATGAGGAAGACCAATATTGGTGTGTTTAGTGAGCTGCCAGGGCGGACAACACAAAACAGACTGACAGACAAGCACTGACTAACAGGGGGAATAGAACATAAATACACAGGAGGGGAGTAATGACTAAAAGAAAACAGCTGGGGGTGATGTCTGATGATGAACAGCTGGTGAGGACATCTGCAAGACCTTTGTGGAAACACAAGGAGATGGGAGAAAACTAGGGAGAAAGGGAGACAATTGGTTAGAATTGGAGCTGGACATCACATGCACAGCAGTCTCCGGTTCCTAACACACACCTTGATGTCACTACTGTAGTGCCTTTCCAATTGTAGGTGTTCAGAGCCTTAGCACAGGGACAACACAGCAAACAATAGACAGGAGTAGACTATACACTCTCCAGTTTTGAACGTAGGACTACAGACTGTGGTAGCATAGCATACAGTAAGCAATAGACAAATAGACAATCTCAGAAAAAGTGAGAGAGAAGGACAGAGAGGAGAGGGAGGGAGGAAGAGACAGAGAGAGAGAGAGAGAGAGAGAGAGAGAGAGAGAGAGAGAGAGAGATGCCACGTGATTGCAAGACTGATGGATGGCTGTGGGAATAATTTATCTCCGGTAAATGGGAGAATGTGAATTTCCAATACCCTCTGGGTACTTACAACAACACAGCAGCCTTATGCACAGTGCTTCGTCACTAAAGCATGCCCTAATTGAGTCTGTCATATAACCCATTTATCGACACATGAGCCCGTTGCTATGGAAACATCCCCACTGAACTGTCCCTGTTTCCATTTCGCTGATGTTATGTAAAAACCTCAGAACACCAATACAAAACATGGATTTGTTTATTTATTTATTCTTACTATACATTTCTATACATTTTTACAACATTAATAGACATTGCTGTAAATGTACCAATGTTAGCCAAAAGGCAAATTTTCCACTGTTGTCCCTGGGCCAGGTGTTTAAATAGCGATTCAAAACAGGAAGACATAACGTTAGGTTATGGCTATAACCAAGTTCTGTTAGTTAGGGGCGACGCTTGGCATCACCTTACTGCACTATCTCGCATATGTGCACGCGCACTGAATAAAGACCACAATGTACCTTTAATCCCAATATTCGTCTGACCACACCCCTCATCAGCTTACCTTCATAAGCAGGTGTGTGGTCACCTGCTCTCCTCCTTCCCAAGCTTTCACCACAAGGTGAGGTCAAGGGCTGCAGCGGCCGTCTGATGCCAAGCGTCGCCCCTAACTAACAGAACTTGGTTATAGCCATAACCTAACGTTCTGTTTCGTTAAGGGGCTCAGCTTGGCATCACCTTACTGCACAAGGGGAGGCCAAGCGGAGCCGCTGGCTGACAAATACACCCCATTGAAAATAATTACTTTGAAAACATGTATCTGAATTTTTTTCAGACACCGAATTTATAGCATTGAAAATAATTACTTTGAAAATCATGTATCTGAATTATTTTGCTCCGAATTTACCTATGTGAAAAAAAATTCTGTGTTTAAAATTCAATGTAAAAAATTCGAATGCATAATAAAATTCAATGTAAAAAATTCGATGCATAATTGCAGTGTATAAAATTCAAATACTTCTGTCACTCATTTGCTTCCATATACTTGCTTCATGTGCTGAACATGCTCTTGCTGGGACTTCATCAGAATAGTGCCCCCCAAAACCATCAGAACAGGGAGGGCCGAGCCCCCCCGACCCCCCCTAATGGAGGGTATCCCCCCTATTAGGGGCTTCACGGGAAGGCGACGGACCCGACCGTGCGAAGAGGCACTCAAGCAACTCAACGCACAGGGTGAGCAGACCGTGGCTTGACCCCACGACTACACACACGCACAACCCGCATGCCACCCGGGAACGAACGGAGGAACAACCTCGTTACTGCCCCCAGAATCACGGGGTCAAGGGCAAACCCAACCCCGTGGCAAGGCCGTAGCAGCGGAGCACGAAGGAAGACCCAGACCCACCAAAAGGACTGGACTCCCTGGAATGGGGGCCCGGAGAAGTCCATGATGCCAGCATCAAGACCCCACCAGGTGGGCACGCAGTGCCCCGCCCCCCACATCGCCAGCGTAATTCGGACAAAGGCCCCTCAGTTACTGCACCTGGTATTCCCAGGCGGTATCCCAACCAAGTACTAACCAGGCCAGAACCTGCTTAGCTTCCGAGATCGGACGAAATCGGGCGTGTTCAGGTCGGTATGGCCGTAAGCCGAGCGGGCCCTGTCCCCCCAATAGTACACCGCCTGGCACACTGACCCTGCAGAACAGGCAGTCAGCATGGCCGTAAGCACACAAAAAAGGTTAACCAACGGAAGCAGGCAGCGCACCGGGGAAAAAAACCAGGCAACAGGCTGGTAACCCTAGCCTGGAGACTGCGGACGAGACAGGCGCCAGAGGGGACAGCTGAACACAGCCGCCCCGGCGGAAGGAGCGTAAGCTGGCGGTGTTGCATGACCAAGCCTCCATTTAAAACCCCCCACCCAGAGGGGTCGAGGCAGAGAAGGCTGACACGATTGGCAGACGTCATGAACGTGCAGGGGCACCCTCAACCGGTGAACCCGGGAGTTGACACTGCTCCAACACACCAGGGAATCAACCACCTCGGTGTTACCCAATGCGGTGGTTGTTCCTATAACCCCTCAAGAAAAAACTCCAAAACACACCTGCGGGTATACACCGGCTATACCGCAGTACAAGTGTTTCAGTTTTCAAAAAAGGGTTAACCCAGGCCTACGGGTCGCAAACATCACTTCGGACCGGGCCTGGCGGTACGGGAAGCACAGGGTCACCAGAGGAGGTCAAAAAACCACCCCCACAGGCCCCTCTTCACCATGCGTGAGAGAGGAGCGAAAAATAATGGAGAACCAGCCCCTAAGCACACCGTACTTGGTATTCCCAGGCGGTCTCCCAACCAAGTACTAACCAGGACCAACCTGTGTAGCGGCCGAGATCCGACGAGATCGAGCGTGTACAGAATGGCATGGCTGTAAGCCATTACGACAGTGCTGAGTAAAAACGTACCCAACCAGGGTCTCCATAGCGCTTAACCCTGTGACACCCAGACCGACCTGGCATTTTTCCCCCTGAAAAAAGCCCAAGTCCCTCAGGGTACCAGAACAGCAGATCTGCATCCCCGGCGGACAACGGATTCAACTGATCTGGACCAGCGTGACCAGAACCAGTCCCGTGCCCTAACCACGCCGACATGCCTACTCCAGGAGAAGGGCAGATATGCGTGTTGATCTTAACATGAAAAGAAGGCGCCACCCAGACGTTCGGGCGAACCGCGCCTGGTGGCCCACCCCAAGGGCGTGAGACCCCTCTACATATGTTCAGATCCATTCCGTCATCATCCCCCAGACATGAACGAGAATCTGTCGAAAAACCAACCCAGGTCATGGGATCTGGTCGTCGGAAGAGGAAAAACCCCCATCTCAGTTGCTTTATAAAAACGCTGTTTCAACCACAAGCAACCAAGGCGTGCCAGTCAATCGCCTGTTTACAGCGAGCTAGCACTATACGTGCGTCGGGACACACCCCCATCAATGAACAGGCTATTTAGACCTGTCATTGAATCCCCAAGGCGCCCAGGGGAACGACAAGAGGGGTGTGACACTCCCTAACTCCAACACTTCTGGAATAGAAAAGAAGGAAGCATCAACAGTATGTATCCCAGTCTACACAGCCGGGGTAAAAAATTTCACATTTTTACATCCCACCACCCTCCCATAGGAAGGAGACGGGGATCCCCAGAGAGACTTCCCACGCGAGCTGTACAGATTGAAAAGAATATATTGCACCTTGAGCCATGTAAAAAATTGGTTTTAGGGCTCTCCGGGGAAGAGGCACTGAACCCATACACACTCAATAAACGAATTGAATCGAATACATATACAATAGAATAGGACCCTTCTAGAGGGTCCACTCACTTTGACAATCTGAGGAGGAAGGCTCTGTACTCTGATGGAGACTCCCTCACATGGAAGAAGGAGTCCGAACTCACAGAAGGCCCGAATAGGCGCTTGGTGAGGAGGAGCCCTGACCACCCCCCTGAAACAGATCCATCACATGGACCTGAACAGCACACGGAAGTCCTACCAACAGAGACGCGCACGGTGACGTACTCTATGGCGGGGGAATTCCTGCGGTGCACACGCCCAATATACCAGGCCGTGGGACCAGGAAACTCCCCCCCCCGTAACGTGCCGAACCGCCACGTGACGGAAACCTTGAAGGACAGGGGGTGTACCCCTGACCGACAGAAACAAGGGGGAGAGGAAAGGTTACCAGTTCACCCCTTTACGACCCCACACACCCATGATACGATGTAATGACAAAAAGAGAATATGACACAGTCATAGTCAGCTCTATGAAGCGTTTTACAGCTCCACACAGCGCATGAGCTAACCTGCTATCTGATTTTTACTAAGGAAAAACACAGAATAGAGAGGGCTCTAAGAGCCCCGGTCCAACATACACATGTGCTTCTGTGGCCAGTCCAACCCAGTTGTAGGTCACATGACACACACAACCCATCATCACCTACAAAAAATGGCAAAAAACACTCAACAGAGGAACGCCGTTTTTTCACAATGAGAGAATACATCATTCTCGATTAGTATCGGCCACAAGCCTTGCTAAGCACACATGACAGCGACCAAACCATTTTCTCTTTTAGGAAAATAAAGTTTCTCCAGCAGATTTAGCACAACCTCAGCAATCAAGCTAAGAGTTACATCGCATCCCTACCACACAAAAGACACAATTAGTGCACAAACATGTCTGATAGGAGGATGAAAAAGTCCCCAGGGAACCGGGGGGAAACACAATCCTCCTATTTTACCCTCAATACGGCCAGTTAAAACAGGAAAACCTGTTAATATGTGAACACACTGTTCATTGTCATCACAGTCTGAGAAAAGAACATTCTTTTACTCACTTGTCACCAAGCATAGCTTCATAGGTTAGTTACCTTAGTTGTGAGTACACGGTACATATAAACACCATGATGTTTCTCACACAACAACCAGATCATTACATCCCGATTTGCACGGAGAAGCTAACTGCCAGTGACAAAAACAGCTCACACATAACCCGCAACGTATCCTAAATGCATTGCAGCAACACACGTTTTGGGAAAAACATCGTTATTCACAATACATCTAGAAAAGTAAAACCAGAAGACGTGTTATAAGGTCTGGTCAAACCCGACCAACCGTTCGGGTGCTACTGCTTCTGCTCGCGAGACGCCGAGCTAACGACGCACGCGATCAGAAGCGAGCTCACGGCGGCGCGCGAGAAGCTAAGCTACCCCGCGCCAGGCCATGGCCTATAGCAGCAAGCTAACGTTACCTAGCGATCACGACATGCTAGCCCCGCAGCTAACAGCTGACTGGCTAACAGTAGGCCCAACCTGAGCGATCCCAGCAGGCTAACGCAGCAGTTAACAGCTGACTGGCTAACCGTAAGCTAAGCAGTGTTACGACCCCTGTGTGTCTAAGGGTAAAGGGCTGTAACATAACATTTGGTTGACAGAAAAGATGGACCACGTTTGTAAACAACAATGATATTTATTGGTAAATGCAAAGGAAGCACATGTAGCTCAGGGGTGAGCCCAGGCCAAAACAACAAACAAACACCACTATACTCCAAATAAACACAATCTAATCTATGGTAAAAGAGATTACATTACCTAAACTACTCTTACCTAACCAAAACAGGAGAAAACAATGTCCAAAGGAAATGGCAGCTCACCCCATCTGTGCTTCCTGAGAAAGGAGGAGAAAAACACATTAATGATACATACAACAAAATGGAAACATAACAAAACAATCTATAGGTAACAATGCTCTCTCTGCGGCCATACAATCACAAAGGCACTTTCACTATTACAAAGGCCTATAAACAAAAAGGGATATTATCAAAGTACAATGCCACAAAATAACACTAGGCCTAGCCTCATGCCAGAGAGAGAGAAAGACTGAAGGGAGAAAGCCATGTTTTAACAGGTGTGGGGTGATCCATGATTGGGGGGTGTGGATTGAGTGTTAGAGTCTGGAAAGCCAACCACCAATCACTGCTGTGTTGCAATAATGGAAGGATTGGCCTGGCAGGGACCACTGGGGAAGGGAACAATGGCTGGAGGGAGGAAACAAAATGGAGAACACACACACATGGAGACACACACTGGGGAATATATACATTGGGATGTAACACCCCCATACATAAGACAAAAAACATGCCTACATAAACTACCAACTAAACATGTTTTTTTTTTCTTCTTTAACAACGAGATAACATCCCCGAGATAACATGCACTCCAAAACAAAGAGCTATGAAAAAACTAGCAGCAACATAAAACGAGTCCACAGCAACATAGACCGAGTAAACAGAAAAAATAGCTCAAGTCGACAGCAATACACAGTAGAACGAGTCGACAGCAAAATAGAACAAGTCGACAGCAATATACAGTAGAACGAGTCGACAGCAACAGAGATTTCAACTACGAGACAGAGCATCCGCCAACACATTATCAGACCCCTTCTTATGCTTTATGCTGAGGTTATAATCTTGCACTATGAGCGCCCAACGCATGAGGCGCTGATTGTGGTTGTACATCCGCGACAGAAAAACCAATGGGTTGTGGTCGGTGTATACTACCACTGGTAATACGCTCGAACCGACATACACCTCAAAATGTTGCAACGCATACAACATTGCCAAAGTCTCCTTTTCAATAGTGGAATAGTTTAGTTGATGTTTGTTAAATTTCCGGGAGAAATAACAAACCGGGTGACTGACACCATCGTGATCTTCCTGTAATAACACCCCTCCAGCTCCCACCCCGCTGGCATCCACCTCCAGCTGGAACGGCAGGGAGAAATCTGGAGCAGAGAGAACAGGGGAACTGCATAAGAGAGCTTTAACACTATCAAATGCATTTTGACAATCAGCTGCCCAAATGAATGGTTTGGACGGGCTACACAGGCTAGTGAGAGAAGTGACGACAGAAGAAAAGTTCCGGCAAAAACCACGGTAATACCCAGCCATCCCAAGGAATCTACGCAATTCCCGCCTAGTAGTAGGCACTGGAAAAGTTGTGATTGCAGATATTTTTGCATCCACCGGACGCACTTGGCCTTGTCCTACCTGCTTACCAAGATAGGTAACCGTAGCCTTGCCAAACTCACACTTGGCAAGGTTAAGGGTCAGGGAGGCTCCAGCTAAGCGGTCAAAGACAGTTTGCAAGGTTGTCATGTGGTCACGCCAGTTGGTCGAATAGACAACCAGGTCATCGAGATAGGCATTACAATTTGGAACACCAGCCAGGACTAGGGTCACCAGTCGCTGGAAAGTGGCCGGGGCATTACGCATTCCAAAAGGCATTACAGTATATTGCAAAAAATTGTCAGGAGTAACAAACGCAGAGATTTCCGAGGCACGGGGGGTCAAAGGGACCTGCCAGTAACCCTTTAACAAATCTAGTTTGCTAACATAGGTGGCAGATCCAAGGTTGTCAATACAATCTTCCATGCGGGGCAGTGGGAAGGAATCAGGCACGGTGACAGCATTTACCTTTCGGAAATCAGTACAAAATCTAGGAGTTCCATCCGATTTGGGAGCTAACAAGCAAGGAGAACTCCAGGGACTGCAACTTGGCTTGGCTAAACCATGTTTTAACAAATAGTCAACCTCCTGTTGCATCATGGCCCTCTTGGTGATGTTAACACGGTATGCATGTTGCTTGATAGGCACAGCATTGTTAACTTTAATATCATGGGCCAATACAGAAGTACAGGAGGGAACATCACCAAACAGAGCCATGTAGGCCTGAATCAAATTTGTGATGTCCTCTCGCTGCTCCTCAGGTAAGTGTGCTAAGTGAGTGGGCAGGTTCAATAACATCTCAGTGTTGGACAATCTAGCACCCTGATGGGCTGCATTGCGCAACTCCAAGCCATCTACATCCTCACCACTAACGTCAGGAGAGTCCGGAACTATTGGAGTTGAGGCAACAGCAGAGACGGCCAGTCCGGCTGTCTGGTCTGAGGTCTTCACCTGCACACTATCTCTGGAAAAATATGGTTTAAGCATATTGATGTGGCAAACACGAGAGTGACGTTTACGATCAGGGGTGCGAACCACATAGTCTGTATCACTTATCTTCTTGTCTATTGCATACGGTCCAGAAAAACGAGCGGAAAGAGCAGAACCAAGGATAGGTAACAGGACTAGGACCTTATCACCTGGCTGGAAAGATCGAGAAACAGCTTTCTCGTCATAGTGCCGTTTCATAGTTCTCTGGGAAGAAGAGAGCGCTTCTTTTGCGAGAGAGCACGCCTGATGCAGTCGCTCTCGAAACTGGCTAACAAAATCTAGAACATTAGTGGGTGTGCTGGCACCCTTTGACATGAACCGTTCTTTAAGAACTTTCAGAGGCCCTCTAACAGTGTGCCCAAAAACGAGCTCAGCAGGACTGAAACCAAGAGACTCCTGTATGGTCTCTCGCGCAGCAAATAGAACAAGGGGGACACCCTCATCCCAATCTTTCTCTGTGTCTAAGCAATATTTACGCAGCATGGACTTTAAGGTCTGATGCCAACGTTCTAGAGCCCCCTGAGTTTCAGGGTGGTAGGCACTGGACACTATATGTCGGATACCCAGGGACTGTAACACTTGCTCAAATAACCTAGACAGGAAGTTGGTGCCTTGGTCCGTTTGTACTACCTTAGGCAGTCCAAACGTGGAGAAGAACTTCGTCAAAGCCTTAATTATTACAGGCGCTGTAATTCTGCGAAGAGGGATAGCCTCAGGGAAACGGGTGGCGGTACACATTATTGTCAACAAAAACTGATTGCCGGCTTTGGTCCTTGGCAATGGACCAACACAGTCAACTACGACATGTTCAAATGGTTCACCGACCGCTGGTATAGGACAGAGGGGAGCAGGTGGAATTACCTGGTTTGGCTTTCCGGTGATCTGACAAGTACTACAGGTACGACAGTACTGTGCTACATCGGACTTCAAACCGGGCCAAAAGAAATGTTGAAGTATTCTGTTGTACGTTTTAGTGACTCCCAAGTGTCCAGACCAAGGGTGGTCATGGGCCAAGAACAGTACATGCTGACGATAAACTGCAGGGACAACAATCTGATAAACAGTGCTCCAGTCTGGTACCTGATCTGGTAGCCCTATCTCCGATTGTGCATGCTCTGCCAGTCTAGTACCATGGGACCTCCATGTACGCATCAAAACTCCTTCATCCACAAAATAAGAATGCAACTCTCTCCTCTGTTCTGTTTCAAGAGAAGAGAAACATTTTGCAAGAGAAGGGTCAGCCTTCTGGGCAGTAATTAGCATTTCACGAGTAATGGGTAACTTCAAAGCGTCGGAACTAGTTACAGTTGTCTGTGGGGGTACCTTACTATGAGTCGGTGGTTTGTCAGCGGAATCAGAAGTTGGAGCCAGCAACTCCTCCCTGACAAAAGCTGAAGCAAAAACAGAGTCAGACAAATTAATTTCATCACCTCTCTCTTTCAATTGAGCCCGAGTGACAACACTTGCAGAAAAAACTTCAGGAAAGTTCTGTGACAAGTCATCAGGCAGAGAATCTGTGTCTGGGTGATCCAACACTTCCAGCACAGCGTTCACCTGTCCTCCAGCTAAATCATTTCCCATGATAAAGGAAATGCCTTTAACTGGCAAGGAAGGTCTCACCCCTATTTTAAAGAAACCAGTGACCAAATCAGATTGTACATGAATACAGTGTAACGGGGCTGGCACGAAACCCATCTCAATACCTTGAACCAGGACACTAGAACCACAGGAAGATTTCTCAGACAGAGGTAGTACATCAGAGAGGATAAAGGATTGTGAGGCTCCAGTATCTCGTAAGATCTGAACTGTACACTGATCTTTTGGATCCCCTGTCAAGGAAACTAAACCCTTGGAAGTAAATGGCCTGAAACAAGGATCGAGAACATCCTGATCATTGTGCATCTGTTGATCGGAATCAGGTGCCATTTTAATCAGACCAACCCCTTTGGGTTGCCTAAAGTTCTGAGAGGACGGTTGCTGCTTACGTTTCAATGTTAAACAGTCAGAAATAACATGACCAGATTTATGACAGTAGTAACATGTCCGCTCCTCTTTTGAGCGTGGAGGTGACATTCTTGGTCGGGGGTGTGTGAATTCTGAATGGTTGGGGACAGAAGGTCTCTGAGAGAAATCATGGGGGAGAAACGAGTCACGCCTATCTACAAACACAGTTTTATGGGTTAGCGCAAACTCATCAGCTAATACAGCAGCTTGCTGCAGAGTGGACACTTTCTGCTCACTCAGGTAAATTACAATACGCTCTGGCAAACGATTCTTAAACTCTTCTAATAGAATGAGTTCTCTGAGAGAGTTAAGATCTGAGGCCTTGCTTGCTGCACACCATTTATCAAAGAGAGTTCCCTTCTCTCTAGCAAACTCTACAAAGGTCTGGTTGACAGCTCTCTTGTGACTGCGAAACCTCTGCCTATAAGCTTCGGGCACAAGCTCATATGCACGAAGGATGGCAGCCTTCACAGTATCATACAATAGACTATCTTCTAGGGAAAGTGTTGAACAAACCTCTTGGGCTTTACCAGTCAATTTGCATTGAAGCAACAAAGGCCAGACCTCTCTTGGCCAGCGCAATGAAGCAGCAATACGCTCAAACACATTAAAATAAGTATCAACTTCTGTCTCTCGGAACGGAGGCACCAAAGCAATGTGTTTACTTATATCAAAAGTGTGTGATGAATAAGCTGTGGAGGAGGACATACCCGGGCCTTGTGGAGGAGTCGGTGTAGCATAGTTGGATTCACTCCTTAGGACTTCCAGCTCCAACCTCCGCAGTCTGAGCTCTTTTTCCACTTCATGCTCAAGCTCCAACCTACGAATGTTAACAGCCCTTTCATTTTCTGCCTCAAGCTCCATTCTACGAAGCCGATACTCCGCCTCACGTGCTTGTGCCTTCTCCTGAGCCTCCATCTGGAGACGGGCTATTCTAACCTTGACCTGGGCCCCTTCTCGAGACCCAGTTGACACAGGAGAGGTCAAGTGAAAATGTGGCAATGTGACGTTCACACCTGCCTTTTCAGCACCATGGGCTTGCTCCTCAGAAGGCGGTGCTTCCGTAGGTTCACCAGGAGGACTTGCATGTTCATCAGAGACCGCAGGTAAAACAAGCGTCCCCTGCTCCAACAGCTTATCTACCACAAGACACCTGATATCCTGCTTAAGATGCTCTTGTTGAACCGAGAGTTTAAAATGTGTG
Source organism: Notolepis coatsorum (assembly GCF_963971535.1). Taxonomy (NCBI): domain Eukaryota; kingdom Metazoa; phylum Chordata; class Actinopteri; order Aulopiformes; family Paralepididae; genus Notolepis; species Notolepis coatsorum. The sequence goes on along the minus strand of NC_140167.1, from coordinate 31,628,787 downwards.
GCAATCTCCACTAAGTCTGCCTTGCGGCAGCTATCTAGCGCTTCCCAAGTAGGATTGCTCAAGAATTTCCCCAGATCAAAAGTACTAACTGCCATTTTTTCTTTTACACAAATGCCATTTTACACAAATGCCATTTACACAAATGCCATAATTAAATCAAGTACTATACAAGTGTAAACAAACACAGTTCACCAAATCCATCAACCAACAATTGAACACGGGTTACAAAATCCAGGCAGAGCCCCCATTTATGTTACGACCCCTGTGTGTCTAAGGGTAAAGGGCTGTAACATAACATTTGGTTGACAGAAAAGATGGACCACGTTTGTAAACAACAATGATATTTATTGGTAAATGCAAAGGAAGCACATGTAGCTCAGGGGTGAGCCCAGGCCAAAACAACAAACAAACACCACTATACTCCAAATAAACACAATCTAATCTATGGTAAAAGAGATTACATTACCTAAACTACTCTTACCTAACCAAAACAGGAGAAAACAATGTCCAAAGGAAATGGCAGCTCACCCCATCTGTGCTTCCTGAGAAAGGAGGAGAAAAACACATTAATGATACATACAACAAAATGGAAACATAACAAAACAATCTATAGGTAACAATGCTCTCTCTGCGGCCATACAATCACAAAGGCACTTTCACTATTACAAAGGCCTATAAACAAAAAGGGATATTATCAAAGTACAATGCCACAAAATAACACTAGGCCTAGCCTCATGCCAGAGAGAGAGAAAGACTGAAGGGAGAAGGCCATGTTTTAACAGGTGTGGGGTGATCCATGATTGGGGGGTGTTGATTGAGTGTTAGAGTCTGGAAAGCCAACCACCAATCACTGCTGTGTTGCAATAATGGAAGGATTGGCCTGGCAGGGACCACTGGGGAAGGGAACAATGGCTGGAGGGAGGAAACAAAATGGAGAACACACACACATGGAGACACACACTGGGGAATATATACATTGGGATGTAACAGCAGCTATCAACTGAACCTGTAACAATGACATAACACTCACCCAGACAGGCCGCCGTTCTGAACCTCTCCTCACTTTTTAAGAGAAAAGAGAAAACAAGATGTCAACACCGCTTCACAACGGTGATTTTACCAACACCCGACGGAATCAGCACAATACCAACTGGCCTGTGTAGCTGACTTTGAACATGAATCTGCCGCTATCGCACATTCATGCACATATCCCCTCGTGAAGGAATACTCTCATTTGGATATGAAAGATGGGGCCTTAACACGGTGACAGAGAGAATCCACTCGTCCAAAACACACAGGGATCACCAGTGTTAATGGTCGCGGCCCACTAGTTAAAACTATAATGGTCTTCAGACCAAGGCCTTCTGTCGCCTAGGTGGCTGAACAAAGGACCCTAGCCTGGGGCCGGTTTCCATAAACATTGTCAAGTAGCCCCCATAGCACTAACAGACAAGTGGAGCCTGCCAGCAAAACACTACTCACCCAACCTGGAACGCACCGCTTCTCACAACAGCGGCATGTCCGACAGTTCAGCTGTGGCCTGACAGGTTTCACCCCAACAAACACAGCAAGGAACTGCAGTTGAGAAGCATGCAGCGGCATGCTCCCAATACGAAAACCGGTGGAGGATTTTTAGAATGATCAACATCTTCCAGACACTCCAGTACGAAGACAATATCGCCGTATTTTCTCGAAAATAGTGAGAGAGAAAATAAAGATATGATGTCAACGTATCCTTGTTTCCCAAAACTGTTCCTAATCTAACTTCTTCCATCATGGTGTCAAGTGTGGGGATCTACCGAGGCACTTATTCCTTGTGGTGAAAGCGAGAAGGAGGAGAGCAGGTGACCACACACCTGCTTATGAAGGTAAGCTGATGAGGGGTGTGGTCAGACGAATATTGGGATTAAAGGTACATTGTGGTCTTTATTCAGTGCGCGTGCACATATGCGAGATAGTGCAGTAAGGTGATGCCAAGCTGAGCCCCTTAACGAAACAGAACAGCATACAAAGCCCCCCCCCCAAAAGGATACAAAACATGAATATAAAATACACCAAATAGTTAATAATAATAATAATAATAATAATAATAATAATAATAATAATAATAATAATAATAATAATAATAATAATAATAATAATAATAATAATAATAATAATAATAATAATAATAATAATAATAATAATAATAATAATAATAATAATAATAATAATAAATTGGATTTAAAGAGAGAACTCAACTAAGACTCAAGGACACTGTACAAGGAGAGAGAAGCTATATAAAAGAAAGGGTAAAAAAAATATGAATATATATGTATAGTAACAACAGAAAAAAAAAGAAATAAGATAAAAAAGGAAGTCCAATTGGATGAAACTGTAACAAGGAAATTAACAACAACAAAAACAACGGGATCTGTGGTTTAAAAGAAAAGAGTCAGGGGGTGGGCTACTTGGGAGCAGGGCCGTGTTGCGTGAAGGCAAGTGTGAACAGGTGTGTTTTTAGGTGGGTTTTGAAGAGGTTGATGGTGTCAGAGCCTCGGATGGAGGGGGAGAGGGAGTTCCACAGCCTGGGTTGGCACAGTAAGGCACACGTGAAGCAGACGCTTATACTGTATGTGATAAAAACATGAGCAATTAGCTAAGAGGACGCAGTTATATACAACAAGACATTTAGCAGGCAAGCCACAGTTACACACAACAAGACATGAGCATTAGCAGACGACACACAGCCTCAGAAGCACTTTATTTGCGGGGGAACTTGTCTTGGTGACATGGGGGCGTAAAAAGTTCCACAGTACTATTACTGGCACACAAAGAGAGTTAAAGGGATATTTCATTTCACTAGATCTTGTCAATAATTGCCAGTCTTACCCCAATCTAAAGTCGTCTACAATTAAGCAAGGACAACTGTTGTCCCTGTCCCAACACCAGCAGTCCTCCCAGGTGTCAGGCTCCTCATTCACTTTCATTCATTTTGAGGACCAAGTCTAAATATCATACTTCTGAAGTATGCGGAATAGCAATCAACTGCTTAAATATCAGCAATGTCAATTTTGTACATCATCCACAAAAGGTAAAATACTTCATCAATATGCCCCCAAAATATCATGAAAAATCTATTTAAAAAAGATTTCCAAGTTTAGTGGAAATGTCTCGTTTCTAGACATGAACATTGCAAAGCTGTTGCTCTATCAAATAAGCCTCATGTACTTTTTAATGAGCTCCATTCATTTCGGAGCTCGCAGGTCTGCATATTTTCCGTGGGCTGCTGATGGAAGCGGTCTGGTCTCTGATATACGAATAGCACATACTACACTACTGAAATGTCAGGCATGAGGACAATTGGACCTTACTGAATGACGGTACAAGAACTATGATTCAAAACCCACTGTTTAATAACAATAAAGGGGGAAAAATGCATTGTAGTCGATCCGAAAATAGTTTCTCGTCAACTGTTTGGGGATGGCGGCTTTTTGTTCCAACAGCGGCGATTCACACCGGGGATCCTGCGGGCAGAATCGGAAACACGTTGGACTCGCTGAAGTCATGTGCCTTTTAGCATTATGTAACTCAGCAGTCAATAGTAGCAAAGCAATAATAGCTTAATCAAAACCCATTATCTGGTGTAGCAAAGCATTCAAGACCGCTACGTGGTATATACACAGCCAATGCATTCAATTCCACTTTCCTACAGTTTATCAAAACAGGAAACCCTGTCGGATGATTGGTCCCTGGGCATGGATCTGCCTTTTCTGGTGGGACATATTGTTGGGTTAGCCAGAGGTGCCTGTGACATAATGCAGGCTGTTGTAGGTGAATGGCATGCGGACGACAGTAGCCCAACACTCGGCTCCAAATAGGAGGTCAAATGCATGAGGGTTCAACACTGCGAGGTATTCCATTGTAACTCTAACCCTCTGTGGAGTGGAGGTATTTGGACTTCGAGAAACCTCTGTGCTGCCGCACCACGATTGCCAGCGGGACGTTAAGGGACTCTCGTGTTCAGTTCCCATTCTGCTCTTTATTGCTTTTAGCAGAGAGCATTCCTCTGATTCTTACATAACAGAATATCTGTGTGAGGCTGAACCACCTGGACTTGGCTCGTGTCAGGAGACGTGGATGTGGACAGAACTAACGCTGCTTGTCCCGGTGCGTCCAGAGAAAGGATTTATGGACGGCTCCTCTGCCAAATGCTTCCAGTCCCTCCCTGCTCTTTCAACGTCAAAGTTTATTTGTCGTATAGGGAAATGCTTCTTCTGCGAGCCTCTCCAACTCTCTCTCTCTCTCTCTCTCTCTCTATCTCTCTCTCTCTCTCTCTCTCTCTCTCTCTCTCTCTCTCTCTCTCTCTCTCTCTCTCTCTCTCTCTCCTCACACACTCCCTCTCTCACCCTCACTCCTGCCTCCTCTCCTCCTCTGCTCCAGAGAGTATACTCTGCTACTCTGCGGGCTCTACCGAAACCCAAGTTTGTTCTATTTATACCAGTCCAGATAGGGTGGTTGCTGGTTAGCCGTGGGATGGAAGCTCCAGGGGCTCTCTATAGGCCCAGGGAGGTGGGACTGATCCACACTGCTTCCCTCCCCACTGCCAAGCACCACGAGGCGGGTAGGACTGCCCCCGCTCAGGCCCTGCCCACTGTCCAAAGTCTCTGACCACATACTGTACAGCTGTGCCTGCAGCGATGGATGGGATGGACTGGGAGGGAGAGAGCAGAGGCGTGGGTGAGAAATTCTACTTTGACAGGCAAGACTGTGTCGTATAGCAGCGGTTCTCAAAGTGCCCAAAAGGGGTCCTCGAGGTGGTTCCAGGGGGTCCCATGCAGAACGGGTAATTTGTTTAACTTCAATAGTGATCTGATCATAGGTTTCACTCTTTTCTCTGTCATCTTCTCCAGTATATTGACAGTTAGGGCATGAGGGACCCTGGAGCCATGGCCTATCAAGTATGAATTTGGGGATCCTGGACATGAAGTTTGAGAACCACTGGTGTGTAGAATATAAACAGTGCTTTGACCATAGGCCAGGGCCTCTCCTACAGCGGACAGGGCAACAAACAGTAGTAAACTATACGTATCACTCTGTATACTTTGTACATCAATGTTAGCAGTGTGGCATACAGCATGGCGGGAGGTGGCTATGGAGGGAGGTGTACAGAGTGTCCGGTAGTGCATTAGACCAGTGTACGTCCGTGAGGTAGTTACTGAATAAAATAATAAGTATGATGGATGCACTCACATGGCCTCACGAGCAGTATAGCAATCATATATTCGAGTTTATATTAATCAATCAATCAAGGAGGGAAACACATGTCCTCAAGCCTAGGGCAATATTTTAAACTGAAAACAGTTGTGGGTGTGTGTGTTGGGGGGGGGGGGGGGGGGGTGGGGGGGTTGGTTTCAAAAGAATTGCCTTAGGATTGATGAGGGTATTTTGATGTAGCGAATCCAGAGTTTTGACAGATATTCAGAAAAGAAAAAGCTCCAGAGATGTCAGCTCATGGTATCTCAGGAAAAAAAAGAACCAAATAATTGAGAGAAAGGGGTGCTATTATTACGGTTCATTCCATGGATCAAACCAGATTCAGAGAGATTTGTGATCCAAGGTCAACGAAACATGTCGACCCACCGGTAGTGTCCGTTATGAAATGATGGCCTGATTCTCTTCTCGTGCCAAAAAGTCTAGACATTAGCAGAATTGCTATAAAAGGAGATGGTATGCATCCCATCTTCCTGGCCAGCGTCTTTCTTGGACATGTCACCGATCGTCTTGGCAGTGTTTTGATAAGCTGTTATGAAAACATTATCAAACTGCTATCAGGAGGAGGCCATCGGGGGGTCGCAGCCACAGGGCAATGTGATGATAATGTTTATTGACCATGGAAGGTGAAACAAGATAATCATTTATTTTGATTATTATTTCTATGGAACCGCTGCCTTATTAGAGATAGGGAGGAAAATGACAGGCAAATGGAGAGAGAGGGAGAGTGGCTTCACACCCACGCACCCACACGCACATACTCAGTTTAGGTTTTTAACCACTGTTGGAAAGTTGAGAACAACTGCACCAAAATGAGGACGTATATTGAAAGCAAAGACGTTGTTTTTAGTAAAGAATCAAAGAAAATCAACGTTTTGATTAAAAACATCACTGAGATGCATATACAGCCGGGGCCAAATCATGCCCCATAGGCCGCAAAGCAACCACTACCCCCCCAGCTGGACCAAGTGAAGATACGCAGAGAAGATTGTGAGGGGAATGACACAGAGCTGTGATGGTCTGGGTGATGTCATACGATACTTTACTACATTTGGTGCTGTGCTGTTATTTAAACCAACCCGATTGTCATGAATCCACATTGTCTCAGTTTGCTCTGTCTGCAACAGAGCAGAGTGGACTAGCCTACTTCTCGCTTTACTCTGCATGTTCTTTTAATTTGAATAAAGAATAGAAAATAAGGGGAAAACTATTGCTCTACACTAAGTCTACAGGAACCCTCCTGTGTGGTACAGCGTATTCATGTATTGAATTTGCATAATTCAATGTCTCTTTGTTGTGGCTCAGTGTTTTGCACGGAGTATTCAAGATTGCCTCATGGAAGAAATAATACAGTTCATCATATTCCTGCCCGCAGCGAAACCGAAACTCATTTTAAGGACGGACTGAAAAACATTCATAAACAAATCATTCAAATTGCACTTTGTGTTTCTCCACTGCACATTTTTCCTTGATCATTTCTCCACACTGACAGAGAAACCTAACAACTCCTAAGTGCTTCAGAAACGCTAAATGTCACTCTCTCTCTCTCTTTCTCTCTCTCCCCATGACCTCTCGTTCGTTCCAGAGTCCAACCCTGGAATATGACTACTTTTGTGTCTCGGAGTGGCAGATACAGTGTTTCAGGAACGCAGACTAAAAGTCCATTGTGCTCTGGGGGCTCTTGCTAGCCTGTTGTTTTGGCAACCTCACCCCTCAGCGTCTCGCTAGCATAACAGAGAGCAGAGAAGCCTCGGAGTGAAAACGCGTAACCGAAGCCTTGAAGAATTCCCCTGGACTCGGCGACAAACCAGAGAACCGTGTGTTAGAGGAGCAAGCGAGTGGAGCTGCTGGAAGACTGAAACTGTAAATAGCTGCTGGCGACCGCCTGAGAGAGGCGTTGCACGTTTCACTGCCTTTCTTCTTCTGTTTAGACTGAGTGACGGATGCAGAAATGGAAAGATAGACGTATGAGGCTCATATTCTATCATGGCAGATTGATACGGGTCTGAACGTGTAGTGTTGTGAAGTCATAATTTATCCTCATCAATAACTCCACTATAGATCATGAGGTAGGCTACATGTCTGCACTCACAAAGGCAAAACACACGTGGACCCCTCCCATGGATGAACAAACATAAGCACACACACACGCACACGCACACGCACACGCACACACACACACACACCTAAGCGGAGCCCCCTGCCAGTACAAAGCAGGCCAGTGGGGAATTTGCTGACTGGACAACCTGTGTTAAAAACCCCAGCAACATCCCTCTTAGCTGGTCACCCTTTTTACCACAACACACCACAATAACCACCCGTCTGTCTTTATCCTCAGTTCATCAGGCTTAGGGGTAGAGAGGCCAACTAGTAAAATAAGGGTTGCTAGTTCGATGCCCGGCTCAGACAGGAGGGTGTATTAAAGCTGTGACTGCGGGCCCAAGCTCTCTTTCAAAGTGACTTGCAAAGCATTGAATCTATAACTCTAAGGGCACTAAATATATATTCTAACTTTCCTCTGTAAGCACTAGTTTAGTAAAAAAAAAAAGTAGTTTAGTTAAATAAGACACAAAGTAAAAACGTCAGTAAAAACGCAATTTACCTATTAGCATAAACATTTTTAGATGCACAGCAGCATCTCTGACCGGTCACACATTCACTCACTCAGTCACTCACAGTTAGCTGTTCCGCCCCTAGTAGCGGCTCACAGGAAATGCGCTTTGTGTCAAAGCGCTTCACATCTAAGACACTGCATCCTTGTTTTTGGTATTTTTGTTGATGTATTGTTTATGTGGGACTTCTAAAGTCAATTTACCATCCAAAGTTATTCCAAGGAATCTTGTTTCAGTGACTCACTCGAAAACAACCAATGTGTCTACATTTGTGGTCGTTGACTTTCGCCCAAACAGAAGGTAATTTCTTTCCTTGATATTCAGCTTATTCAGCTTTCGGCATTTTGATATTTTACATAATTCCTCATTCACGATTGCTGAGTGTACCCATGTCTCTGGGTGGGTGAATAAAAGACACATGTTTCATCTGAAAATAAACTCTTAGAGTGAGAGACATTGGGAAGAGCATTATGTAAACAACAACAGTGGACCGACAATAGAGGTTGTTGTAGGCTACACCACAGTTAAGAGGAGCAGCAGAATTAACTCCTGGGCAGGTAACAAACTGACTTCGATCACTAAGGGAGCTGGTGAACAACAGCAGAGATTCGTTAAAAGGATAGTTTGGGGGTAACTGGGTAGTGAAGAGGTCTAACCACAGAGACCAGGGTCCATTTCCCGGCAGCGGTAACTCCGGCTTGGTCAGTCCCTACGAACTGGCAGTGTTCGAGGCTGGGAAGCCGGTGCGGTATGAGTGTATGGTATGGTATGGTGACTCCACATGTATCGAAGGAGGCATGTGGTAGTCTACACCCTCCCTAGACCGACAGTAGGGTAGCAGAATGGAAGGGTGATGGAAACAAAATGCAAAAAAAATAAATCGATATTTTGGTTTTTAGACATTAACTCATTGGACGCCACGCAGTTGAGCATCGTTTTTACTTACCACGCCAAGCTCTAAGAGATAGGAATAAGTGGCAGTGTTTGCAGGGCTATAACTATATTCTATATTATAGCTATGGATACAATACTATGGCCCATTTGACATCGACTATCTATCGTTCAATATGTGAAAAAGAAAAAAAATGTCATGTTGTATTGCTCTGCGTTGTGTTTCGATTCGACCCCTGTTAAGGGATCTCCCTGAGTGGGAGTTGAACCCCGGTCTCCCGCGCCGCGGGCGGCATCACAGACCACTATACCAAGAGGTAAATTCACTTCTTGGTAATGGATCTGGATGCGTCTGGGGAGTGAGTTTACTTGCAGTACCGTTTAACGTCCACAGTCACTTCACTACACTGTCCATCGTGACTGTGGATAGACACGCGGTACCTCCATTACACATACATTCCCGTTTTATACCATGGTGAATATGAGTATAGTTTTAGAGTGATCCTGTATAATCCCAGAAAACTACGCTATGCAGCAATACGTGCATTTCACTAAAAGCGTTGCCGTTTCTTGCCTGGACACGGTACTATTTCAAAATCAAATCTATATTATCGGTATTATGTTTCATCATGAATGCATGAAAGGGTGGGGGGGGGGGGGGTAGTTTTTTGATGCTTAGATCGTCACCAACGGCATACGTTGTGGAGTAACGTTACAGACACATGTTGTGATCGAGGTGAATAATGGTTGGATCACAGCAGGATTGATATCATATAGCCCTTACCTTTACTAGGATGTACCCCAAAAACAATATTCCAATTATCTGATCGCGAGTCGCCAACATAATCCGCCACACATCATGCACCGGGAGCACTTGACGCTTCTCAATCCAATCGGGACAACCGCTCCACTTGCCCAACAAAGAAAAGTCCGACCAGAGACTTTTGATCTATACGCACAGGCCAAGATATAGGGTGCTCGATACTGCCACCTGGGTGGATGCGGCCGGTATTGCACTTTGGCATTCTCAGGATGATTCCCCATGTTAACCACCAGTCCGTGTGCCTGTAATGAATGGAAATATCGAATAAAATAGGCGGCTACGTGGCGTAGTGGGCAAGGCACTCGCCACGAATGACGGAGACGCTGGGCTTGCCTGTTCGAGCCCAGCGCTCCACATTGCTTTCAGTTTAGCTGGCCGTCCATACTAATACACATTGGCCGTATTAGGGGGTGGGAAACTGATGGGTGGGGATCGGGCGTTGTGGACAGCGACTCCTACAGGTCGGTTGGTGCGCCTGCGCAGTAGAATCAGGAAGTGTCGGGGGCAGCGTGAGCCTCCCACGCGTTACTCCTCGCCACTGAGAGATCGAGCTGCGCAGGTGAAAAGATGCGACTGCTGTTACCTCAAGTACCGGAGGGGACTTGTGCTATGTATGACTTAGTCCACATTGCAGCCGGCTTGTGGGAGGCAAGAAATAGCGTTCGTGACAGGGGAGGGTTGAATTGGATGATACGAAATTGGGATGGGAGAAAAATATAGAAAATGGGAGAAAAAGTGGATAAAAAAAAAAGGAAATATCGAATAAAGAAATAACGATGAAAACCCGACTATACTCGGGTTTTCGGGGGTCCTGGCGCGCAACGCATGGCGAGATAACCCTACTATCATTGGGTCTGGCGCTGATTGAGTTAAGTGGTATGAAATACTTGCTAGTTGATGCAATGCCATTAGCTTATTCACCAAGTAGCTAGCTCACTAGCTAACGTGAATCTACAATGAGTGGAATTATATGAGAAATATCACCTGATATACATTCGCCACAGTATGTTTTCAACAATGGGATTGGGAATGAGTATTTTAAACGTTATTGTTTCATCATTGCCAACAATTTATTTTGTCTTTTACTTTCAAATACAGTTAAACTAACTTACTCTAACCTAACCTAAAGGATACATCGAAAAAAGATATAGGGACAGTGCAGATCGAGAAACATCTAAATGTTAGCTAACTATTAGCCCATCGGTCCCTTGCACAAATATTTTTTTGCTAATGGCCATATAATGTGTTTTGAAAATAAGCAGGGTTTAACTATTTGGCAACACCCCTATACTGTCGTCATCATGGCACCCACTTTGGGAAAGCTTCCCCTAGTATGTGACGTTTGGGGTTTTGCCCTCACCTGGGAGCAAAAGCCCTGCCGTCGCCCTGGAGTATTTCACCATTTCCCCTTCTCCTTGCTCTGATTAGCGCCTGCTGTGTGTTGTTTGCTGTCCTTCATAATGTTCACCTGGTGTGCTGTTTCATTGTCAGTTGTTCACTCAACCAGACGTGAGTACTTACCTGAAGCATTGTTATCGCTCCCACTTGGAGGGTAACTTTGATACCGCGGTCGGTGTCGTGCTTACCTATTTGTAGCAGGGTGGATTATCCCTGCTTCGTGGGAACTGTGGTGCACGGTCACTAGGTAGCGAGACACAGTAGAACTCTGGCTAGCTGCACCTCCGTCTTTGGGGTCAGGAGCGTCAACTGGAGGCTGGCAGTGGGGGTGTATGAGGCCCAGGATTTACAAACCTAGTCCGGTACTCTGGTCTTCCTCCCTCTCTCCTGGGCAGTCAGCAGTACTCCCCAACACGCCCTCACTCTCCCCAGTCTGATCATTAGATGATTACGCTCTAGGCACCAAGTGCTCTCGTTGTACCCAGACTAAGTGCGGCCCACGTCTGGGCTAGACACAATATCAATACCTTCCCTAAGGGTTTACATATACTGCTCTACTCCGTAATATGGGGAAAGAAGGGAGGGATAGGGGAGGAATAACAGGGTTCACTGAATGGGAAAATATTATTACACCAACACGGTATCACACTCAAAAGAAATAATCAGAAAACAAAAGAGTGGGCCCACAAAATACCAGTAAAGTCCTATCTTAATGCCGGCATGTATTGTTTGGGGTACCCCTATGGAATGGTAGTAGCAACGTTACTTTCGCCCACAGGCTGCACCACACTGTATACTGTATAATAACTCGGGAGCATCAATGCCCATTTGTACTCATCCGAAATGGCCGCCTCGCCACGCCACTGTTGTCCGGAAAGCAAGATGGCGTTGAACGCTCTCGGTGAGGATGTTAGCAGGCGGAGCTGGCAGAGAGGCAGCGCCGGCTGAGAGCGTGTGCTGAGCGATGATGACCCCTGCTGGACGGGATGAACTCCCGTAGGCTGCAGGCAGCCGGGTGCAGGTCTGATTGAAGGCAGCTGGAGCAGACTGATTGCAGGCAGCCGGGTGCAGATCTGGTTGAAGTCAGCCGGAGCAGCCCGGTTGTTGGCCCACGCTCGTCTCGGGGCTCGCACTCTATACCGCACACAGTAGCTACTATAACTCGATTGTTAAGGACTTTGATACTTGGTTAGCCGCACGTTACTTATACCGCACACAGTAACTATTATAACCCGATCGTTAGTGCCTGGCTCTGCACTAACTGTTCACACACTATCGCTGGTACTGCTAGGATATCGTGTCCACTAGCAAGTACTTCCTATCACCCGTTGCTATCTCACGGGGCCCTCTGGCATAACTTCTGCAACAGGGCTCTCCAGAGCCCCCGTCCGTTGCGACTGTTCGTGTTCAAGTTCACTGCCGAAGAGGATCTCTTTCCGTCTTCCGCTCCCATATATCACGTTCCATCTCTCTCCCCACACTCTCTGCCAGACACCGCCCCCTGGTGGTCCCACCTACTAGTCACACAGGGAAGGATGTTGATTATGGTCCAGCGATACTGTGTATGGTCCATAATTCAGTCGATAGAAAGAAGAGAAACTCATATCATTGCTCGTGGGAATATCAATGATGTCTTTGTGTACAAAGGGGATATAAAACACAAGTTAGCAGTTCTGAATAATAACCAATATTTTCAGACTGCTACATATTGTATTTCATTTTATTATCATAGTGTATTCTCATGTAGAGATTTGTGGAGACTGAGCTGTCTCGCCCTTTCCATTCCTTTGTTATTTAGTATTTGTTTATCCTGTTTTGAATACTACTGTCTTCCATTTATTTTCCCCTTTTCAAAGTGTTTGTTTTTCGTATTATGCTCTGTGTGTCACAATAAAATCTGTGTTATTGTGAAAGAGCAACCAACGCATTCCGCCTCCTCTGTTCTACTCTGCGCTTGGGACCGGTCCAACACACCTACCCCAACGTAACATAGTAAGCTGCATCACATTTTATCCACTAACAGAGCACTCATTAAGATACGTTATTTAATTTTCTTGCTATGTTTTCCCATGTGAAGGGCAGCCAATAGGGCATGTCCTCTCTCTTTCGCCACTCAATAGGGCACTTTAGCATGACGTCTCCAACCCTGGGGGCACATGGTCAAGTTTAGACCATTGGAAGGGCAGCAATAGGGCACATCCTCTCATTTTCCACACTCAAAAGGGCACTTTTGCGTCACGATTTCCAACGTTGGGGGCACATCAGGTTTAACCATTGGAGGGGCATCAATAGGCCACGTCCTCTAGTTTTCTCCAAAAGGGCACTTTTGCTCCCCCCTCCCTGAGTCCACCAGTGGTCATGTGGTGTGAACAGATGTCCCTGAGTCCATGTTCAGTGCAGCGGAGGTCATGGGAAGTCAACGTGATCAAGGTTGTGTGCGTGTATGCATGGATGTGTGTTGTGTGTGTGTGTGTGTGTGTGTGTGTGTGTGTGTGTGTGTGTGTGCATGTGATGGTTGATCTGATAAGCTAATATATTCCTTTATTGATCCCCTTAGGGAAAATCACTTTACGTATGCACCTAACCATAGGATGCGCTCTGCATTCGTGTGTGTGTGTGTGTGTGTGTGTGTGTGTGTGTGTGTGTGTGTGCGTGCGTGCGTGCGTGCGTGCGTGTGTGTGTGTGTGTGTGTGTGTGTGTGTGTGTGTGTGTGTGTGTGTGTGTGTGTGTGTGTGTGTGTGTGTGTGTGTGGACAACCAGGCTTACACATAGCACATAGTGCAGGCTACCATACACCGTCGCCCTACTAGAAGAAGTTTGTCTGTAATTGTCCCATTTGGTTATAAGAGCTCTGTGGCCATCCTTCACACACTCACACACTCACACACACACACACACACACACACACACACACACACACACACACACACACACACACACACACACACACACACACACACACACACACACACACACACACACACACACACATGCATGCAGAGAGCATCCTATGGCAGCTACGTATCTAACCTCAACCACCAAACCACCGAGCCAGGCAGCTAGTTATGTGAAGCATCATCTTGTCTCAGTCTGTAATAATGGCCTGGCCAAATCCAAACCACTCTCCGTTTGAACAGCGTGCCAACAGGCCTTCATAAGGGATCCATTAGCACAGAGCTAAGGAGGGTATACTGTTTATGGCTTGGTGGACTACGCACGCACGCACGCACGCACGCACGCACGCACACACACACACAATGTGAACATAAGTACACAGCTACACACATAATGGTGTGGCTGCTCTTGCCTCTCATGCAACCTTGATTTTAAAGATCCCCTCCACACGTGATTTAAAAAATTTATATTGACAAACTAAAATCGAATCTACTGAATGTCTTAGCAGCATCCCTACACCCTTGAGAATGCAAGGATCTATGAACCCCCATTCCCCTCTCATAACTTCCCCCAAGCCTGTTAACTAAATGGTTTGCCAATGATTAATTTCCCCCAAACACAACACTTCTTAGCTTACACAAGCGTATTCTAACTAAGAGATCAAAGAAATGAATTGTTGAATAGATCATTGTATCAACTTATAATGTGAGTTTCACTTTAGCATTTCGAAGGCAGCTCAGCTCAGGTAAATGGACACTTTGACATGTTGCTGAGAGGAGCTGGAATCGAACCTGGAACCTTCCGATTCCCAGACGACCGCTCTACCTCCTGACCACTGTAATGAACAATGTGAAAAGGGTGCTCTGGTGACAAGTTCTGCTGAGTTCTCCTGCTAAATAATCCCCAAAATAATATAAAAAAAACACGAACCCTAACCTTAACTCTATAACATTCTATTTTTCTTTTTTTTTTTCTTTTTTTTTTTTAACTTCATTTTTTAGCGTTTAATAACAAATAATCATCGTCCTCATAGTATTGATGTGTTTGTATCAGGGTGGGTGGCTTAGTCTACTCTAGTGGTTAGCACACTCACCTGCAACCACAAGCGTTGCCCGTTTGTTTTGGATTTTTGCCAATACGAAATGTAAATATATTACGTCTACAATAAGAAAAAATATTATACATTATGCACCTTTTTATTTTGATACTGTGTTGGCCTGAGGGCTTTACTTGATTCTGTTGGAAAAGAACATGCTCACATGCTGGCCTGGGATCTTGCCAGAACCTTCTCTCTTGTGTCTCCCTCTCAGCCTTCCTACTGTCTCAATAAAGAACCTTCTCTCCCATGTCTCCACTACTGTCTCCCTCTCAGGCTTCCTACTGTCTCAATAAAGAACCTAGTCTCCCGTGTCTCCACTACTGTCTCCCTCTCAGGCTTCCTACTGTCTCAATAAAGAACCTTCTCTCCCGTGTCTCCACTACTCTGTCTCCCTCTCAGCCTTCATACTGTCTCAATAAAGAACCTAGTCTCCCGTGTCTCCACTACTGTCTCCCTCTCAGGCTTCCTACTGTCTCAATAAAGAACCTTCTCTCCTGTGTCTCCACTACTCTGTCTCCCTCTCAGCCTTCATACTGTCTCAATAAAGAACCTTCTCTCCCGTGTCTCCACTACTCTGTCTCCCTCTCAGCCTTCATACTGTCTCAATAAAGAACCTAGTCTCCCGTGTCTCCCCTATTCTGTCTCCCTCTCAGCCTTCATACTGTCTCAATAAAGAACCTTCTCTCCCGTGTCTCCACTACTCTGTCTCCCTCTCAGCCTTCATACTGTCTCAATAAAGAACCTTCTCTCCCGTGTCTCCACTACTCTGTCTCCCTCTCAGCCTTCATACTGTCTCAATAAAGAACCTTCTCTCCCGTGTCTCCACTGCTCTGTCTCCCTCTCAGCCTTCATACTGTCTCAATAAAGAACCTTCTCTCCAGTGTCTCCCCTGCTCTGTCTCCCTCTCAGGCTTCCTACTGTCTCAATAAAGAACCTAGTCTCCCGTGTCTCCACTACTGTCTCCCTCTCAGGCTTCCTACTGTCTCAATAAAGAACCTTCTCTCCCGTGTCTCCACTACTCTGTCTCCCTCTCAGCCTTCATACTGTCTCAATAAAGAACCTAGTCTCCCGTGTCTCCACTACTGTCTCCCTCTCAGGCTTCCTACTGTCTCAATAAAGAACCTTCTCTCCTGTGTCTCCACTACTCTGTCTCCCTCTCAGCCTTCATACTGTCTCAATAAAGAACCTTCTCTCCCGTGTCTCCACTACTCTGTCTCCCTCTCAGCCTTCATACTGTCTCAATAAAGAACCTAGTCTCCCGTGTCTCCCCTATTCTGTCTCCCTCTCAGCCTTCATACTGTCTCAATAAAGAACCTTCTCTCCCGTGTCTCCACTACTCTGTCTCCCTCTCAGCCTTCATACTGTCTCAATAAAGAACCTTCTCTCCCGTGTCTCCACTACTCTGTCTCCCTCTCAGCCTTCATACTGTCTCAATAAAGAACCTTCTCTCCCGTGTCTCCACTGCTCTGTCTCCCTCTCAGCCTTCATACTGTCTCAATAAAGAACCTTCTCTCCAGTGTCTCCCCTGCTCTGTCTCCCTCTCAGCCTTCATACTGTCTCAATAAAGAACCTTCTCTCCCGTGTCTCCCCTGCTCTGTCTCCCTCTCAGCCTTCATACTGTCTCAATAAAGAACCTTCTCTCCTGTGTCTCCCCTACTCTGTCTCCCTCTCAGCCTTCATACTGTCTCAATAAAGAACCTTCTCTCCTGTGTCTCCACTGCTCTGTCTCCCTCTCAGCCTTCATACTGTCTCAATAAAGAACCTTCTCTCCAGCGTCTCCCCTACTCTGTCTCCCTCTCAGCCTTCATACTGTCTCAATAAAGAACCTTCTCTCCAGCGTCTCCACTGCTCTGTCTCCCTCTCAGCCTTCATACTGTCTCAATAAAGAACCTTCTCTCCAGCGTCTCCACTGCTCTGTCTCCCTCTCCACATTCCTTCCGTCACAAATTTGATGACTTCAGACTCGACTTGACAAAATCATAAATGTTAAAGAGTATGCCATCAAAACTTTAAAGTAAATAATCTTTATTTCCCTGAACCAATCCGTCTGCCGCCAATCAAGTTGCGCAAGCAGACAAGGAATTTGTGCATCAGTGCAGAATCATTTAAATGCAATATACTACTAACTTTTACTCTGTTGGCTTGAACATTTTGAAATGGCATTACATTTGTAAAGAATGCATTGGGACTTGTTTAGGACTCAAAACCAGTCTTGTGACTTGCTTGAGACTTGCCTGTCTTGACTTGGGGACTTGACTTAATGGGAATTGCAAGTTTTGACTTGGGACTTGACTCAGGACTTGAGTGTAAATACTTATCTTATCATATCTTAGTCTGTCTCCCTCTCAGTCTTCCTACTGTCTCAATAAAGACCCTTCTCTCCTGTGTCTCCACTGCTCTGTCTCCCTCTCAGCCTTCATACTGTCTCAATAAAGAACCTAGTCTCCCGTGTCTCCCCTATTCTGTCTCCCTCTCAGCCTTCATACTGTCTCAATAAAGAACCTTCTCTCCCGTGTCTCCACTACTCTGTCTCCCTCTCAGCCTTCCTACTGTCTCAATAAAGAACCTTCTCTCCCGTGTCTCCACTACTCTGTCTCCCTCTCAGCCTTCATACTGTCTCAATAAAGAACCTTCTCTCCCGTGTCTCCACTACTCTGTCTCCCTCTCAGCCTTCATACTGTCTCAATAAAGAACCTAGTCTCCCGTGTCTCCCCTATTCTGTCTCCCTCTCAGCCTTCATACTGTCTCAATAAAGAACCTTCTCTCCCGTGTCTCCCCTGCTCTGTCTCCCTCTCAGCCTTCATACTGTCTCAATAAAGAACCTTCTCTCCCGTGTCTCCCCTGCTCTGTCTCCCTCTCAGCCTTCCTACTGTCTCAATAAAGAACCTTCTCTCCCGTGTCTCCCCTGCTCTGTCTCCCTCTCAGCCTTCATACTGTCTCAATAAAGAACCTTCTCTCCCGTGTCTCCACTACTCTGTCTCCCTCTCAGCCTTCATACTGTCTCAATAAAGAACCTAGTCTCCCGTGTCTCCCCTATTCTGTCTCCCTCTCAGCCTTCATACTGTCTCAATAAAGAACCTTCTCTCCAGCGTCTCCACTGCTCTGTCTCCCTCTCAGCCTTCATACTGTCTCAATAAAGAACCTTCTCTCCAGCGTCTCCACTGCTCTGTCTCCCTCTCCACATTCCTTCCGTCACAAATTTGATGACTTCAGACCCGACTTGACAAAATCATAAATTTGAATGTTAAAGAGTATGCCATCAAAACTTTAAAGTAAATAATCTTTATTTCCCTGAACCAATCCGTCTGCCGCCAATCAAGTTGCGCAAGCAGACAAGGAATTTGTGCATCAGTGCAGAATCATTTAAATGCAATATACTACTAACTTTTACTCTGTTGGCTTGAACATTTTGAAATGGCATTACATTTGTAAAGAATGCATTGGGACTTGTTTAGGACTCAAAACCAGTCTTGTGACTTGCTTGAGACTTGCCTGTCTTGACTTGGGGACTTGACTTAATGGGAATTGCAAGTTTTGACTTGGGACTTGACTCAGGACTTGAGTGTAAAGACTTATCTTATCATATCTTAGTCTGTCTCCCTCTCAGTCTTCCTACTGTCTCAATAAAGACCCTTCTCTCCTGTGTCTCCCCTACTCTGTCTCCCTCTCAGGCTTTCTACTGTCTCAATAAAGAACCTTCTCTCCTGTGTCTCCCCTACTCTGTCTCCCTCTCAGGCTTTCTACTGTCTCAATAAAGAACCTTGTCTCCTGTGTCTCCCCTACTCTGTCTCCCTCTCAGGCTTCCGACTGTCTCAATAAAGAACCTTCTCTCCTGTGTCTCCCCTACTCTGTCTCCCTCTCAGGCTTCAGACTGTCTCAATAAAGAACCTTCTCTCCTCTGTCTCCACTACTCTGTCTCCCTCTCAGGTTTCCTACTGTCTCAATAAAGAACCTTCTCTCCCGTGTCTCCCCTACTCTGTCTCCCTCTCAGGCTTCCTACTGTCTCAATAAAGAACCTTCTATCCTGTGTCTCCCTCTCAGGTTTCCTACTGTCTCAATAAAGAACCTTCTATCCTGTGTCTCCACTACTCAGTCTCCCTCTCAGGCTTCCTACTGTCTCCATACAGAGGAATGCGGTACAGTAAGGGAGTGGACTGCCCACAGAAAAATGAAATATGAAACAAGTATTCTGCTCCTGAAAGCGACATACCTCAGATAACCTACTTTTTTGTTCATTTAAATACATGGCCCTGCAGGAAGACTGGAGCAAACTAGTGGGTTGTATGGGTGTGTTATTCAAGCGTGAACCACTTTCTCAGTCTGTGTAACCTGATGATAGGATGGCAAGAAAATACACATGACACAATGTTGAACTCAACTGTATGTTTATATCGTAATTACGTGACACCAAGTCACCGGCTAGACAAACAGCTACCTCACGTAGCATATTATGTAGTCTTGTTTGGTCTTGTTTCCTTTTCTAAAATCTTGTAATTGAGGTGCCTTCATTTTATTTTACACCTTTTCAGTAGAATTCCATTACTAGGGGAACAGCTTGGTGAAATACACTGTAGCTGACAGTGTATTTCCTGTCAGCTACTGATAATAACACTGCATTTGGAATGTTTATGTTGTCAACAATTGCACTGTTTTTTTGGTTTTGTTTGGCAGTTGATTTAAATATTTTCGGTTGTGAAATACTGTAAATTAATAAATAAATTTAACTAAAAACAAACTGTCTTTTGTCCATCGCATACTAGTCCACCTTCCCTTTTGGGAACCATTGAGGCCGCTGCTAAACATCCAAACACACAAACACAAAACAAATTAACCAAACCAGGCAGTCACAGCAGATTGCACGCACGCACGCACACACACACACACACACACACACACACACACACACACACACACACACACACACACACACACACACACACACACACACACACACACACACACACACACACACACACACACACACACACACACACACACACACACACACACACACACACACACACACACACACACACACACACACACACACACACACACACACACACACACACACACACACACACACACACACACACACACACACACACACACACACACACACATTTAGAATCTTTATTTATGTCCACATAAAGACAATGTTTAAAGGACACAAATATTATCAGTGCACTTGTACATTATGGGTTATTCTGATACATTCATGCCCAAATTGACAATGGCAACCAAAGTTACACACACACATGGATGATGAACCTGACAGTCAACACACAGCTCATGGATACAGATAGCAGCGTTTTCTCCAAATCGTGCGGCTGCCAATAATAGCTGACACTGAGCAATATCTTCCTAACTGTTTGGCTCTTCTCTTCGGAAGACCGGCCATCTGAAGGCCTCTAACACCCAACTTATGAACATGACCCAGGCTTCCAAATATGAAGACTAAAAGTTTACAGTTGTAGCCCAGTTGTGATATGGTATGCTATAACAGTTGATACTTCAATATTTTGGTTGTAAAGGCTTCTTCTGGACTGTAGTCAAACGTACAGCCAACTTCTAGGATGAGAACCTCTCTGTTATTCTCATTAACAACAACAACATTGGGGGTGTTTGCTGAAATATCAGAGAACAGTGAATTGTCACTACACAGATTGAACATATATGGCTTCACACTGGTGTGCTTATACAGCACTATTGCAGGTGACCCGAGTGTGGAACTGACACTGTCTGCAATCAGATCCACGATCCTATTGTAGAAGGGTGGATTATCCCTGCTTATGGGAGTAGTAGTACACAGCCACCTGGTAGCAGGATACTATAGAGTTGGATCTATATGTACCCCCGTCTTTGGCCCGGAACGTCGTTCTGGAGGGCGTGCAGCAGGAGTGGATGGGGCCCAGGATTTACTAACCTGGGGGATGGTACTCTGGTCTCCCTCGCCTTCCAAGGCGGTCAGCAGTAGCTCCCCACTCTCACTTCCCCCAGTACCTCCGACAGCCCTCCCACACCCGGTGACTGTCAGTTCAATAGTGTTATTGGGCTTCCCTTTAAGCAGTACCCTTCCTTGACCACCTGTATAGACCCTTTAATTAATATGCTGTGAATGGGGTGGAAGGGTTAAATAATTATACCAGTCACAAGTATTTACCCAGGGGTTAGGTTAGCATATATAGAAGAAACAGACACACACACAGTGCTCCCAATTACGTCTACTTTATGTAAAGCCTGGTCAGTTTATCAGTTACAAGGTGTACTTCAGATTATCCATAAAACTGCACCGGGTGCTCTCACTGGTAATGTAGGGGAACACTATTCCCATCATAGGCACTGCATGCTCAATACATTAGTAATAACCCCGCTTGGATTAGGGGAGACCCAGGCACAAAGTAGGTAGTTCATTGGGAATTCAAATAACAATACAATAATACAAAAATACAAAAGAAACCAGTTAAATGTGGGCCCACGTTACCAAATAAAACCTACACTAAAGCCGGCTTATATTGTTTGGGGTTTAAGTTTAAGTTTAAGTTTATTTGGATTTAAGATCTAAGGTACCCCTTAGACACTGGTCGTTAGCGTTCGCTTGAATGGACATTGCTGTGGGCACACGAGGTACCGTTCGTACTTAGCCAAGATGGCGGACCCACTCTTATCACCTCTCGTCCAGGTGACAAGATGGCGTCGGGCGATCCCGCGAGCACAGCCAGCGGGCTGGGGTGAACAGCATGGGCAGTGGTGAACTGGAGGAGCGTGCTGTGGTGGCGACCTCTGCTGGTGGGAAGAGGCGTCCTCTGCGGCGTCGGGGAGACGTCCACTGCTGGCTGCTGTTTGATGCTGGCGCGCGAGCTAATACTGTTTGGCTACCCTAAACACAGCTAAACTGTGGGTCTGAGTGCACCCTCCTGCTATCGGTTGTACTACTAACGCAACGTGGCTGACTGTACCACCGGTCTTCAGCGCCGCGTGCCCGGTAGTCTACTGGAGTCAAATGGAGCCGTTAGCAGCATGCTAATACACTGCACACTTACTACTATAACCCGTTAACTATGGACGTTAGTCCTTCTTTCCGTTTTGCTTACTCACACACTATCGCTGGTACTTCTAGGATAACACGTCAACTAGCAAGTACTTCTTATCACCCGTCGCTCTCCAACGGGGCTCTTCAACATCACTCCTTCAACGGGGCTCTTCCTGAGCACACGCCCGCTGCGACTGTTCATGGTCGAGTTCACTGCCGAAGAGAGCTTCCTGGTGCTCCGGCTCCCAGGTAATCATCTCTTCCTCGTTGCTTCCCTCTCTCCTCCGCTCCACCTGCCACCACTGCCACCACTGCCCCCTGCTGGCAACCGCAACTGATCCCACTATAGGACCACTATAGGACCACTCCTACATCAAGACCTCTTTCTTTCACCTCCGAAGCATCACTAAACTCCGCCCCTCACTCACCCTGGCAGATTCCGAGAAACTTGTCCACGCTTTTGTTTCCTCCAGGCTGGACTATTGCAATGCACTCCTCATCGGGATCCCTAGTAAAAGCATTAAAAAAACTGCAAACCATCCAGAATGTCGCTGCTAGGATCCTGATGAGGGTGCGCAAATATGATCACATCACCCCCACCCTCAGATCCCTTCACTGGCTCCCCATGGAACACAGAATTGAGTACAAGGTGTCCCTCCTCACTCACCAGTGCGTACACGGTGGTGCCCCTGCCTATCTCAAGGAACTCCTCACCCCCCAGTCCTCCTCACGTTCCCTCCGCTCCGGCACAGCCTACCTCCTCAAATCCCCCAGGACTAAGCTGCACTCCATGGGCGATCGCGCCTTCTGCTCTGCCGCACCCAGACTTTGGAATGCTCTCCCCATCCACCTGAGAGCACCACAATCCGTCGAGGTTTTTAAAAGGGGCCTAAAAACATTTCTTTTTTACAAGGCTTTTGCCTGAATTTTCTTTTACTTTTACTTTTATTTGTACTTCTATTCATTTTACTATTATTTTTATTTTATTTTACTCTTAGGTTCTTCCATTTCACTGGTTGTTAGTCTTTAAATTGTTTTATTCATTTAACTTTTGTCTATATCTCCTGTAGCACTCTGAGATTCTCACGATTGTAGAGCGCGGTACAAATTTAATCCATTATTATTATTATTACCACTCCAGAAAGGGAGAAAGGTGCTTCAATGTTATGTTAGTGATCCATGATAAAACCGGAGAAGAGTAGCACCTCACCTCGTTATTAGACCGGGCGAGATATCAAAAGGAACACTGTTTATCACACTTTATACACACACAGGGAAAGTAACAGTTAGTCAGCACTTCTGAATACTTAGCAGAATATTCAGGATGCTACACTATCATGCCTACAAATGTAGAGCCCTTTGGATGCATGACAACCATTGAGTATGTGAGACATGGTTTCTGTTGTCTGTTCGTGACCATGGTGTATGCAGTGTGGGCTATGACTGCCAGGGAACCAAATGGAAAGGTTGAGCTTCGATGGTAAAACCTGTAGCCTAGCTTTTAAAGTGAAAATGATGATGCTCTCATCAATAGCTACATTTTTTAAAACTGCGTGCGAGACAGAGTGGTCAGCGGCAGGGAGACAGGCAAGCTTCCCTTGCAGTTTAAGCTCAGTCCAGTGTTGACGTTGCGTTCAACACACACACACACACACACACACACACACACACACACACACACACACACACACACACACACACACACACACACACACACACACACACACACACACACACACACACACATACACACATACACACACACACACACACGCAAACACACGCACGCACGCACACACACACACACACACGCACACACGCACACACGCAAACACACGCACACGCAAACACACGCACACGCAAACACACACACACACACACACACACACACACCCAAGCTGAAATCCTATGACGCTGAGCAAACGGTTTTGATTGATTGCCAGGGCAGTGCTCCGAGACAAGTGTTGAATCCTGGCATAGAGGACTGAAAAAACGGGTTTGGTTATTTTGCTCTTGGGAGCACAAGTGTTTTTTTGCCTTTGAGCCTTCATGCAAGTTGTGAAAGGTATCTAGGTAAAGGGCGGGGTGGCTCTGGCCCTTAGCTGTACAGTATCAAGACTAGGGCTTATTAGCCTACCTCCCATTTCAACTTTTCACATACTTAATGAAGCCCGACAATGTGGTATGTGTGCATTCATTTATGTGTTTGCATACTTACTTACTTACTTGTTTGTTTCTTTGTTTTGTTGTTATATTGTATAAATTATTATTTTGTGTAAATTAGGTTGTACGCCGACCATCAAGTGTTACTTTTTTTTGTTCAGGAATAGGGGGAAGGTAATGATACAATTTCTTCTTCTTCCTGCTCCTTTTTGCCCATGGGGGAACTGGATTTATGTGTTTGTATGAGAACTGTATGATTTATATTACTTCCATGTACATACAATAAAAATAAATAGATTGTTAAATAGATTGTTGTGTGTGTGTATGTACTGTAGGTGTATCTGTCCATCTCTGTTTAAGCTCTACAAATGTCTGTACAAATGAGTGTGCATGGGTGTATTTGTGCACAAAACTCCCCTTGATCCTCTGTTCAGCAGGTTCTCTCAAGAGGGTGAGTCACATGTCTTACTGTACACCTGACTTCCCCGTGAATCACAGCAGCAACAAGAGGGAAACGAGAGACGACAGTACTTGTGGGAAAACGATGCCCAATTAGTAATGAAGAGATGGCAAATAACAACTAATAAGGCACTTGGCCGAGGGGCAGGAATGCAATCACCAGGGCAGGGCAGGTTCAACCAAAAGGAAACACTTATTACATATCGTCTGTCATGGAACAGTTTCTTCCCCTCTGCAGTGAGCCTCATCAACAAGGCTCGGGACCCTGACTGACACCCCACATCTTGACCACATCTTGCCCAGTTGTACAGTCCGGTCTATTCCTATTTCATTTGTTACTTATAATTGTACTATATTCTATTGTGCTATATTAATTTAGTTTATATTCCATTTAATTTTATTCTACCTCTTTATTTACAGTTATACAGCCCTGGCCTGTTACCTCTCGGGGTATTGAACCCAACATGCAGATACAGAGTAATGATAGACAGGTCTTGTTCAAACCCAGTTTGGGTATATTTAATAATAAATAGAATGGTCAGGTGGTATTCAGGCAGGGGTCGTAACACGGGGGGAGCACTCGTACACTCCAGGGGCGAGTCAGACAGGCAGGGGTCGATACACGGGTACGGAATAGTCAGCCAGACAGGGGTCAAAATGGGTGCAGGTCCTCATACGTTCCGGGAAAAGGCAAGGAGAGTTTGTCAGGCAGGCAGGGATCAGAGCACGTCTTCTTGAGAGCTAGAGAACAGGGTGAAGTAGCCAGGTAGGAACCGTGACAGTACCCCCTCCTCAACGGGCGCCACCCGGTGCACCTCCGGGAAGACCAGGATGCTGTTCAGAACACAGCAATCTGTCGGAGATTTGATCGCCTGAAACCTATTGTTTCCTGTATTATAGCCATGCTCAATGGACACGAGTAATTGTGATCGCGATGGAACGACTGCGATTATTAATTTTGGAGTACCTTCTGACTAAGGTAAGATCTATTTTAGGTCTATTTTACCGAACCTAAAACATGCTTTTTGTAACGATCGCAGCTTCCAGGTAAAACGACCCCCCCCCCTGATTTTGTGAAGAAACATATATATATGGTAACCTTTGATATGGAAATAATATAGGTTTCAGACAAGCAACCCGAACGATTTGGGCATATGCATATGTAGCAGGGTGGATTATCCCTGCTTCGTGGGAACGGTTGCTGGCAGTCACAAGGTAGCTGGACACAGTAGAGCTCCGTCTGACTGCACCCTCGTCTTTGGGCCTGGAGCGTCGACTGGAGGCTGGTAGTGTGAGTGGATGGGGCCCGGGATTTACCAACCTGGTCTGGTACTCTGGTCTTCCTCCCCTGCAGCAGGGCGGTCAGCAGTACTCCCCAACACGCTCCCACTTCCCCCAATTGCTCCTTAAGCCCTCCCACACCTAGTGACTGAATTGTAAATAAATACCCTGGGTTCCCCCCGCAAGCAGTACCCTCCCTCAATGACCCTAGAAACCTTACAATGAAAAGGGAAAGATGGAATAGGAAGGGGTTAATTATGTTAACGTTACCCACACCAAAAGAGTTGTTAAACGGCTCATGGATAGACACGCACACAGAGCTCCCATCTAATTCTTTAATGTTATTTAGACTGGTCAGTTACAATGATTTACTACTAGTGACCAATTGGACTGAAGTCCCACTATAGTACCGTTGGTAACTCCATACCTCATAAACACGTATATTATACACCCACCTCTGGGTTAATATCAGGGATAATATACTTCAATGTGTTTGACTCATCGCCCACGTCTGGGTCTTCACCCTGTATAATACCTCCAAAAGGCTTTAATTATACGGCAAGAATAATACCTCTCTAGGCTTTATTTATAATGCACCAGGTCTGTAACTTCCCCACAGGGAAAGGATTAATTAGATGGGAAATTATCATTAAACACAAACATGTTATCACACTCAAAGAAAATGAACAGAAATCAAAAGGTGGGCCCACAAATACCTTACAAAAGCCCTATGCTAATGCCGGCATGTATTGTTAATGGGGTACCCCTTAGGAACTGTATTAAGCAACGTTAACTTCGCCCGCAGGCTGCACCACACTGTGTACTGTGTAATAGCTCCGGAGCATTGATGCTCAATTGTACTCAACCCAAAATGGCGGCCGCGCCGCACCACCACCGTCCGGGTGGCAAGATGGCGTCGAACGCTCTCGTCGCGGGTGCTAGCAGGCGGGGCTGGAGCAGGGGCAGTAGTGAGCTGAGAGCGTGTGCTGGGTGTTGGCGACCTCTGCCGGTCGGGACGAACTCCCGTGTGTTGCAGGCAGCCAGGTGTAGATCTGGTCGTAGGCAGCCGGAGCAGACTGGTTGTAGGCAGCCGGAGCAGACTGGTTGTAGGCAACTGGTTTGGTCCACGCGCGTATCTAAGCTCGCCCTCACTAACACTGCAGCTACACTCTGGGTCCCAAACAGCCCACCTGTTACACGATTATACTGTGGCGCAACGTGGCTGGCTATACCACCGGTCTCTTCAGCGCCGCGCGCCCGGTAGTCTACTGAAGTCAGACGGAGCCGTTAACAGCATACTACTATACCGCACACAGTAACTACTATAACCCGATAACGTTAGACGTTAGTCTCGTTAGCTCCAGACTCTTTTACTCACGCACTATCATGGATACTCCTATGATAACCCGTCGCTCGCTCCGGCGGGGCTCTCTGGGGGTTCTTTAACGGGGCTATTCCAAAGCACCTCCCGTCGCAGCTGCGACCGTTCACAGCAACATCCCAAGCAGAAGAGAGCATCTCTCCTCTTCCGCTTCCATATATTTCCTTCCATCTCTCTCCGACACTCTCTGCCTGCCACCGCCCCCTGCTGGTCGCCAACTAGTCACACAGGGAAAAGACTGATAGAGTATGGTCCAGTAATCCTGTTCATAATCCATATTCCAGCGATAGAAGAAGGAGGAGCTCGCATCATTGTTCGTGAGAATATCAATGGAAACTAGTCAACATGTCTTTGTGCACAAAGGGGAGATAAAAGGCAAGTCAGCACATCTGGATAATAGGCATATTTTCCAGGTTGCTACACATATAAGGCTTGACATTTTGTGAACCCGGGAAATATGACAACGTGAAATTGAACCTCCCAAAAAATAACTGATGGGAGTTGAGACGCTTGGCAGACTAGAGATAGGCGAGGTTCTTATGATCGGTCCAAATGATGAAGGGGAGGACCGCTCCCTCCAGCCAGCTTCACAGCCAGCAGCTCTCTGTTGCCGACATCCTAATTCCTTTCTGCCGGGGATAGACGTCGAGAGAGGAAAACGCACGGATGAAGCTTATTATCTGTACGGGACCGGTGGGACAGAACAGCTCCTGCTCCCGTATCCAAAGCGTCAACCTCCACCACAAACGGCAGGTCGGGATCGGGCTGGATCAAGACGGGTGCGGAGACTAAGTGGCGTTTGAGATTGCAAAACGGAGCATCTGCCTCAAGAGACCAACGAAACACGGAGTTAGTGGAGGTGAGAGCACAGAGGGGGGGCGGCGACGCAGCTATAATCGTGGATGAACCGCCGATAAAAATGTGCGAATCCCAGGAAGTGCTGTAGCTGCTCCATGGAGGAGGGATGGGGCCACTGGGTGACCACAGAGACCTTAGCGGGGTCCATCTGTACCTGTCCCTCGGAGATGATGTAGCCCAGAAAGGACACAGAGGGAACCCTAACCCTAACCCAATTCACATTTTTCGCTTTAACAAAAAGCTTGTTCTCCAACAGCCGTTGAAGGACTAGGCGAACATGACGCTGGTGAGGTCCTTGGAAAAAATCTAAATATCGTCCAGATACACAAAAACAAACTGTCCATTCATGTCTCTGAGCACGTCATTCACAAGATTTTGGAATACTACTGGAGCGTTGGTAGGCTGAACGGCATCACGAGATACTCAAAGTGGCCGATAGGTGTATTAAAGGCAGTCTTCCACTCGTCATCCTTCCGAATGCGAAAAAGGTGGTATGCGCTGCGCAAGTCCAACTTGGAGTAGACAGTGGCACCGTGCAGAGGACCGAAGGCAGAGCGATGAGAGGCAGCAAGTACTTATTCTTCACCGTAATGTTATTAAGACCTCGGTAATCAATACATTATTACACGGTCTTAGAGTTCCATCTTTCTTGCAGACAAAAAAGAACCCCGCCCCCACGGGAGACGACGAGGGCCGAATCAAGCCTCCCACCAGAGATTCCTGTATATACTTTTCCATCGCTTCCTGTTACGGAGGCGAGACGTTATACTGGCGTCTGCTGGGCAGGGGAGCCCCCGGCAGGAGGTCAATGGCGCAGTCATACGGCCGATGGGGCGGGAGAGATATCGCCCATTGCTTAGAGAATACAGCGGCACGGTCATGATACGGTCTGGGAATGGAAGACAAATCAGAGACTTCAAGTGGAGAAGACAGAGTATCAGGAAGGGAGGGTTGAGGGGAGCGCAAAAACAGTTAGCGTGGCAGTCAACTGTCGACTGCCCAAGGTCCAGTCGACTTGCGGGTTGTGCTTCTTAAGCCACGGATAACCAAGCACCAGGGGAGTAAGAGGGCAAGAGATGACAAATAACCAGATTTCCTCCCGATGATTACCGGACAAAAATAACGTAACAGGGACGGTCTGAAACTTTGAGCCAATGGCATGTCGTTCAGTGCCTTGGCCTCTAGAGGGGAGTTGAGTGGATCTAACTTCAACCCCAAGGACCTGGCCACCTCGACGTCGATAAAGCTCTCGTCGGCTCCGGAGTCGATTAAGGCCGAAAACACATAGGACTGATTTTGACACAACAGCGTAGCACTGATCCGAGGACAGTAGGGGTCTCGTACACACCTCTCTGACTACGGACGAGCCTGGTCTTTTTCTGGGCACAACGGACAGGTGGATATAAAGTGACCAGTCTGACCACAGTACAAGCCAGAGTCTTAGTTGAAACGGCGAGTCCTCTCCTCCGCTGTCAGACAGGCTTGGCCTAATTGCATGGGCTCTGGTGTATCACAAGAAGAGCCGGTGGAAAGAGAAAACTGCAAAGTGGGCGGTGACGCTGGAATATGCGGGGAGCGCCAAGGACCACTGGTAACTGCCCTCTCACATCTCACATCTCACATCCCGGAGGCGCCCGTCAATACGGATGGCCGTCGCGATGAGAGAGTCCAAATTAGCTGGGGGATCCCAAGCCGCCAGCTCATCCTTGATGTCATCAGAAAGCCTGTTGTAGAAGGCATCAGTCAGAGAGGCGGGATTCCAGACGCTGCTTCGAGTGTCCGAAACTCGATTGAATAATCCGTCACTCGCTGGCTTCCTTGACACAGGTTAAACAGTCCCAGAGTAGCCTCCCGTCCAGGGGTAACATGGTCAAAAACTCTCCGAAGACCCTCGGAAAAAGCTGCCACAGAGGATCAGACAGCTGACTGCTTCTCCCACTCAGCCGTGCCTCAGTCTCGAGCCTGCCCAGTGAGCTGGGTGATCATAAACGCCACTCTAGACCTCTCGCTAGGTAGCCAGGTAGGAACCATGACATGGCCTATATTTTATTTTATTTCATAATTCTATTCTATTCTATTGTGCTTAACATAGTTCATATTTCAATTTATTTTACTCCACCTCTTTATTGTATTATTTGTCCGTTAATGTCGCACCGAAAATTACCAAAGCAAATTCCTTGTATGTGAAAACTACTTGGCAATAAAGACCTTTCTGATTCCGATTCTGATTCATGCATTGTTTTGGTCAAAACGAAAATGGTTCTGGTATCCGGGTTTTAAGCTTGTTTCCGTGCGTCTATTTCCCTCAGTTCGAAGGGATGGTTTGCCTCCGCCGGGGAGAAACCACAGCTATGTCAGAGCTTAGCTGAAGACAAACACGTAGGCCAAAAAAAAAGAGAACGAATTTTCACGGCTTCAAAACAAGGCCATCCCGTCTCAAGCTGGTGTTTACTGCTGATGCTTTTTGGTGTGTGTCAAGGGTGCAGATTTAAATATGGTGTGTAATTGTAGAAAATAGACCCGTCTGGTTCTGCTTCTAATTCAAATCACTTGGAATCTGTAATGCTGTCAGCAACCTGAAGACAAAAGAGCCCCTCTTGGTACTGCACTGCACATTGTCAAACAAATAAATGTTGGTCTTATGTATGGGATTTGTCTGAGGCTCTGCCAAGAGAGGTCTGGAGAAATTCACACTATAATAAGTTACAATAAAATACTAGAAAGATGCGCCCAGGGCGGTCAGGTGGCGTAACGGAGATTGCGTTCGTCACCTGTTCGAATCCAGCTCACAGCTCCGGGGTTGTCACCAGCTTGGCTGGCCGTTCACACTAATACAATTGGCAGTATTAGAGGGTGGGAGAAGCTGGCGGGGTGGGTCCGGGTCGCTGTAAACAGCGACTCCTACAGTTCGGTCGGGGCGCCTGCTAAGCGCGGATAGGACTTGAGTGGGATAGTGTGATCCTTCCACATGCTACGCCCTCTCAATGAGAATCCGCACTGCCAGGTGAAAAAAAAGCGGTTGATTGGCTGGACGTGTGTCGGAGGAAGCACGTGATAGCCTCCACTCTCCCAGACCGACTGTGGGGGGTAAGTGCGCAGCGACCAGGAAGGGGGATTGGGAATTGGCATAACGACTAACATTGGGATGGGAGAAAATCTGAGGAAAATGGAGGGGGAAAAAGAAAAGATGCGCCCAGTAGAGCGAACATGTCCACCAGGCGGTAGTCACACATTTATTTTCTAGTTGTCTACACGTTGGGCAGGGCTTACACACACACATCAGACCAAAACTAAAAAGTGCAACACCAAGTGGGGCTCTTTTGCCTAGAGGTCTCTGTTTGATGGCATTACAGATTCTGCCTTTAAACCAAGGGGCGGTGTTATACCTTGCTGAATTAGCCTACAGTAAAATATGCAAATGAAACCTAACATATTGACAATTCATTTCTGCTAAACTTGTTCTTTGATGTAGTAGCTAAGAGTAGCTGTAACTTTTGGTAGCTGACATTAGCTCTACTGTTTGGTAGCTAATGTTAGCACTAATGCTAGCTAACAGCAAAAGCAGATGTGTGCGTTGTGGAGTAGATTAGGACATGGTTTGCGGCCATATTTAAAGGGGAACTATTTTACTATTTCTTTCACTATTTGGGCACTTTTACACAATTCCTGTGAGTTTATGGAACACCTCTGTAATTTAAATTTTTTTTTAATTCATTGTTTTGTATTTCTAATCAAGTCCTCAAAAACAGCATTTTTCTACCTCAAGATCTTAAGCCGTTTTGAGGCTGGGCTCCAACCACAATGGTAAACCACTGCCTCGCCTGAACATTATCATGCAGCGGTGTCTCTCTGACATCACAAATCAGCAAATTTTCAGATGACTCAGTTCAGTGAGGGTGAATATTGTGAGAGGAGAATTGGAAGAATGCGCCAATATGAGAATTAGAGACATAGATCATATTAATATAAGTCCAGATAGCTAGGAAACAATGCTAAACACTGGAAAAGGCCATTTATAAGATAGTTCCCCTTTAATACAGTTACCCATTGGGTGATAATTCCTCAGAAATATTTAATTGGCAGTCACTTCTGATTCAAATTATTCAAATGTAATTTCACCCACAGGCCTAAATTCAAAGATTGCAAAACTTTAAGCATGAGAACTTAGCATTAACTAAGTATTTTTACTCAAGTACTGTACTTAAGTACAATTTCGAGCTACTTGTACCTTTCATTTTAGGGAACTTTATACTTTTACTCCACTACATTTCAATGGAAATAATGTACTTTTTACTCCCATCATTTACTAGTTACTTTGAAGAAAAAGATTTTGCATAGAAAACATGGTCAAATGTATAACTGGACCACATACCACATCACCTCTAGAGGTCAAGCACTGGTTTACACAAACATCATGTAGAATGCATACTTTTACTTTAGATACTTAGTACATTCAATAGCAAATACTTATCTACTTTTACTTAAGTAAAGGAACTGTGTACTTCTTCCACCACTGGCCCTTGTCGTGTCAGGAGTGGTCCTCCACAGTGTTGCACTGCATTCCCTTGGAACCAACCACCACCCCCACACCAAACCACACCACTCTAACCGTTGCATAACACCAAGGGTCCTAAGAACACAAGTCAAGCCAAAAGAATGCAGGGTAGCATTTTGTGCCATAAAGAACCAAACGCGTCCTATTGAATCCTGCGCCCTCCCTGTGTGATTCCTCTACCCATGTGAACGTTCACCCCTGTGCAAGTCGACTGCTGAGCTAATACGTTATGCATGGCATCCCCCCTGCCCCCCTAATTTGATAAGTGCTGAAAACGTTTGCTTTCTAAACAAGGCCCAGGAGGTACGAGGGGACACGTGGAGTAGCGGTGGACCCTGCAGCACAAAGCTTTCTGCTGGGATATCTTGGCTAGTTTTGAGGGCATAATGGAAGGTCAAACGTTGTATGTTCAGTTACAGTTTCAGTCTCAATTCATTTATTTATTTGCAGGGACGATGCACATTAATTGTACCGTATATTTGTATGTCTTGTATGTCATAAATGTCTTGATGAATTGAAAACGGAGAACCCTTATGTAAACAAGACGAAAGTCTTTTTCTGGTCTGCATCCTCTTAGCAGTTGTTAGTATTGAGCTGTACTGTACCCATTCTGCAATCTGTTAATACAGTTTTCAATCAATCAAAAGAACAGGCATGTGCACACACACACGCGCACGTGCACACACACACACACACACACACTATACACTATACACTATATAAAATTCCATAGAAAATGGGGAATGGAATGAGCAACTGACAATGGCATCGGAGCAAACAAATTAAAACTCACACACACCATAATAATAATAATTTCTTGGATTTGTATAGCGCCTTTCAGGAAACCCAAGGCGCTTAATATACCATGAATACCATGACGTACGCGCACATGCACACACACGGGCAAACAAACACACACACACACAATCATACACACATCATGTGCAATCAAACAAATAAAGAAACACGTGTACACACACACACACACACACACACAGACAGACAGACACATACACAAACACACACACACACACACACACACACACACACACACACACACACACACACACACACACACACACACACACACACACACATATCATTCCTGGTAACATAACATGGAGGTATATAGGCTTCCTAAGCAGCTATTATTAGGGAGGCATCCAGGGTTCAGGTGAAATACCAGAGACAGCATGACACACACACACGCACACACACACACACACACCCACACACACACACACACACACACACACACACACACACACACACTGAAACAGGAGATGGGGTTGGGGAGGGGGCAGGGGGGTTGACCCAGACATAGTCCATAATAAAACAACAAGACATATGTTCAGCATAAACCAGTTGAGAAATGGATTTGTGTTCCTTGAGACATAAGAGTGTATTTATCATTTTTATTGTAGGGTATATTTTACATCCCCTTATGTATAAGCTGTGTTACCTTTCCATAATGTAACTCCTTTCATTGTGCTACTATTGAAAAGTTTCCACAAAAACATTTAAATTTTATGCATTTAGCAGATGCTCTTATCAGATAGATTTATAACAACAATAGAATGACATTGCCAAAAATAGCTAGTTGCCAAAATGAGGAATCAAACGAGAAACAACAAACCCACAGTTCCCAATAAGTAGCTGGAGAATAATGCTACTGTATCTTTCTGCTGGGGTCAGTGGTGTAGTGGTAAATACAAAGGTGGGTAAATGATTGACTCCAGTCAGCAATAAGGCAAATAACTCGTATATTAAAAAAAAAAATCACAGAGAACAAAAAAGTTACATCATTCTACTATACTACGAAATTATAATTTACATCTGCTTTAGAAGGTGTTTCACAAAATGTCGTTGTATGCTAACAGTCTCGTCCCCCTTTCAGAGCATACTCTAACAGTTAGAGTTAGAGATGAGGGCTCTTGTGAAAGGTCCCCTTTCCTTTCCCTTCCCTCATCCAATCCCCACTGAGCGCACCTGCCCAGGAGCGCGCGGCTCCATGTGCATCCTCCCCAAGCCGCCTGCATCAGGCTGTTGCATTGTTGCTAATAAACTATCGATTTCTATGGAATCTGTTAAACTTATCCTTTGTGTCTGTTGTCATTGTGTGGGTTGAACTCATGAAAGGTAGGTCAAATGATTAAGTGGGTTTACCATCCACTACATCCCTGCAGAGGCTGTTCTGTTGGTGGGTGGGAGGATGCTAGTGGACCAGTGATGGCAGACAGACATACCAGTAGCACATTTTTGCTGGATCAGTGAAGAACTAGAAATCCCACTAAATGTACACATGGAGTGATACATACTGTATACTGTCAGTTGAAAACGAATACATAAATATATACAATAAAATCTGAATGACTAAGTAGTGTTCATGAGTCTGATGGCTTGGTGAAAGTACGAGTCCTTGAGCCTGCTGGACCTGGCTCTGAGGCTGCGGTAACGCCTCCCGGAAGGCAGCATGCAGTTGGAACAAGCTGTTGTTGAGGTGGCTGGGGTCTTTTATGATCTTCCGGACCTTGCTAATGCACCAACTGTTGTAGATGTCTTGTATGCAGGGAAGCTCATGTACTCTTGTACTGTAAATTGTTGACTTGCTTTTCCACCTTGCTTTGGTCACCAAGACAGATCCCATGTACATTTCATACTATTTATTATTATGATTTATTTTTATTTCTGTATTACAGTACACCAAAACCAATGAATGTGTTAGAAGATGAAGACAGAAAATTTAACATAGACTGGTGACCTTACAAGAGCATGTTGCATTCCACGCAGTACAGTATATATTTGTGCACGGATCCTTTTAGCCCAATTTCACCACACACAAGTAAAAGTTACAACTCGGTATCAAGCACTTGGTTTTATACCACATCCTTTGCAAACCACTAAACATACCATGTATAGGCTAAATATTTGATTAGAGATCCAGCAGAATTATTGTATCTCTATAGCAATTATAAGTCATGCATCATAAACTTGGGTCAGGGCAGGGCATACATTAAATGGATGTTTGGAGGGCATGGACACCATAATATAATCATATAAAATGACTATTTGAAAGTGACCATATTCTGCATGGAAATAGCCTTTGGGTCTAATAAATCTCTGGTCTCAAAGCCTGGGAGATCACACTGTCTTGGCAATTAATTACCTGCCTCTCGTAAATACCCAGTCATTTTGGTTGTTGGAGCAATGACCCGCACCCACAGCCTATGCCATGCTGCTAAAATATACATTAAATATTTATGTTTAATGATGCATAAAGTATACTGTGACTGTCAATAAAATGTCTGGCACTTTCCTGTGAGCTCCTATACTGTTCTCGTACCGTGTACACAGCATGCATGGTAAAATGATATGTTGTACAAATCCCTGTTTAGTACATATAAACCATATCATACACAGTCGAAGAAAGTGTCTCTGATTCTGCTTCTATTAAGGCCCAGGCTACTGTAAATCTTTTTTTTTATGGTGTGCCATTTATTTCTCTGAAGTACCTATAAAACAAAGGCCCATTATCTCAGCAGTTGTGGAAAAGAAGCTAAATAAATGCTTTGCCAACAAGCCAACAATGTTAATGTACTGATAAAGAAATATGTCAGTCTAAGCATGTTTACTCCATCAGGGTCCATTTCCTTCTCTTTAGAATTCCAACCTGTTACAGTCAAATAAATACTGTATGGCAGTTTGGTTGGTTTCAGTCATTTATATTATGAGCAAGCACTGTTGACCTAGCGTGTGTGGGCGCCTGTGGTGCCTGTGTTCTATGCACTTCTGTCAATATACTCACGGAATGAGTCACTGAACCTGTGGCGAACTTTTGTTCCAAATATAACGCATTTAAAACGTGGTCAGCGAGGAAGAACGTGAGGTGAAAGCACTGTGGAATGGCTGTGAGCCTGTCTAATCCATTCTTTCAAAGAACACACACAACACACACACACACACACACACACACACACGCGAGCACACACACACGCGAGCACACACACACACACACACACACACACACACACACACACACACACACACACACACACACACACACACACACACACACACACACACACACACACACACACACACACACACACACACACACACACACACACACACACACACACACACACACACACACACACACACATGTTTTGGTTTAGCCAATTAGCCGTTTTTAACTTGTATGCTCGTATGGCCTGTTTTGAATCTTAAATCTGTTTTGTGTGAGGCACCTTCTACCGGTATGTTGCCGGTATGTAAATTAATGTATTATCAGCATTCATTGTTTCTCTATGAATGTTATTAATCTTAAACTTGACTGATAGATTGATTGATTGACATTTTTATTAACAGATTGCAGAATGGGTACAATACAGTATGACTCAATAAGGGATGCAGACCAGAGAAAGACTTTCGTCTTGTTTCCATCAGGGTCCCCCATTTTCAATTCATAATGACATTCATGACATACACAACATACAGATATTTATCATGACATTTATGACATACATGACATATATATACAGTACTGTTACATTTATTACATACAAGATATACAAATATACAGTACTGTTTAACAGAGATCCTAACAGGAAATATATACATTCAAGGGGGAGGAAACTGTACATTAGGAGGGGGTTGATGAGTGGGTGGGTGGGGGGTGGGGTTTGGACATTTATGGGGGCCAATTTCGAATTGCAGCCTCCTGTAGGTGCTCTTTGAGGGCGGTTTTGAAGGTGGGTAGGGATTCACATTATTTTACGGCTGTGGATAGGGCGTTCCACATTGTTGTGGCATAATTGTGAAACATGTTTAGTCCCTTGTTTGAGCTCAAACAAGGGACTAAACACCAAGTTAAACTGTGAATTGGTCTATTATTGAGAGAGTTAAAGAATATACATAGCTTGGCATCTTGCTTGATGAGAAATGAAATGCCATGTAGATAACCTTGCAAGTAAACTGCGCCAGAAGATTGGCATTTCTTTTTATACAGAAACAAAACCTATGTTCCTATTTGTTTTGTATTATGGAGACGTAACTCATAGACATGCTGCTGCTTCTACTCTAAAGCCTTTGGATTCTGTACATTATTCTGCCCTTAGGTTCATCACCGGTGACAGTTATGTTACCCATCATTGTATCTATGGTAAGGTTGGGTGGTCCTCTCTGGCAGAGAGACGTGACTTGCATTGGCATCTATTTCTGTATAAAGCCAATCTTGATGATCTTTCACCCTACATTACTTCATTACTGGACTGGAACATTGGACCTTATCATACTTGCTCTGGTGAATGGCTTATTCCCTAGAGTTTGCACTGAATTAGGAAAATCTGCTTTTAGCTTCTGTGCCCCCAACAGATGGAATGTTTTGCAATGCACTTTAAAACTCAATACTTACTTAGTATCCATTGGTCAGTTTAAATCTATAATAGCCAACTATTTCACCCCAGTCTGTAGTTGTTTTAATTCATTACAATTGTTTAATTGATTGACTTTTCTCTTTCTATAGTTTTATATGTTTACATTTACATTTACATTTAGTCATTTAGCTGACGCTTTTATCCAAAGCGACTTACAAGTTCTGTGCGACAAGACAGCAAGAAGGGTATAACTATCAGCTGAGTAACAATGTTCATCAAAGTGTTGCGTGTTACAGTGTAGGTTAGTTTATTAGGACAAGTGCATGACATTAAGGTTAGTCGGGGTTAGATTTTTTTTTTTTTTTATCATATGTGCTGTACTTCTCAACGTCATTGTAAAATGAGAGCTTGATCTTTCAGATTAAATCAATTAATGTGGAGCTCTGGTGGACTGGTCAGTGATCATTTGGCTGCATGTCTTTCACGTGGTTTTCTGAGCAGTCTATAAGACATTTCTGAATGGAAATGCAGTCATTTAGCTGACGCTTTATCCAAAGCGACTTACAAGTTCTGTTCAGGACCGCTACTATTCCTAATTTATGCAAATTACATGTCATCAGCTTGTGACTGCAACTTGGTCCTGTTTGCGGACGACTCAGCCCTGCTTGTCTCTGACAAGAACAAGTTACAGGTTGAAAAAGCCCTCAGCACGGAACTAGGCAAAATCTGCATATGGCTCGCCGACAACAAACTATCATTACACATGGGCAAAACAGAGTCCATTCTCTTCGGTTCAAATAACAAACTCAGCAAGACCGACGGCTTCTCAGTTACAGTGGGTGACAATATTGTCACAAGGAAAGATGAAATTACCTACCTGGGTTCCATCCTAGAGGCTAATCTTTCCTGTGACAAAATGGCATCCAATGTAATAAAAAAAAGTCAACCAACGAACTCAATTCTTGTACCGGATCTCCTCTCTGGTAAACAAGAATACCCTGAAGACTCTGGCAGGAGCACTCATTCAAGGGTACTACGACTATGCTTGCACCTCATGGTACCAAAGCACCTCAAAGGCACTTAAAAAACAAATTACAAACATCTCAAAACAAACTAGTCAGACTACTGCTTGACTTGACTCCTAGAACCCATCTCACCCCTGCCCACTTTGACAACCTAGGATGGCTTAGAGTAGACGACAGAGTACAGCAACTTGCAATGGGCCTGGTCTAC
Source organism: Notolepis coatsorum (assembly GCF_963971535.1). Classification (NCBI taxonomy): domain Eukaryota; kingdom Metazoa; phylum Chordata; class Actinopteri; order Aulopiformes; family Paralepididae; genus Notolepis; species Notolepis coatsorum. The sequence continues at coordinate 31,589,478 of NC_140167.1, read as the reverse complement.
AAGATACACTACACGACCAAGGTACCCATGTACATGTCAAAATACTTCCCAAAGGTCAGTGAATACCACAATCACAACACCAGAGGGAGCTCCACAAATCACGACCAAGGTACCCATGTACATGTCAAAATACTTCCCAAAGGTCAGTGAATACCACAATCACAACACCAGAGGGAGCTCCACAAATCATGTTAAACCCAGATTCGGCTCAAACAAGGGACTAAACACGTTTCGCAATTATGCCACATCAATGTGGAACGCCCTACCCAAAGCTGTAAAGGAATGTGAATCACTACCCACCTTCAAAAACACTCTCAAAAAACACCTACTGGAGACTGCAATTCGAAACTGGCCCCTACAAATGTCCTAACCCAGTTGTACAGTAAATGACCAAGTATGGCTTTGTCAGTATTCCAATGTACAGTGTACAGTAGATGTAGCAGTACTGTCTATCTGTATGTTGTGTATGTCATATGTTATGATGAATTGAAAATGGGGGACCCTGATGTAAACAAGACGAAAGTCTTTCTCTGGTCTGCATCTCCTTAACAATTGTATGTATTGAGCTGTACTGTACTGTACCCATTCTGCAATCTGTTAATAAACTTTTCAATCAATCAATCAATCAATCAATCAATCAATCAATCAATCAATCAATCAATCACAAGTCAGCCGGAAGGGTACAACTCTGGCAGCCAAGTAACATTGTTTGTCAAATAGTGTTGAACTTGGGTGCTACAGTCTTGAATGAATAGTAGTATAGATAGACATATCAGCATAGTTTAGGTACAGTGGTAACTGGTAATATAGGAAATCAGATGTTATTGGTCATTTTAGGAGAGATCCAAAAGTGATGAGCACAAACAGCCCCACCACCCACTCTAGATCACGTGACTCCTCACCAGGCAACGGCCTACAACAAACCCAGAGCAGGAGGGAGTGTGTGGGGCAGAGGGTTTGGATGCTAACGACAGCAAGTGTTATTCTTGCTAACAAACGTACCTGTATGTAAAGGTTCGTTCGAGTAAGAAGAAGTTCGAGTAGAATTCCCATTTCATTAGAAAAAATGGTGAAACAGACGATACAGATATTTGCTCGCGTGAAACCCACTACGAAAACTACGCCGGTAAGTGGGCGACCCGCAACGTGCAACATCACTGAGTAGCTCCAGTAACAGTGTTAGCCTAGTTAGGTGGCCTGTTGACGTTGTGAACGTGTAACTTTAAACAAAAGGCAACTATTTGGTCAAGTTGCCATTTGTTTAAAGTTACACGTTCATAACAGTGTCCCCAAGCTTCAGCAGCAGCAGCACCAGGTGCTAAATGAAATCCCACCTTGATTAAGTTGAAGAATGCTCGTGCTGTTTTTATTTTGGGTTTCACTGTCAGCCCAAGACGTTAGCCATGCTGCTCGTTTATACAACAGCTGTGTTGCACTATGAGAACAGTAGAAAATGCCCGTGAGAGATGGAGGCTGATGGATGGACCTAGTCACAATTGGTTAGCTACTAACTGTTACATAGGTTATTATAGCCTGGCCATGCTCAGGTGAAATTATAACTGGACGGGAGGGGGTTTTAAATATCCTGTCGGGAATCTGAACGCAGCCTCATGCACTATGAAAACACAGAATTCACTTTCTGGTCTTATCACAAGTATAAAAGAAGAAAGATCCTTGCCAAAGTCCCTTTCTTCCCAAGCAGACATACAGCCCAAATGTATTGTCTAAAACACAGCAGCTGATGGGAGGGTTTCAGTGGCACTTCACCAAAAAACAATGCTGATTTATTTTGCACATAATCTCGCACACATCCAACAACTGTAAACAGTTTTGTACACATTCTTTTAGTTTGGCAGTTATTTAGAGTACCGCCAGTGATATCATCAGGGACATTGAATCCTTGTGTTGTGTTCATTTTAGCACCATGAAATGATTTAGATTATAAAATAGCAATACGTTGTCTGCTACCTTATCATCATTTCATTGAGCTGTAATTAACACAACACAAGGATTCAATGTCCCCTATGATGGGACACCCAATCATAGGGGCATATCAAGGCACCCAATGGCCATATTCAAATAAATTTACTCTCACCTTTTAGATGTGTGTGAGTTTATGTGCAAAATAAATCGGCATTGTTTTTGTGCTGAAGTGGCCCTTTAAGCGTGGCTTGATACTGTCCAGCTAACTGGATGGAGCACAGCTAACCGCCCTGTGGGCTTTTTGGGGCCTCTGCACATCTGCACACTCACACAGAACAGCAGTGGTCAAGGCAATACCACAGGCGGGGAAAACCAGTCCAATAATTTAGACCTTATCTTTGATTCCTCAGACCCCTGGGACTGGCGATTGCATCAGTGTCCATCAGAAACATATGTCGGGACATATGTTGGAGCTCAAAAACTGCAGGTGGGGGTGTTCAAAATTGCCCCGGGCCGAGCTCACTCTAAATGCCCTCTGCTGTTCAAAGCTGAGAGGACATTAGGGCTGTTTGTCATGTGTGCCCTTAGGGGGGGGGGGGGTCACCTTTAGTGAGGAGAGGATTCTACTGTGCTTAATAAACAGGAGCCAAGTTTAGTGTTTACCCAGTATTGAATTCTATATGATAGAATATAATGTGCAGTGTTGTGTATTTGTTATCTTGCATTGTCTCTGGCTCCCTCAGGTGTATTCTGTGGACAACGAAGAGGAGACAGGTGGCTCTCTTGAGTTTGTGGTTCCCAGAGACCTGGCAGATGGCTTCATTAACAACAAGAAGGAGAGATATAAGTTCAGGTGAACTGATTGATTGATTGAAAACTTTATTAACAGTTGTTTGTATTACACCTGCTAAGAGGATGCAGACCAGAAAACTTTCATCTTTCATCAGATTCCAAATGACCAATACTTTCATCTTGTTTACATAAGGGTCCTCCATTTTGCATCATTGCATCATTATTTACATATTTAGTTTATTGATCTTTTGGAATCTGTATTACAGTATTTCTCTCAGGCCTTGTTCAGACTCCCAGCCCAAATCCATTTGTTGGCATATCCAGATTGATTTCAGAAAGTCTGGACAGCGAAAAGAAAACAACATGAAATTCGATTGCAAATCAGATCCAAACCACATTTGGAGGTAGTTTGAAATATGATTCCAACCGGAATTTTACAGATTCCTTTCAGTCCGAACGCTCTGGCCACTCAGATTGGATTGGACTCAGAAGTGTCTTTTACGTCACTTGAAACGTGACGCATGACGACGACGTCTAATCCAGAGTGATGGAAGTGCATCATAGCGGCTGAGCAAGAGAGTGGTATGGACATGGTGGACAATACCGAAAACAACAGTACTACACAGACAGACACTTGACACTGAAATAAATAGTCTGCTGGCACTTTGGGAGGGGGGCGGGGTGATGGATCTCCATTTATCATGCTTCCACGTTGGAAAGACATGTCACTCACCAGCATACATACTTACTGCCGTCTACTTCGTTACCACAGCAACCAATGCAGACAGGTTGGTGATGTCACGGCACACAAACCCGATCATATCTCTTGCAAGTAACAGTGTGCACATGCCTGTTAAAGATCTGGTTTGAGAAACAGTAACATACACTGTAGCCCCGTGTGCAGATACAGTATGCATTTATCGGAGAGGTCAGAGCGCATGGCCAGCCACAATGCAGTGTGTGGTAAGGCTGTCGCCGAACCCTGTTTTTGGGATTCGAACTTGGTCAGGGTTTTTTCGAACGAACGTTTCGAACTTTAGTTTTTAATAATAATAATTAAAAAAATTAAATTTGAGTCTTTTTTATTTTTATTAAATCAACTTTCCAGCCCCAGACCCAGCCCAGAGAGAAGCCCCAGCCCAACTAAATCAATTAAATCAACTCTCTTTAATGAATATAACTCATCAGTTTCTTTTAATACTATAATATTAGTGTAGCCTAATCTTTATATGCAACTGTGAAGAAAAACCCCATTGGTTTAAACAGAATTAATAGAAAAAAATATAAAAAAAAATTAAAATTATTATTAAAAAATGCAAATGTTGATTTAGAATTCGAATGCCAACGTAACGAACGAAGGTTCGAAGATTCGAACGTTTGGGCTCAGCCCTAGTGTGTGGTAGTGAGCACCCTCGGTCCCTCCACTCTCTGGGTATTAGTGGACCTCCTCTCTGTGTCCAGGCCGTCCAGTCACACCAATGCTCTTAACTCTTTTCATTAGCCACAGTTCCTTAGTTTGCTTACAGAAATGTATAGAGTGAAAGTTAAGGGTTAACACCTGTCTGACATGTGCACATTGACTATTGGCTTTTAATAGTCTATTATTAAGCTACAGTGTCTATAAACCTGTCATGTTGCCAATTCAGCCAGCAATATAGCAAACTGGCGCATAGCAAACCTATATTCAGACCCTCAGAGTTGCGTAAGAAGAATTCTGTCCGTGAATAATTCACCCACCAACTCTGTCATTGGCAAGCCAGAACATCTGTTTCAGCCTGGTGGTGAACCCGCTCGTCTTTTATACCCACTGGGCAGGGCTCGTGCCACGCTTCCAAGCCCTAAATTCACAGTTTGCGAGTCAGGCAGCAGTGGACATTGAGAGCCTTCTTAAACCGCGGGATCTTATAATAGCCTGCGGAGGTTCCCTTGTGCCCTTATAGGAATAAAACGTCCACATTTACAGTCCTCCCCGGGCGGGTTCCGCTCTCATCTTTCCCTGGGATAATACATGCAGGGGTGGGGCCGGCTTTGAAGAGAGAGTGACTAAACTCCTCCTCGTCCACTTGGGGAAATGAAATGAAGGGCTGCTTTGTGTCCTCATTCAGTGATGCTGTGGGTCATTGTGTTAGGCCCTGCATGTTTGAGATGAAACAGCAACATTAGTTTTAGCTGTCTGCTACGGTGGTTTTAGACTAAATAAAGACAGGGTTAAGGTATGTCTTCTGCTCTGCGTTCAAAGCCACAAGAACACAAACCCACTCTTTCTCTTGGCTGGCTTCCTCCTTGCTGCTTCTTTAATGGAACTGCTCAGCTGTTGGTCGGCTGGTTAACCTCTGGATTACTAACACGGCATTAAAAAGCCTGAGATCTCTGCCAGACAAGTGGGAAGCCAGAGTGTCAGTGGACTGATGTCTTTGCTCTTCTAACCCTCACGTCTAGGTTCCAAAAGGTGTTCGATCAAACTGTCAAACAAGAGGAGGTCTTTGAAACCATCGCCAAGCCAGTCGCGGACAGGTGAAGTCCTAGTAACTACTGAAGTATCTGCGGTACACTTTTGGTACCAACATTTATTTTTCAAACTGCTAACCTAATATTCCCCTAAAATCTTCCTTAAAGATTTGTTTTCCTCACCCCTAATCACAAAGTGTGACTTGGAACAAGTTATAACAAAACAGTGGACTAACAACCACCCTACACCCAGTGCTCCTCTTTCAGTGTTGTGGCCAGGACGCACGCACGCACACACACACACACACACACACACACATACACATACACATACACACACAGAAGCAGTTGACGGGAAGACAGTAAAGCTTGAGCTTACTCTAAGACGGAAATGGAGGAAGCGTGTGAGTTTTGGCCTGCTCCCTCGCGCTTAAACCACTAAGTGGGCCAGGCTGGCATACGGGGTGGCTCACTCTGCCATCGCAAAGTATGTGAGAAGATCTTCAAGCCACAACAGAGTGCTCGACTTAAGTCACTCACTCATTTCTGAGCTGTTGTTTATTATGCTAGGCTACAAGCACTGTACTGTAGACTACCGTAGGCTCCGCAGAGTGAGAGTAATGGTTACTATCAAATTCCCTATGAATTTAGGGTGGCAGGGTGCAATGCTATCTGCGCATGCAAGGTTAGACACTCATGTTAAGAATAATATACTCTGGCATCTCGGTGAAGTGAGTCGCGGTTCAGCACGGTATTTCCATCAGCCAGTCGGCACGGTCGGGGCTTTATGGTGAAAATGCATCGCTTGCTTCTCTAACCTCCAAGCCACCCCTGCACCCAATTTTCACCCCGACTCAACAAAGGGTGAACCTCTTCTGGTGTCTGACAGAGCTTGCCCCCCCCCCTTCCTCACAGAGGTTAGTCTAAATCAGGGAAGAGAACAGCCAAGAGCCGAGGGAATTTACTTGGAATTTCCTGTGATCCGGTGTTGGTTATGTTGTTGTTATTGCAAGAAGGCTCCCACCCCCCCACCCCCTCCACCCCTCAAACCGCTCTTGTCTTCCTGGCTCAATTTGAGCCCAATATCATCTCCTCAACCCCCCTCTTGCTCCCGTCCCAAATTTTGCTGCTTTTAGTCATAATAGGGGCTATTTGTGGAATCCCACAACTGCTTTCCATTATCTTCACTATCATGGGATGTGTAAACAACATGGTGAGACTGACTGGGGTTGGCTTGACTAAGGACTCGGATGTCTTTGCCTTGACTCAGACCGGCTCAGTTCCTTTAGTATTGAGTTGCCCTGCACAGCTGACCTCTTAGCATACCCCCCCCCCCCCTCCTTTTGTTGTGGCAGATGGTAATTGTCAGTGCTGAAGACTTTCAGTCATCACTAAGCCATGTCATATCAGTCTGACACCGGGGTCCTTGTTAGGCCTTTGATATAACTATGACACACATAGCTGGTCGTCATGCGCTGGTCATAACCACTCATGTCCCTGCGGTCAGACATTTTGTAGTCTGCCGTTAGTTCCTTGCACCCCTCTGTGGGATGCCCATTTACAGAGTTTTGATGGAATGTTCTGAATTCTTCAGGGTCTTAACCTTTCAAATCCAGTCTCACCACAGTGGCTGAAATGCAGCCTGCGAGTTCGTCTCACTCTGTTCGTCTCCCATTTCCTGTTGGAATACGTTGCCTTTCAAACATAATCAGAGGGAGTGCGGTGGCATGGCTTAGACCTCATATCCTTGCCACATGGTGGGGTATTGAAGGACATTTTGACATGGCATTCGGGCTCAAACTGACGTAGGCAAAATTACATGATGTGACCCGGGGGTTTTGGGTCTATCTATTCATTTTGGGTTGTTGATGCAGCGTAGCTGATGTTGATGTTGAAACGGTACCAGATACAGTAGCATGCCCTGGTCACGGGGATCAACAATTTAAATTGAATAGACATACATTGGTTTCCTTGCCAGCCTCTGATGTCGGGGAAACATTTGCACGTTCGTATTCGTTTTGATTTACAGATTGTCATTCACTCTTAACATCAAGGACAGCCCCAGCAATTCCACGCCACTGGTCACCTATCAACTAGCAATAACTGTGCGGTGGTTGTTTTAGTTGGTTCACAGTCATACGGGCCCTCTGAAGTTGACCCAGGAGGCTCTGCCTCACTCTTTTGAATGCTAATCCCCATTTTAAAACCCCACCACAGTCGTTTGAGTCTTTCAGCTCTCTTATGCATTTGTCTCGTTGCTTTTATTCATTGGTGTCCTATGGTGATTTGTGTTATGCAACTCAATGGCGTCACGCATAAAACATTTTGTTCTCTGGGCTGGCTTTGAAAGTTAATATTCGATAATACGATAAATAATTGATCGTATTATCTTCAGAGTGTCTAGGACCACGTGAAGAACACATATAAATTATTCTAGATTTGGGTGGTATTGCCCTTTAAAAATAGAAAAGAAAACGCGGACGCTGGGAGAACTGAGGTCTCCAGTGTCCTCCTCCTGGCTGAGGCAGCGCTGCCAGTCTCCAGGAAGGCTGAGGTGTAAACAGGAACAAGCATTGAGGAAACGCCCAGGCCTCAGCGGCGTGGCCCAGGCCGCATCATTAGCACTGACATTAAACTAAACACTGGGCCTGTGTCTCTTATCCCCGTCGCTCTGCCAATCGCCATCCGTGACTCACGCAGGGTGAGGTGGCCCGGCCCCCGATGGCCTTCCAAGTCAGAATGAGCAACCACCGCGCTCACGAAACGGACGTAATTTTTTATACGAACCAACACGCCAGTCGACCCTTTTCGGTCCAGGGTGTGTGGAATTGTACGCCGCACACACAGGGGAGGGAAAGCCGCACAACCTCTCATACAGGGTTGGTCGGTTCCATTAGAAATAGCCCCGAGGCAGTGGAGGCTGAGCCTTTTTTCTCTGACTTCTTTTCTAATTCCTAGTGAAAAAGAATGTGGCGTTACGATGATATCTTGTTCTTTTGGAATTGGCAGCTCGGAGAGGACAGAGTTTATCTTCACCTTTTTGATCCAAGCTCGAGTGTCGGGGGGCCTCTCTGTCATTTAGCAATTTTCCTGCTGGTCCTTCTCCAAGACAACAGAACAGGAGAGCCTTGTTTTGACCAACGTACCCCACCCCCCATTCCCTTATCCCTCTCACATTATTCACTGTCGTCGTTCAGGATGTTCATTTCTCTCAAATAGAGGTTAGAAGTAACACAGGTTCCTCTCCCGTGGCCCTGCGCATGTGCGGTGGTCCGGATCGATGCCAAACCAAAAGTTTGCGGGCCCTGCCTAGTCTGCCTGCCTGGGTTTGGGTCCTTTCCTTCAATCAAGCTCTGAGACATTCCTCCCTCCTTTGCCGGGCAGATGTCTGTCGCCATAGCAGCCCTCCACTCGCTGTCGTCTTTTTCCTGTGGATTTAGAGTGTCAGGTTCGATTCGCTCAGACTTTTGGTGCCCCCACCACCACCACTACCGCCACACACACACACACACACACACGCACACACGCACAGACACACAGACACACACACAGACACACTACTGCATGCTGGCAGACACACTACTGCAAATTGAGATGGTGAGGTCAGACTGAGGCACATGATGCAAAATAAGAGCAGGATGGTTAATTCTATGCAATTCAAAAAGACTCGCAACACTATAGTAGCTCCTGATATCTAACTATAAAGGAAGGAATCTCTGTCTGCGGGCGTGTGTGTCTGTCCTTTGTATTTCTTGAGAACCGTTCAACCCATCGGCTTCACGCTCGGCCGGTCTATTGCCGAGGACCCAGGCGAGTGCAGTGTATAATTTGGCGCCATTTGGCCAGATGGTGGCGCTATAACAACAAACTTTATATTTAAGTTTTGGCGTGTGTATCGCTGAGGACCCAAGGGAGTTTAGGGTTGAATGTGAAGTCGATCGGATGAGTGGTTCACGAGAACGTTGCAAGCAGCCATATGGCGGGTCTCCACAACGCTGCAAGCAGCACTTCCAGGGGCCAAGCAACCGTCCCACTCTGAAGGGGCACATGTTCCAAACAGCCTCATGCTCTGAATGGTCACACGCCCCAAATGGCCACACCCCAAATGGCCACGCCTCAAATTGGCACTGCACTTGTTTTTTTATAACTTTATTACATTAAATACAACATTTTGAGCCATCATGGGCTCATGTACTGTATGTATGAAGTGAATCAAACATGTTTAGGTGTTTTTCATTTAAAGGAACACGCAAAGATTATGGGAAAGAGTCAGACAAGAAGATAGATACCAATCTCCGCTCAGTAGAAAGCTATCCGGCTGCAAGCTAGCCTAGCTTAGCACAAATTAATGGAAGCGAGCTAGCTGACCTGTATTGCTTTAATTTGTGCTAAGCTAGGCTCAGCAGCCGCCATCACCCCAGTCATCACCCACATAATAAACCTCTCCATAAAACAGGGACACGTCCCCAAGGACTTCAAAATAGCGAGAGTAACACCCCTGCACAAAAAGGGCAGCAAATTAGACCCAGGCAACTACCGCCCTGTTTCTATCCTTACATCCATCTCGAAAGTCATGGAAAAAATAGTATACGAACAGGTCGAAAAGTACCTTACGGATAAAAATCTAATCTACGAATTCCAATCTGGCTTCAGAACATCCCACTCCACTGACACATGCCTTCTCTATTTGAACGACCACATCAAGCAAGAGGTGGACGCGGGCAAATACTGCGGCATGGTCATGCTAGACCTACAAAAGGCCTTCGACACTGTCAATCACACCATTCTGATTGACAAGCTAAAAGCAATTGGTTTTGATAGTTTATCAGTGAGCTGGATACAATCCTACCTGGAGGGGAGAGAACAGATGGTGGAGGTAAACGGTACCCTATCCCCCCCCCCCTCACAGTGAACTGTGGTGTTCCACAAGGAAGCATACTAGGACCACTACTGTTCCTAATTTATGCAAATGACATGTCATCAGCTTGTGACTGCAACTTGTTCCTGTTTGCGGACGACTCAGCCCTGCTGGTCTCTGACAAGAACAAGTTACAGGTTGAAAAAACCCTCAGCTCGGAACTAGGCAAAATCTGCATATGGCTCGCCGACAACAAACTATCATTACACATGGGCAAAACAGAGTCCATTCTCTTCGGTTCAAATAACAAACTCAGCAAAACAGACGGCTTCTCAGTTACAGTGGGTGACAATATTGTCACAAGGAAAGATGAAATTACCTACCTGGGTTCCATCCTAGAGGCTAATCTTTCCTGTGACAAAATGGCATCCAATGTAATAAAAAAAGTCAATCAACGAACTCGATTCTTGTACCGGATCTCCTCCCTGGTAAACAAGAATACCCTGAAGACTCTGGCAGGAGCACTCATTCAAGGGTACTACGACTATGCTTGCACCTCATGGTACCAAAGCACCTCAAAGGCACTAAAAACCAAATTACAAACATCTCAAAACAAACTAGTCAGACTACTGCTTGACCTTACTCCTAGAACCCACCTCACCCCTGCACACTTTGCCAACCTAGGATGGCTTAGAGTAGACGACAGAGTACAGCAACTTGCAATGGGCCTGGTCTACAAGATACACTACACGACCAAGGTACCCATGTACATGTCAAAATACTTCCCAAAGGTCAGTGAATACCACGATCACAACACCAGACGGAGCTCCACAAATCATGTAAAACCCAGATTCGGCTCAAACAAGGGACTAAACACGTTTCGCAATTATGCCACAACAATGTGGAACGCCCTACCCAAAGCTGTAAAGGAATGTAAATCACTACCCACCTTCAAAAACACTCTCAAAGAACACCTACGGGAGACTGCAATTCAAAACTGGCCCCTACAAATGTCCTAACCCAGTTGTACAATAAAGACCAAGCATGGCTTTGTCAGTATTCCAATGTACAGCCCCACCCAACCCCACCCCACCTACCCAACCTCCTCCAATGTACAGTTTCCATGTCAAATGTATGTCAGTATTCCAATGTACAGTGTCCCCCCCCCTACCCAACCCCCCCCCCCCCCCCACCTACAATGTACAGCCCCACCCCACCTACCCAACCTCCCCCAATGCACAGTTTCTATGTCAAATGTATATACTCTTCTTCTGGATTTTTTTAGTATCACAAACAGTACTGTATTTGAAAATCTGGTATGTCATAAATGTATAGATGTAGCAGTACTGTCTATCTGTATGTCATGTGTGTCATATGATGAATTGAAAATGGGGGACCCTGATGGAAACAAGACGAAAGTCTTTCTCAGGTCTGCATCCTCTTAACAATTGTATGTATTGAGCTGTACTGTACTGTACCCATTCTGCAATCTGTTAATAAACTTTTCAATCAATCAATCAATCAATCAATCAATCAATCAATCAATCAATCAGGTAAGTGCATTTCCCATAATGTTGGTGTGTTCCTTTTAAAGGGGACATGCATTATAAATGGCTTTTTTCTGTGTTTAGCATGGTTTTATAGTAATAGGGGTTAGTATCAATGGGTCTGTGTCTCTAATTACCATATTGACTCATCAGTCTAGTCTCGAGTTCACGAGATCTTCCCTCACTCAACTAAGCTGTTCTGATTTGACGGTATTGCTGACGTGAATAGGGTACTGATTTGCATAACTAACGCCCCCTCTACGGTTGACAGCGACAGCAGAGCGAGTGGAAATTTTCTTCACTTCCTCAAACAGAGCGAGGCAGAGAGCGCATAGTGTAACCCGATACTTCCTCAAACGGGTTTTGACTGCGAGCAGGGAGCGGACGAGCAAGAGAGAGAGAGAGAGAGGGAGAGATAGAGAGGGAGAGAGATGGAGAGAGAGAGAGAGGGACCCGTCTTCTCTCACACACACACGCAGCGTTTACACAGTGCTCCGTGCCTCCGTGTGTCCCCCTCTCTCTCTCCCTCTCTATCTCTCTCTCTCCCTCGCAGTCGAGCACCAGCATATCACTGTAATATCTTTGCGCATGCTCCCACGCGCACGCCCGTATTCCGATCCGTACAATAATAATCACAGGGGTATATATTGTCATTTGAAACAAGTTACCAATGCATTGTCCCGTGGGATTATGCCCCCTGCGGCAAAATTAATTAGTATCCCCCTCAGTCTCTCTCTATCTCTCTCTGTGCCAGTCGCAGACTGTGTGGATGACTGTCACTCAAAGTGCTTATGGGCGGAGCCAGGCCAACACCAAAGTGAGAAAAATGTGGCTTTTGAGTACTTGATTAGAAATATAAAACAATGCATTTTTTTTAATAAAAGCTTACAGATGTGTTCAATAGACTCAGGAATTGTGTAAAGTTTCCCAAATAGTGCTAGGAATAGCAATGCATGTCTCCTTTAAATAGACAATATACATACCTGATAAACGACCCTGTTGGGGCTCGAAACTTTTTTGTAAAGGTAGAATCTGTAATGCTGTCAAACAGTGACCTCTCTGCAAAAGAGCCCCTCTTTATACTGCACTTTGTTTAAAAATAAATGTTGGTCTAATGTGTGGGTTGGAATTGAGTGGAGGGAGACGGGTCTGGAGAAATGCACACTATAATAAGTTACTATACAGTATAGCTATAATATATACAATATCAATAATATAATAATATCAATGTAATATGATATAATATAACCATAGCCTACTGAATCCAAAACATACAGTAAATCCTAGGGCTGTCCCTATTACCATTTTTTGGGCTTCGAAACTTCAGTAGTAATTATCAGTGAATAATCAAAGCTTCATTCTTTCCACGTGAAAGTATCAATGTGGTAAATGAGAGAGCTGTGGTGAAAGTTCTCCTGACTGAAATGTTCTTGTCTGAAAATAACTGTTTTTCAAAATGAATGTTCATTATTTTGTTATTCTTATGGCGATGTACAGTTTGAGTAAAAAAAAAAAAGAAGCAACAACTAAAAACAAAGACAACCAAGCATTGGACGAGTGATGTTGGCATCAGCTGCCATGGTAGGAATAGAAATAGAAATACAGCCACAACATTATGGAAACCAACAAAAAAATACATGAATAGCAGCCTCAATGTGTTTACAAGTACAAAGTACAAGACTAAATAAATTACTATCCCTAAAAAATAAAACAAATACTAGAGTATCATCACCATATCCATCGGAGGAACCTTCTCATCATGTCAGTCAGTAGACCTTATCTTTAATATGCAAATTCAGTACATTTATAGCAAGAGTGATTAAAGGAGTCCACTTTGTCACTGTTTTAGTGTGTCACTAGACGTGTGTGTGTGTGTGTGTGTGTGTGTGTGGTCAGTGTGTTGGCAGGCTACAATGGCGCCATCTTTGCCTATGGCCAGACGGGCAGCGGGAAGACCTTCACCATTACAGGAGGAGCAGAGCTGTACAACGACCGTGGCATCATCCCCCGCACCCTGTCCTACCTGTACCAGTACTTCAGCCAGGTCAGCACAGACCCTTATCTACTGCTGCTTTGTCCCACAAACAAATTACCCCAAGAAATATAATTTAAATTACCGCACTCATTTGAACCATATTTCTTGGTTCATGATTCCAAAGGATAAAATCGGATTATTATAAATTTAGACCATATTTTTCTATCATCTGACATTGTACTGATCAATTCGGACCAAGACCAGTTGGCCCCCGAATGAGCACCTTGTGTTTTTCTGGGCTCTCCAGTTGGCGTTCAATTCCATCCAACAAGGCAACCATGCAACAGATAAAAATGTCAGAAAAAACATTCTATTGCGCAGTTGCCCCATTGGATTGAATTGTAGCCGGGAGAGCTGCAACCTTTTCATGCCTGAAGTTTATTAATTTGAAATCTGAGGAAAATACACTTCCTGAGTTAAGCTGTAGCCCTATTTTCAGACATTTCGCCTAAAGGTACATGCCTAAGTAAATGGAAGATTGCTCCACTTTTACAAGGTCAATTTGCATGTTCTTGGTATATAGGAACATCTAGGGACCTGGGGGTATTCCCAGTGTCAGAAATATTGTGTCTGTTACTAGGCTTGAGTAAATTGTAATGAAAAAAAAAGGAGAATATAAATTATGATATTTCTTTGCATCTGTGCCGGTGAATAACACCATGTTACAATTGTGCTGGATCCGAGCTCGCTCACTGAGCTCATTCAGCACCTTCTTGAGATCAAGTGTACAAAAAATCTAAGCAAATGAATAAAGGGAAGATGATTAAACAGAAGGATTTGTAGATACAGTAATCAATTATAATCCATTTGAATTATAAATTCATATTTGACCTTGAACTTGACCGTGACCTTATTGTGGCCAAATCATACATCTATGGATAGGGAAAATGCTCCTCTTTCCAATGGCAGTGTTAAATCTGGATTTAGTCATTTCCTCACGGTTTTCCGATAAAAGAGATATAATTCGCATTTTTCCGATAAATTCGCATTTTCGGTAAATCTTAAAAACATCAGTAAAAAATGGAAATATACACTTTGACTGCTGTTTTGATAGGGTTAAGGTATTTACTCTTGGCTACATTTGAAAAAGAAACACAACATTAACCTCTTAACATCCACATGTGGGCCCTCTTGAGGACGATTCGCGACGCGCCACTTTGCAGACCTCTAGCGGCTCGGGTGTGCATTTCTTTTAACACAATATATATATAGAATTAAAGCCCTATTTGTTGCCTGTAGATTGCCGTTTCAGGCAAATCCGTTCAGCGCTTCTCAAGTTACATGCCGATATGTGAGGCGTGCGCCAAAGTACACATTACCACCCCCGACTCCTGGGGCTCTAGCTCTGTCAATCATTTGGCGATCTCGAGAAATGTTGGACAGGGTTGTAGCCAATGATTGTGGCTTTCCAATGATACCCCACGTGGGGATCTAATACGGTCTGTTGGGGGACCTTACAGCTTAACAGGTTAAAAGCAACTTAACCCCAATGCTGGATTACAATACATTGCAATTTGAGATTGGCCAAATTACATTAATGCACAATACCTCTTATTTTATGCACCTTGCCACATCATATAATATATTATTATTTATTATGCTATAATTGTGTCATGATTCTGCTTTGAAATGTTTTGAACAGCCTATGCACATGCTGTTGTGTAGTCAGTAGTACACATCATTTTGACTGTGAATGTTTTATATCACCTGCAAGTACAAAGCCGACCTCCTATTGCCTTTAACTCTGAATGCACTGTACATAACACTCCACGATGCTGAGTCAAAAACATTACAAATATCGTTGTCTAAAAGATTAATCAAGTATCAGAAGAAGTCATTTAAGTCTGTTTTAAGTTTTCAGAGGAACAATGTTTTCAAACTTTATTATCTAAAGATGGTAAGTTAGGGTGTTGTGTCACTCTTAGTTAAATACAAGTCAAGGTTGAGTAGTTTCTTGTGATCTATCACATTCACACTCCAAGTGATTTAGAGTAACTTCACAATTGCAAATACATGGGCTGTCCAAAAATGTCATAACAGACTTCAGGGTTATTAAATTATTGATCCACAGGACAGCAGCATGGTGTACACCACCCACATCTCCTACCTGGAGATCTACAACGAGGTGGGCTACGACCTGCTGGACCCCAGACATGAAGCCTCTCGCCTGGAAGACCTTCCGTCAGTATACAAGATACATTTCAAGGCCGTCTCTTCAGATCTGGGGCCCTACTTATGAAGCATCGTATAGTAAAGACGTAAAGTGAGGTGTATATGGCCATGTGACCTGAGCAGTGTGCCTAGATCAGTAGGATCTTTTAAATCTTTAAACTGCACACTGTATTTGCATTGTGACCAAATTGAGTCAAGACTATGTTGAATTTTAGATCACATTGAGACCTGACAGCGTTCCTACGAAGCTCTAGGATGTCAGAAAATAAACTTGGTACTTTTAAGGGCTTCAAAATGTAGGAATTACACTAAAACATCATGGATAAGTATGGAAAAATATTCATTCCCATAGACCTTTTGCGTAGATGCAGACACATTGTCACATTGACATATTTGTGATACTTCACCTACATGTAGAGAGTGATATGTATACAGTAACTATATATTGTGTGACGAGCCTGGTGGGGTTCAGACTCGCCACGGTTCCAAAACAAACAAATTCAAATGTCCACACAAGTGCAATATCAATTAATACGAATATTTATTGAATAAGGGCAGAATTCAGTTCGATAGGCAAAGAGAATAGTTGTAATACAGTCAGATGGTCAAAAACACAAAACAGGCTCTCGTACACAAAAAGGGATTGTTCAATACTCAGGGTAGTCTTCCGGTCCAGGGTCAGTACACAAGGGGGTTTCTCAGCCAGTCCAGGGTCCAGTACACAATGAACACCTTCTCGCCTTCACCTCTCCTCTCACTACCTCTCACCTTACACAACTCCGAATATCTCAATCTCTCTCTCTATGTCACAACTCCAACCTCACCTCTACTCAACTTACCTCTGAATAACCTAGTGTATTTGTAGTGTGTGTGTCTGGGGCGTGTGCACGTGAGATGTGGGTGAACTAATGATGCACAGGTGTGTTCTATCAGTACAATTGTTCCTACTCCATTCGTGGCAATAATATCTCCCGTCCTTCAGAGGGGGTGATATCTGCCACAATATATATATATATATATATATATATATATATATATATATATATATATATATATATATTACCCAGATTCTATTTGCATAGCGAAGACTGACAGTCTTCCCATCCAGTTAAGAAATGAAAGGTCTGGGGGGAAAAGTATGGAATTCATTAAAAAGTGGAAAACATGCAGGATTCCTGCTGGCATGATCGCATGTTCACAAAACCACACTGAAGCAACAAGTGCTGCCCTAACCCTATATGAAGTCTATCTTTTCTTAGCCTACGCTGTACTGACTGCCTACGCATATTTATTTTCACATGGCAGATTTGACATTTTAGGTTTAAATAATACTGTATCCATTTTTTCCGCACCAAAGACATTCTAGACTCGAGAGTGATTGCTACTTTAGACTTTATTTCAAGTTCTAAAGACAAATCACCACTGCCTCCTGGGTTCCCCTCTAAACACTAGTGGGCTTTAGGCCCCTGGCTGATTCTCCGAACGGCCCATTTGTCAGCTTAGCCCCGCAGTCGCTGTGTGGTGAAACACGCAGCCTACTCTCCTCTAGTATTTGACATCCCACTACTAACTGTCAACTGACATAATGAGGCTGTGGGACGTCTGACCCGCTAGCTGATTTTACCACTGGAGCGCAGTGTTAAGCCG
Source organism: Notolepis coatsorum (assembly GCF_963971535.1). Lineage (NCBI taxonomy): Eukaryota > Metazoa > Chordata > Actinopteri > Aulopiformes > Paralepididae > Notolepis > Notolepis coatsorum. The sequence goes on along the minus strand of NC_140167.1, from coordinate 31,572,056 downwards.
GTCGTGTGGCGAAGCAGTTTTTTTTGCTGCAACCGATCGCGGCTAGTATAAGTCTTGTCTGTCTGGCGGCCTTGCGGTCGTGCAGTCTGTCTCAAAAATAAAAAAAATATGGTGTTTGCCACGACGTAGTACATGCTAGAGACATGCAATTTGCCACAGTGATAGATATCGGTGGACCAAATATCACAACAATCAGCCTGATGGTGGTGCTATAATCAAAGATTAAAATGGAAAATTTGAAAAGCCATAACTCATACAGTTAGTTCCATTGACACCAGCTTTTGGATGCAAATACGTAGCTATCCTCCGTCTCTAACTTTGCCAATACCCATGTCTGCCATATTGGATTTTCCACCATTTTGTGTATTTTGAAAATTACTTTTCTCCCTAGTACTCTTTAAGGTTTTCCACCAGATTATCACAAAACCTGCTGTGTGCTATTTAAGGATGAATATCTTTCACTGTGTAATTCTGAAAGTTGCTAGGCCAAACCATATGACCGCCACATCCAATGGATTTTTGGAAAAACTCATTGTGTTTCTCGTGAACACAAATTTCACATACGTTTCCTCTATGCTGGGGAAGAGTTGTGCAACGTTTTGTGTAATTCGAACACATCATAGCCATAACAATGATTTGCAACAATGACAACACCTCACACCAGTTGCCCAAATGGTGGCACTACAATCAAAGGTAAAAATGTACAACTTTGAAAGGCAATTGCATGTCCGACTGACACAACAGTTTGTATACATATCCAGCTATCTTTAGTCTGTAACACTGGTCTCTGCCACTCGTTAATTGCATGTAGATAATGGATACAGTACCATACAGTGCCATACAGTGCCATATCAACGGGACGGAGCTTGAGCTTCAAATTCCTGGGTGTCTACATCTCCAAGGACCTCTCTTGAACCCTCAACACCTCGACCCTGGTCAAGAAAGCTCACCAGTGTTTCTTCTTCCTGAGGAGACTTAGGAATGACCATCTGTATCCTCAGATTTTGGTTAAATTCTACCATCACGCATTGAAAGCATACTCACTAACTGCATCACAGTCTGGTATGGCAATTGCCTCGGACCTGAAAGCACTGCAGAGGGTGGTGAAAACATGTATCCAGGCAGCAATAAGCAGTAGAACTTAGAGGTTTCCTGCAGCCAATCAGTCAGTTTATCATAAATTCCTCTCTCTCTCTCTCTCTCTCTCTCCTCTCTCTCTCTCTCTCTCTCTCTCTCTCTCTCTCTCTCTCTCTCTCTCTCTCTCTCTCTCTCTCTCTCTCTCTTATCTTTTTCATCCCTTTCTGTCTTGACATCAACCCGTCCGTCTGCAACTGGATATTTGACTTCCTAACCAACAGACCCCAGTATGTCAGGTAGGGGACCAGTGGTTCCCAACCCTTTTCAGTCAGGCCCCCTTGGGTAATTGGAGACATTAGCCCCCCCCCCCCCTTTGAGGTTCCACAGTGTTCTCTCCCTGGTTGGATAGCTAACATAGTCAGTTAGCTAGTTCGCTACCACAGGTGATATGTGCGACGGCAACCGAGCAACAGTGTTTACAGCTCTTGTGTGCTCTGATATTTTTATTTTATGTTTATTGTAATTCTTTCATTGACATGGAAGCACGAGATACAGTACTCAGGTCTCTGTTATAGCCATTTAAATACTAAATAACTACAATAAATACTAAAATAAATACTGATCCTCATGATAGACATACAAACTGATTCAATAAACAGTGATGGGTCTCATCAAAAACAATGATGAGTCGGCCTACAGCGAGGAGGTTCAGCACCTGGTGGCATGGTGTGCCGACAACAATCCTGCCCTCAACACCAAGAAAACGAAGGAGCTCGTTGTGGACTTGAGGAAGACTAAAGCCAGTGCACACGCCCATCCATATCAACGGGACGGAGGTTGAGCTTCAAATTCCTGGGTGTCTACATCTCCAAGGACCTCTCTTGAACCCTCAACACCTCGACCCTGGTCAAGAAAGCTCAGCAGTGTTTCTTCTTCCTGAGGAGACTTAGGAATGACCATCTGCATCCTCAGATTTTGGTTAAACTCCGGTCTGCTGTTAATTTGCAGGCGCTGTGGATGAAAATAATTTCATCCACCGTTAATGGCTTCAGCGCTGTTCCCCTCTCCTCGAGCGTTCTCCCTGCGGTCAAAATGCTTCCAAAATGCCGCTTTCCCAGACGCATTGGGAACTTTTCAAAAGCTCTCCCTTTACTATTTTATCTGTCTGTTAGCTTATCCATCTTTTTTGTTTGATCTACTTTTTCTCCCCATTTTCAATTTTTCTCCCATCCCAATTTCGTATTATCCAATTCTACCCTCCCCTGTCTCGAACGTTGTTAGACCATGCCTCCCACTGGTCGGCTGCAATGTGGACGAAGCCTTGCATCACGTATCCCCTCCGGTACACGAGGAGGCAGCCGTTTCACCTGCACAGCGCGATCTCTCAGCGGTGAGGAGTAACGTGTGGGAGGCTCACGCTGCCCCCGATACTTCCTGATTCTGCTGTACAGGCGCACCAACCGACCTGTAGGAGTTGCTGTCCACAACATCCGATCCCCACCCACCGGCTTTCCCACCCCTAACACTGCCAATTGTGTTAGTATGAACGGCCAGCCAAGCCGGAAGCAACGCCGAGAGCTGGGCTCGAACCCAGCATATCCTGCGTTAGTGGCGAGCGCCTTGCCCACTGCGCCACTTAGCCGCCCAGCTTATCCATCTTGACTCAGACACGAGGCTCTCACTCTCTGATCTGACGGCGCTAAAAAGAAAGTGAAAGCAGCCTTTGTTTTAGCAAATTCTTCTGCTCTGTGCGACAAATAAATTAATGATGATATGTAATTTAAAACCAAAACTATGGCCTCAGTATGAGTTTAAGACGTGAACATGGTCATGTTTGTTGAATAAAAATAAAAAAAAATATCTCAATTTTGTTTTCCCAATCTTCTGAAAATCATGTGATCGGCCCCCGGGACATCGGATCGGGACACCAAAATCAGGATACCTTAAGGGTGAATCGAAAGTGCTCAGTCAGTAGGAAAAGAACAAGTTACTGTGTAAGTTAATGTTTTCTGTGGCGAGTACCGGTGGCCCATACTTTTTACCAATGCCCCACAGCTTTGTCCCATTCTGTTCTGGTACACGTTCTATTTAAACTCATTTTACTCTCCTTTCGTAGGAGATTGGACTCCAGGTTTAAGTAGCCACAAATCACAGTCCTCTGGAAATAGTGCCCGCCGTTGACCATGCTGTGGTCACTCTGCTGATTCAAGAGTCTGAGGCTGTTTCTATCTGTCTGTCTGTTTCTCTCCTCTCTCTCTCTCTCTTCTCTCCTTTCTCCCATTCTCTCTTCTCTCCTTTCTGTCTCTTTCACTCTCCTTTTTCCCTTTCCTCTCCTTTCCCTCATACTCTCCTCTCTCCATATCTCTCTCCTCTGTGTCTCACTCTCTTTTCTTCCCTCTCTCTCTCTCTCTCTCTCTCTCTCTCTCTCTCTCTCTCTCTCTCTCTCTCTCTCTCTCTCTCTCTCTCTCTCACCAAAGCAATGCTTAAACACTGTTTGGTAAAACAGCCATAAGCAAGCTATAGTTTTCCTTCCCTTTCCCCCTCTAAAGCCATTGATAAACCATGTCCTATAATTAGCATTGTGTGGATGTTTTCCATCCGCCCTCACTGTCCACAAGCTTGTTTATGCACAGTCGATGTTGGGAGGTCTATTGCAGCATCAAACCACAATGTGTCCCATTTTGTTTGCCGCTTGGTGACTACCGATTTAGCCTCACACCACCGCAGTTAAGTCTCCTTCGCTACCGGCTGTGTGAATCGATTTGACACAACATCTACTTAGATGTTTAGAACAAGAGAGAACACCCTGATCTATTGCGAGGACCACACTGGAAACAAGTACGCTTTTATCTGTTATCATCTGGGATGTCTACTTTTTTACCCAATAAAATTAATCAATCATTTATTATTCATAGATTCTAGCCAAATTAATCAAATGATATGTGGAAATGGGTTTGGCCGTTTACTTTAGGAAAATGACATTGCAATGACAACTGTTACAAAGGGTCAGATTAAACCGAATATATATTTATTACTTGAGATATATTGTATAGTATTTGTATATCGTCTGATATCCCTTGTATATTCTTTGTACATATACACGGAATATCCCTTTACCTAGTACAGGCCAGACCATAATGTTCGTTCTCCTATTGGACAGCGACCCCCTAGGCGCCACGGCCATACCCCCCAATGTCTAGTTCAAAGTCACCGCTAAGACATGTCTGTACATGCCCGGCTTTGCGCAGTAATATGGGACAGAAATAAGGCTGGTACTAGATTGTTCACCTTACGTATAAATACGTTGCAGGTGGATACAGCAGTATGTTAACCAACAAGTTGAAGCCTCACACCACGATACAACGTGCTGTGAAGGGGGCCCGTTTTGCCCCGAAATAGAGCCTTGAGACCGCGTGCGAATTGATAGCTGAAGTGTCAGAGTTTAACGCTGTATCGTCGAGTTCGACCTATTCTATTATTAAGTAATAGTCTATTATGTATAGTGTATCGTGCGGCTACCGTTCTACAGTGACCAGCATTACCAACGTTTCATCGTACCGAGCTAGTGTGCTTATCCAGGCTGGGCGGCCTAACCTTGTGCCGTCATCCGAGGAGCCCTAGACGAGAACCGTGTGGATATGTACACTGGATAACCTACACCGACGACTACAGAGCCCTTTTCGGCTGGATTATATTGCTTTGGTCCTGTGGCTGTTGGAGCAGAGAATCGTCTACCCCCACTACCGTGTGGGATTTACCCTGTGAGGAGCACCGTCGAGCCCGCCTCTAGGACTCTGAGGCTGGCTAGCTTTCACCCATGCGGCACTGCACACCGGAGAATAGCTGTTGCTTTGTCTACGGACCAAGGGATTATTGCACTGTCTCCTGTACCTGGAGTCTCTTTATTCCTCGTTGATCCAGACCTTTGCTACCGACAAATCCTCTCCCCTGCTGGCTTACAACCGGAGGGAACCCCCCTAGTATCTCCAGCTGACCTACTAGTGTACCATATATAATTCTTATGCTACAGGTGGTATTAATTATCCCCTTCGTAATATGCTCATGGACTTACGCTCTTGACCTATTCATGCACATTCTTCGCCTTACAAGCGCAACTCTCAATCTTAATAAATGTAAGATAATCTTGGTGCTCTTCTAATAAATATTATAAACAGTACTTTCTTGTTAAGCCGTGTTATTGTGTGGGTGTTCATCTCATATACATGTGTACTGTATGGCCAGTAGTAATGTACATAACTCGGTAGTGGTTTAATGATACCATACTTATTCAATACAGTCAGGGAATTGTACCCCTCAGTTACAACAACAATGAGACATATTATCCCAATCATATTGACTGATTGAAGTGGAACTTTTGAAAAGATTTGTGTCTTTTATTGCGAGAATTGGAAGACTGAGAGGTAGAGATAGGAGGGAAAGCACAGGAGAGATGGAAAGAACACTACAATACAATATGCAATGCAATACACTGTTAGCTATGGATGAGGCACTGGGTCTTTATGTACACTGCTATACAATGCTATATTATACAATCTCAAGTTATACTATACTATTCTTAAAGTGACCTTTCCTTTTGTAAAGTGACCATAAGTGTGAGCGTGTGCAGCATGAGTGTGTATTTGCTCATGTTAAAGTGGCTGCTAGTGTGTGAGCGTGTACAGTGTGTGTGTGCTCATGTGTGCTTGTGTGTGGAGAGTTCAGTGTTCAAGGCTCTGATGGCCTGGGGGAAGAAGCTGAGCCGAAGTCTCTCTGTCCTAGTAGCTGGTGTTCGCAGGTGTCTGCCTGACCGCAGCAGCATGAACAGGCTGTTGTTGGGGTGGTGAGGGTCTTTCATTATTCTGCAGGCTCTGGATTTGCACCTCTTGTTGTATAGAACCTGCAGGGGTGGTAGTGCAATACCCGTGGTGTGCTCGGCTGAGCGCACCACTCTCTGTAGGGCCTTCTTGTCCTGTGCCGTGCTGTTTCCATACCAGGCAGTGATGTTTCCAGTCAAGATGCTCTCTACAGCTCCGGAGTAGAAGGACTTGAGTATCTTCCCATGTGTGGGTTAAGACACCAGGGGCTGCATTAGGTAAAGGACCAATGCAACTCATATGCTCTCTCCTGCTGCTTGCTGCTCCACTCCATCCCAAAAGCCTGTGAAAGCAGAATCAAGTTTTGTGGAGAAAAAGAGGGAGGGCACATTTGGTGACAACCCCCAGTGGCAGTGTTTATTGGTGTGGCAAAGATTCAAAATGTGTCCAAAGCACACCGCTTGAATGAATGAATGACCTTTATTTATATAGCACCCTTCACAGCACGAATGCACAGGGTGCTTTACACTACAGCTAGCATATAAAAACAAAAACAAATCTGAAATAAATGAAAACAACAACAACAACAGACAGCAGTTAAAAACAGTGAAACCAAATAAAATAATAGAATAAAAGAATTTAAATAAAATCATCAGTCACTAATTAAAAACTATAGGAACAGTGAGGACAAAAAGTGTGCCTATTATATGACCAGCCTGTCTGTGTGTGCTTTTAGTTTTTTTTTTTTAAAGAGTTTTCTGAGGGGGCAGTTCGCAGGTCCAGGGGGAGAGCATTCCAGAGCCTTGGTGCCGTCACCTCGAAGGCTCGATCACCCCTTGTTTTGAGCCTGGATCTGGGGACCACCAGGAGGTGCTGATCGGCAGAGCGGGTGTTGGTGTAGGGATGGATGAGTTCAGTGATGTAGATAGGGGCCTGACCGTGGAGTGCTCTGAAAGTAAAAGTGAGGACTTTGAAGTGAATTCTATAGTGTACCGGGAGCCAGTGCAGGGATGCCAGAATGGGAGTGATGTGACATGATTTTTTTGAACTAGTGAGTAGCCTGGCTGCAGCATTTTGGACCATTTGTAGTTTGTCTGTGGATGATTTAGTGAGACAGGTGAAACGTGAGTTGCAGTAGTCAAGCCTAGAGGAAATAAAAGCATGCTTGAGTGCTGTATATTTAAATTTGTCCGTCAAAATGTGCACGTTTTCCGTATTAATTATGGGTGCGTTTGCTGAACTCTATAGCTTCCCACCGGGTCGGGAAAAACGATTGCAGACCACCCTGCGTGCTGCACCTCATGCTACCGAGCTACAGCTCCTTCCACTCTGTTCCCCCCCACACACACATTTGCAGTTGTACTACATCCGTTCTCCCTAAGTCCCGCCCTCTTTGACATGTCAATCCGGCGGGCCACACCGTTACTGCCCCGGTGGGACGGCATCATCGCAGCGCAACCCTCTAGCCATCGGTCCGAGCCGTCTCTGCGCTCCATGCCGCTTGATGTGGCCAGTAACTCATCCCCCTGTTTGTTTATAGAAGCGGAGCCCTGTCTATTATCACGTTATGATCCGAGGATAGATAAAGCATATGTGTCAGGCCCAGCCCAGCCCAGCGCCCCGGCCCACACTGACTTGCAGATGTGGTTTGTTTGGATTTCAGGTGGTAGGGGGGGGGGTTGCGGTGGAGGCGGAATTGCTTCACTGTCGTATTTCTTGGTCTTTGACAGGGCTACTTTGTGTCTATGATTTCCGCGTTATACACAGACGGGTGACAAATTGAAAGAAAAACCAACATTTAGTGTCTTAGTGAGTTATTGGGGCCCACGGCGAGCCACCAGGGCAGCTTCAATGTGATGTGCATAGATTCTAGAACTGGAGGGATGGAACACCATTCTTCCAAAACATTATTCCCTCATTTTGTGTTTTGACGATGGTGGTGGAGAGCGCTGTCTTAACTCAGTCCAAAATCTCTCCATATGCCATAGCATATGATTCACATCATTTTCATACTCATCAAACCATTCAGTGACCCGTCGTGCCTTGTGTGGATGGGGTCGTGGATGGTAGAGACCACTCCCATCAGGATAGAAATGTTTCATCATAGGATAAAGGTGATCACTCAGAATAACTTTGTATTGATTTTCAGTGACCCTTCCGTCTAAGGCAGACCTGGGCATTGTACGGCCCGCGGGCCGAATCCGGCCCGCGGGATGATTCTGACCGGCCCGCGAAAGATTACACGATAATAAAAAAAATTAAAAAATAATAAATTTTTTTTTTTTTTTTTTTTTTTTTTTTTTTTTCTTCATGTCAACGTTCACACGCACAGTATACGCTTAGGATACATGCTCAGAAGATGTTGGTTCTCTTTGGATCCACCTACATATGTGAACAGACATTCTCAGTCATGACGTTTACCAAGTCCATGTACAGATCCTCTCTCACTGATGAACATCTGGCAGCTGTGCTTCGCATCTCCACCTCAGACATGCAACCTGACTTTGATGGACTTGTTAAAGCTCAACAGAGACTGTATTTCTCACACTGAATGAAAAAAAAAGAACTGAAGAACACTAAAATGTGGAAATATAACAAGTGAAATGGGACACTTGATATTTTTTTTCTTTTTTTTGCACAGTTCTGAAAACATTAAATGTTTAATATAGGCATGTAAAGTAAAAAAGGCTACAAAACTGGGACACTTTTCTTTACACAGTTCAGTGACATGTCTTGTTTATTTTTGCTATAAGATGATGTGATGTCTTTAGAAAGCTAAGAAAATCCTTGTTTCAATAGTATATGAAACTCAAAATGCCCTTTGTTATTAATGTTTCACATTTTGTTTATCATTTTGGAAATAAATTCTATTTGAATAAATTATATTTTTGAAAGCTAACCTCACCTTTTAATTGCCAAATAATAACATACACTCTTACCAGGGGTCAAAACAATGCCATTTACTGCTTTTTATATAGAAATAAAATTTATATTATGCATAATTGAGTTTGGAATTTTGGCCCGGCCCCCCAACATATTTTCAGTTGCTCATTCGGCCCCCCGGGAAAAATAATTGCCCACCCCTGGTCTAAGGGGACAGCGTGTCCTTGAGCAAGACACTTAACCCCTAATTGCTCCCGATGAGCAGGTTGGCACCTTGCATCGCCCACTTGATGACTCATCCGGCCACATCCTTATGTTTCTCCTACACTAGTTTATTCAGTTTTTTCCTTTAATTTGTCCCCCGTCTGTATGTATTATTCTAAAATGTTCATCATGAATTGAGATTGATGATCCATGCAGTTCTTCACATTACTGGCAAGCATTCTGTCTCTGTGACCTTCATCAGAGCATCAATATTAAATACTTATTGATATGAAATATGAATCCCTCAAGGGGAAACTGAAACCACCATACATGTAGAACAGACGGGACAATAGAAAAAGAAGCATATACATCTCAAGGCAGTAGAAAAGGGAGAGCACAGCACCATCATAAATAATGTAACTACAATGTTAGTGGCTATAGAAGACATTAACATCAACATATTCATGAACACCAACACCAATCCTCAGTATATCCACCATCCTAGTCATCAACATCAGATCATCATCAGATCATCATCATCATCATCATCATCATCATCAACATAATCATCATCAACAACAGTGACAGTCAACGACAATGTTCATTAACAAAACTTTACCACAGCAGGTACAAGGGACTTCCTGAATCTCTCTGAAGAGCACCTTGGCATAACAAGCCTGTCACTAAAAGAGCTCTTCAGCTCGCTAAAAACATACATACTCTTGAGCTTCCTACCCATTATTTGCTCCATGATCACATCTAGAGAGTCAGGGGGTCAAGCGAATAATGGATCCTGCTTTCCTGATCAATTTATTGATCTTGTTCCTGTCCTCTTACGTTTAAACCGCACCCTAAACAGACAATGGCATAAAATAGGACACTAAAATGCTTTGATAAAGCACATGCAGGAGTGACCTGCTGATGGACATTGTCTCATGATCTTTTCCAGGAAGGTGACCATCATGGAGGACCAAGAACAAAATATCCACCTCAGGAACCTGTCACTTCAGCAGTCAGCCAATGAGGAGGAGGCTCTCAACCTGCTCTTCCTGGGAGACACCAATCGCATGATTGCAGAGGTAAGGGAGGAGGGACCTAGGGCTTCTATAGGGAGGTGTAGTCTGACGTCACTGGTTGTTCCACCCGTATAGGGATTTATCATTGGGAAAATGGATTATCGGCTATTGCAGGGGTGGCCAACCCGCGGCTCGCGAGCCGCATGCGGCTCTTTGCCCGTCAATGTGCGGCTCTTCCATCCATATTTTTTTTTTTTTTTTTTATGTCACTCATTCCATGAGGACGTAGAATAAACATTTACAATTTTCTTTTAAATGTCCATTTGCATGTTCTTGGTATCTGAATCTAGGGACATAGGATCAGTGTCAGAAATAGTGTGTCTGTTACTAGACTTGAGTAAATTGTAATGAACCAAAGGAGAATATCAATTCTATTTAACATTTTTTTTTTATCTTTGACTGTGAATAACACCATGCTAAAATTGACCAGACCTGAAAAATCTAAGCAAATGAATAAAGGTAAGATGATTAAACAGAAGGTTTTGTAGATACAGTACTGAATTCTGACATCTTTTTTATAATGTAAATTTCTCCACCATTTTTCATCATATTGCAACACCGTTTTTTGCAAGACGTTCACAGAAAGGTAGAGAAACTAACTGCGTTCTGTTTTATGGCAATAACGTTCAGGTTTGTGGGAGATAATCCAAAAAAATAAGAGAAATAAAAAAGTAAATCCAGAAGTCAGATGATTGACAGGGGCTGGTGTGAGCTGGGTAGGGTAGTTTTTCGAAATTTGAAAGCCCTGAGTCTCTTCCTTCAAAAGACTACACTCACTTTTGGATGTGCCACTTCCTCTTGTCAATATGCGCCGGTTTCCGACTCAATGCCCTGAGATTTCTATAATCTTATATTTCACTAATAACAGTTAAAATAATTGGTAAACAAACGTAATGCTGAAAATATACACTTTTACTGTATATCTCGGGCTTAAGAGGTTAACCCTGTGAGGCCCAAATTAAAAAGACATTAGCAACTTCAGAGGCCAGAGGGTGGGACATATAAACACATTTACTATCAAATAGCATTGTGAGGCTGAACAACAGGACCAATTGACTATACATGTGCTTAAAGCGGAACTATCTTATAAATGGCCTTTTTCAGTGTTCACCATTGTTTCTTAGCTATGTGGACTTATATTAATAGGATCTATGTCTCTAATTCTCATATTGGCGCATTCTTCCAATTCTCCTCTCACAATATTCACCCTCACTGAACTGAGGAGTCTGAAAATGTGCATATCTGTGATGTCAGAGATTTCTCAGCTGCATAATAATGTGGCAGTTGATGTGGCAGTTGGCACCAGGCCACACAGTGGTTGGAGCCCAGCCTCAAAACGGCTTAAGATCTTGAGGTAGAAAAATGCGGTTTTTGAGTACTTGATTAGAAATACAAAACAATGCATTTTTTTGTGTGAAAAAAAACCTAGGTGTTCCATAGACTCACAGGAATTGTGTAAAAGTTCCCAAATAGTGAAAGAAATAGTCAAATAGTTCCCCTTTAACATTTTTTAAATAAACATTATTTTTTTAAATGGCTAAAAGTGATTTTGTAATTTTGCAACTGTGGGTCACTCTCACAGGGTACTTTTAACCTTGTGAGGCCCAAATAAAAAAGACATTAGCAACTTCAGAGGCCAGAGGGTGAGACCTATAAACACATGAAGGGTGCCGTGACTGAAAAAAAAGGTTGAGAAACGCTATATGGTGTGGCTCTTTGTGGTACCACAGTAATTTTTGTGGCTCTCTCTGACTGGTTGGCCACCCCTGGGCTATTGTAACAATTCTGCCGCATGGAAATTTAAAAGCTTAAATGTTTTGCACAAAATGAGTTCCCTTCTATCACTAACATTATTAACTATTTTACTATTTCTTTCACTATTTGGGCACTTTTACACAATTCCTGTGAGTGTATGGAACACCTCTGTAATTTTTTTATTTTTTATTATTCATTGTTTTGTATTTCTAATCAAGTCCTCAAAAACAGCATTTTTCTACCTCAAGATCTTAAGCCGTTTTGAGCCTGGGCTCCAACCACTGTGTGCAGCTCATCTTGTACCTCTCCATTAACATGCAGCGGTGTCTTTCTGACATCACAGATCATCACATTTTCAGATGACTCAGTTCAGTGAGGGTGAATATTGTGAGAGGAGAATTGGAAGAATGCGCCAATATGAGAATTCGAGACATAGATCATATTAATATAAGTTCACATAGCTAGGAAACAATGCTAAACACTCAAAAAGGCCATTTATAAGATAGTTCCCAGGGGAACTCCACTTTTTTTGGAAATTAGCTTATTTAACATCTTCCCTGGAGTTAGACAAGAAGATGCATACCTTTTTTGTCTCTGTGCGTGCATTTTAGCTTTGGGAATAGACGCTCCGTTAGCATAGCTTAGCTTCATCACTGGAAGTGAGGCAGGACAGTAGCCTTACAGTGCCTTACAGTGTATTGCAAGGTCTGACATTGACCAAACTTGATATGCATGACCTTGGTGGGCTCTAGGTCAACTCCTGAAAAGGGGGTCAATGTCAGACTTTGCAATCAAAAGTTAGGGGGCTAATAACCCTTGCCATAATTTCAGTGCGCCCCCTAACTTTTGATTGCAAGGTCTGACATTGACCCCCTTTTCAGGAGTTGACCTAGAGCCCACCAAGGTCATGCATATCAAGTTTGGTCAATGTCAGACCTTGCAATACACTGTAAGGCACTGTAAGGCTACTGTCCTGCCTCACTTCCAGTGATGAAGCTAAGCTATGCTAACGGAGCGTCTATTCCCAAAGCTAAAATGCACGCACAGAGACAAAAAAGGTATGCATCTTCTTGTCTAACTCCAGGGAAGATGTTAAATAAGCTAATTTCCAAAAAAAGTGGAGTTCCCCTTTAAGCATTTTTGGTTGAAATTAAATTTGGTGATTTTTTTTTAATGATTTAATTGCGAATATTTTCATGTTGAGCTATAGATTGTGGATGAATAAGCACAGAAAGGTACACCATGCAAATGTTAATGCTTTATTTGTTTTAAACGAGACGATTTAGAAATGGGCAATGGGGAAATACATTTTGTTGGACAGAGGGTGGAACACGAAAAACGGCAATGACATAACCACTACACTTATAATAATAATAATAATAATAATAATAATAATAATAATAATAATAATAATAATAATAATAATAATAATAATAATAATAATAATAATAATAAGGACTTCCTTTTTTCGGCAGTATCCTCAAGTATACAATTTTGTGGTTGGCTTATGTAATCATCATTATCCGTTTACAATACAGTAACCTGGATACGTTTGCATCCTGATTACGAGAAGCCCAAATACCTTTTGATATACTGATAGTATCCGGAATATTGAGGAATGGAGGAAATACATTTTCTTTTTTATTATTATAATTTTTTTGTTGTCTCTATACTTTAGGTTCAATGTCCCCATTTGGAATATTCTGTATTTGCGAACACCATATTATAAACAGTAACACCATATTCTGAATAAGATCATTGCAGTGAAATTGGCTGACAGTATATCCAGAATATAGTGTGCATATAAATGCACTCAGTAAGAGGTAGTGTTATGTCGAGTGTTGGCCTTAGTTGATGCAGATACCAACTACCCGTATCGACCAATACCATTTACAGTTCAAAACATGCCTATCTTCAGATAATGGAGGAGTATGGAGTATTAAGGGGGTTAAAACACTCCTTATAACAAACAAGGCACCAACCATGTATATTCAAGTTCCTTTATTAATTGTCACAGATATTTTACGATGAAATGCTTGTTTCTGTATTAAAGGAGAAATTAACTGAAATGTAATAGTCCTTATCAATTTTGTTGACTTGGCATGTGCATTGAGCTAAACTCTGTATTCTGTAGGTCACACAAATGGCAATTCTACAAATGCCCAAATATCAGTTGTAAACATAAAATCAGATCAATAACATTTCTGCTTTTTAAAAGGCAACTTCACCAAAAAAACAATGCTGATTTATTTTGCACATGTCACACATATCCGAAAACTCAAGGGCATGATGTGGGGTCAGTGAAGGGTCGTCTAATCCTGTGACAAACTACTTCCTGGTAGCTGCTCACGATGCACTACTGGACACTCACTTCAGGTGGTAGCCAGTCCAATGCACTAAATGTATATTTAATCTTTGCACAGCTGCCTCTCCAGAATAGCCAAGGGGTCGGATGTTCCTCGTCTGTGTACTCAAGCCAGGGAACCCCCCCATCCTCCCCAGACGAAAACCCACCTGTAGGCAGTATCCTGAAAAGATAAATCCCCCAAAAGGATCTGACATGTTATTTTTGTAAACCCACAAATGCACTACGCACCACATACCTACCCCATGACAGTTCTAGAATATTATTTTGGTACACCTGTGGGATGATTTTATTTTTTTTGTAGCCGTTTTTTCCTCTAGTAAAAATCCCAATGTTGTTCATTCCCTCTGTAATTTCTATTGACGTTGTGGCTGCTCTCTCTCCTCTGCTCAGACACCCTGACTCCACCACACCGATGAGACATCTGTGGTCGTGTCGGTCACCTCCGCCGTTGTGAGCTTTTTGGGAGGGGGGGTTAAAAGAGGCGCTGACCTCACCCCGTTTACTCTCACCGGCGGTCTGTGTATTTGAAAGTAAATATCAGGCCGCAGAAAGTGAATCCAGGCCATTTTGGGGTTTTGGACGGGGGACCTGAAAATGTTGTGGAATGAGTATTTCAAATTCATTCTCTCGTGGAGCCGAGATGACCTCGCATGGAAACTAGACCCACAACCAGACTATAGTTTAGTTTGGGGTTCAAAGGGGGGGAATTTCCCCAGAACAGCGTTGCCCACAGGTTCGTTGGATATTTTGTGGCGGTGGCGAGCCGGGGGCCGGTTAGCACACAGTACACAGAACGGAACAGCGGACCGGACTGTGCACATGCCGCACATTCTTATGTTGTTCCGTCAGTTTGGGAAGTCTATTTGCAGTGGGTCCGCCTGATATTGCGGTGAGCCGCCACAAATAAATCTATGTGTGCAGCAGAATCGGGAACACTTTATTCAGTAAGTTCAATGCATGTACAGGGATTTGGCATGGTGAGAATGGTGTAGAGACATACATGTGTCGGCAACCTACAAAGTTCCACACTATGTTAGGCACATAGACCACAGAACCTCATACACGGTACGGTGCACACGGTACATGGACAATACGCTACGTACATTAGCAGGGCAACATATGTGACCAGGCACAGACTTTAGGTCTTATTGAGCAATCTAAACATTTAATTTAATCTTCAAATCTATGGTTGCAGCTGTGGAGGAAAGTGAGTGTCCAGTAGTGTATTGGACCAGTGTACCATCTCACAGTGTAGAGACCAAGAAGTTAACATCAGTTACGTTTTGAACATTGTAGAGCACTCATACAATCCCTGAGTAGAGCGTGATGGGCCTGACGTGGCCCGTGTTTTACACATAATGCGAGTATCATGATGACTTTAGTCCGGTATCCAGTATTACATCCTCAATATCACGTGTGAAGATATATCTGATCGTTTTCTCCTTTACTTTAACGACCTTAAAACATCAGGGGTTTTCACTCCTGCGCTGTAGAAGCTGAGGGCATTAGAAAGCGGGAAAACACATTCTCGCTTGTTATATTGGACTGTTGACCAGGTGGTCAGGGAGCTGCAGGGTTCAGTGGGGAGTCCTCAGCAACCCAAGATTTATTCCATCATAGTCCGCCCACGCGTAGGCTTTTGTTTTGCGGCCCCTCAATCGGGACCCGCTCATTCACCGGAAGGCCTCCCCCGAGCTTCAAGCAAACAAAGAACCGACGGCATCATCAATTTATCAACGCCAAGGACTCGTCCCTGCGCTCCCGATTCCACAAAGACTCACTGTAAAAGTTCAGAGGATCGCTTGTCCTCAATACGTTTCCGTTCCGCCATGTGGACAAAAGATGACACATCCGCGGTCCCAAGGCCATGTGCTCACTCGCTCGGAGACTTGGCGGCCCTCCTCCCTCCTTCGTTTTATGGGACAGGAAATAAGTACACCTTTCCCGACCCCCTCACTGCTCCTTCAGCCACACCGGGAAACCTCTCATCTGGTCCCTTTCTCTCTCCTTCCCTCCACTGCTTCCATCCTTCACCTCCGCCTGTTTCACATGTGGGCCTTGTTCCCCTTCTTCTCCCCATGTCTCCTCCTTACCTTCACCTCCTCGACTGGGGGGTGCTTGGGTTCTACACATAATGGTTTTAACAAGCAAGCATCCACACTAGTTACTTACAATGTAGTATCATGTTTATACAGTATTATACTGTATTGTATTTTTTATGCTATTTATTGTTGGTCTTTTTAGGCTGCTATCTGTGCTGCTTTTATTGTTTGTCTTGTTGTTTTACCATTGCTGCTGTGAGGTTAAGGAACCAGACACGGTTTGGACAATAAAGATCTATTCTATTCTTTTTTTTTGCTCCACATTGATCATACAATAATGAAAGATAGAATAAACTTTTACATGTCTTTTTTTTTGCTTCACATTGATTATAAAATAATGAGAAATAGAATAACCTTTGAAATGAAGATATCCTACATATCTCCTTTTTTTTGCTTCACATTGATGCAAAAATAATGGAAAATAGAATACAAATTGAAATTAAAATATCCTAGATATCTTTTTTCCCCACATTAATGATACAATTATACTTTCTTCTATCAACTTTGAAATTAAGTCCTAGACATGTTTGTTTTTGTTAAGGTGTGGACCATCGCTCATCATTGATGCCTTAATAGTGTTCTGACTTTAAAAATCTTAAGGGAACTTCCACCACAAAGCAACATTAAACCAACTCAATTATCAGATTGAAGCATAACTGATTAATTCTCTGGCCAAACCAATCTCTGCTCAGAACCCTTGGCCACGGAAAGTGGTAATTTGGTAGAACCAGATGTCTGTCCAGATGTTGAACGATGTACGGTGGATGGGGAATTTAAATGTCCTGATACCTTGATCATCTCTCTCTAAGCAGAATAAAATGCTCATCCCCTCCACTCTTTACAACCTTTGACTGGTGTCGTCTTCAGAAAACAAGTTGGCACGGCCTTTTAGTAAACATTTAGTCTATTAATATGGTGACTTTCTTCAGTTTATGTGGTGTTTAAGACACACTTTCAAATACACCGGAAGCTGATGGCAGTGGTGAATCGGCAGAAAATAACTACCAAATATTTCAGCAAAGGTGAAAGTATGTGCAATTTTCATCACAATGCATCGATCCTAAGGTGACGATTCAACTGCATCGATTTTAAAATGTTAGAATCTATTCAAATCTTTTTTTGCGACAATACAGAAGGTTGACCCTTTCACTGCCACACGACAAAGGGTTAACCCTTTCACTACCACACTACAGACAGAGTGAAAGGTTAACCTTCTGTAGTGTGGTAGTGAAAGGGTTAAATGGATTGTTCCCCCCTATTTGAATAAACGTGCCTTCAGTGACTTATTTTTTTTTAATCCTCTTTTTCTCCACCTGATTTTCTATGCTTTTCTCCCCATCCCAATTTAGTCGTTATGCCAATTCCCCCCCTCCCCTACCTGGTCGTTGTGCGCATGTTCCCCCTACTGGTCGGTACAAGGGAACCCTGAAGTCTACCACATGCTTCCTCCGACACATGCGGAGACAGCCAGCGGCTCTCTTTTCACCTGGCAGCGAGGACTCTCATTGGTGAAGTGTAACGCGTGGGAGGTCACGCTGCCTTCACCACTTCCTGCCTTTCGCTGAGCAGGCCCCCAGACCTGACCTTTAGGCGTCGCTGTCCACAACGCCAGATTACCACCCACGACTTCCCTCCCGCTAATTCAGCCAAACGAGCCAGTATGACGATCGGCCCAAGCCGCAGGCAATGCTGACTCCGGGAGTCGAGACCGCAGCCTCTTGCATTGGTGACGAGCGCAATCTCCGCTACGCCACCCGACCGCCCCTTCAGTGACTTATTGAATCAGGTGTTTGTTTTTTATTGGTCAGGAGTTTATTTTCTTTCGGCTGACTCGCTGCCAGCTCTGTGTGTGGTCAGCATGTGGTCAGCAGTGTCAGGTCAACATGTGGCCCACGTACAGTACAGTCATTTCTTCAGAAGATGAAGGAAGTGGCTCCGGCGAGGCGCAGTGGTCGTCATGCCGCCATTCTTCAAGGGGGAAGAGAGGAGATGAGAGATGACGTGGGACACGGTTGAGGAAGAGAAAGGGGGGAAGTTCCTTGTCAGCGTCGATGAGGAGCAGAATCTTGGCTGTCGGCAGGAGAAATCAGAAAACTGGTCCGGTTTTCGAGCATTTCCATCACACAGTCCCTGAGTCCCATTATACTGGTATGCTCTGATGAAGAGGTCTCTTGCCCATTCGGTCATTACCTAATTGTTAAAACCTTACTGTAAGTCCAAAGTACAGTAAGTACTGTAATTTTTGCCCTTATTCGTCGGCTATGCCACCATTTCCTCATTGTTAAGTATCTCCTTCCACTGACACGTCCCGACTGTTGCAGTAGTTGTCGTTTCCTTAAAATCCTAACTGTTAAATTGCAAAACTGATTCCATATCATTCCCATCCCATTATACAATCTCCTTACACTCTTGATCCCCCGTTAGCATTGGAGGGGTGATTTCACCTTGGCTTGCAAAGGTTACCCCATGCAGGGGTGCGGAGTGAGGAAAGAGAGGACTGGACTGTGGGGAGGGTACCGATAGTGAAAGATCTGTCACAAGTTCTCATGTTAACAGGCAAGTGTTGGCACATTTACACCAAGAGCACGTCGGGGTCAGAGAACCTTTTGAAAAGGCATAACCTGGAATGTGTGTGATCTTCTCTTCATGGCAGCAGGAGGAGAGAGTCACGACTGCATCTGAGATTAATGGCCACATGCCTTTCCAGGAAACACCCTTGTTAGTAGCTAAGTGAAGGCAACATGTATTCTACTGAGTTTGACCTTTCTGGACTAACCAATGGCAGTGGCTGCCTACTTTGATATCACCCCCTTTGTCCTGTCTGTTGTTACGTCACACACACGCATGCACACACACACACATTTGTGCATTTGTTTCGCTTTATTTGCCAAACACAAAGAATATACAGGAATTTGTCCCGGTGACGACAGACATATTGGCGACTTTCCTCAATTTGACGGACACATGTGGTGCAATGACAACAGGACCTCACATACAGAACACACAGGGACAGCACTACGAACATCTCTCTCCACACATTTAACCTCATGTAAGTTACAGTACATTAGTGGTGCATACAGGCACGTGCACACATAGAGCCCAAAGGGTGCTCGAGCACCTGCCCTTTTGTGCCTCATAAAAAAGTGCCCTTTTTATGCCAAGTATTTTTTTTAAATGTATTTTTTAAATTCTTTTATTTAACATTTATGGAGATGTATGGGCCTTTTAAGTCAGTGAGAAAAGTGTCTTTCAAGGATAAGTGAGCTCCTGCATTGATTATTATAGTTCAATATTTGATCACCAAAACCCCCCAAAAAGCATAAAAAGGGGCCCCCCCTGCCAAAAAGGGCCCCCAAAAATTGGGCTTGCGCACTTCACGCACTCGCTTTGCACGCGCACAGGCCCAGTGCCCTTTTCAGCAGCCTTTGAGCACCTGCCCCTCTAAAGTCCTGTGCACGTCCCTGGTGCATATGGTTGTGGCTGTGGAGGACATTTATACGTTCTGAGCTTGGTAGAATAAGCAGCACGAGATACGTTCTGAGCTTGGTAGAATAAGCAGCACGAAATACGTTCTGAGCTTGGTAGAGCAACACATTCTCGAGTTGAAAGTGGCATATTGTGCAAAGTCTGACGTGGCACTTGTGGAACAGAAAAAGGAGGTTATAATAAATGACAGCATACTGTAACAGAATCCAGGTCCAAACAGCAATACAAGCAACACGGCAATAAGCTGATCGGGAGCTGATCGTGGATTATTAGGAGAGGACAGCAGGAGACACACACACCACTGATGATAAACGGGGCTACCGTGGACAGGGTGAGCAGCTTTAAGTACCTGGGGGTCCACATCTCAGAGGATCTGACATGGTCAACACACATAGACACAGTAGTAAAGAAAGCGAAGCAGCGCCTCTACCACCTGAGACAGTTAAGGAAGTTCAGAGTATCGGGGAAGATACTCCAGTCCTTCTACTCCGGAGCTGTAGAGAGCATCTTGACTGGAAACATCACTGCCTGGTATGGAAACAGCACGGCACAGGACAAGAAGGCCCTACAGAGAGTGGTGCGCTCAGCCGAGCGTACCACGGGTATTGCACTACCTCCCCTGCAGGTTCTATACAACAAGAGGTGCAAATCCAGAGCCTGCAGAATAATGAAAGACCCCCACCACCCCAATAACAGCCTGTTCCAGCCGCTGAGGTCAGGCAGACGCCTGCGAACCCCAGCTACTAGGACAGAGAGGCTTCGGCTCAGCTTCTTCCCCCAGGCCATCAGAGCCTTGAACAATGAACACTGAGTGCCACAGAACACTGAACTTTTCACACACAAGCACACATGAGCACACACTCACACACTAGCAGCCACTTTAACATGAGCAGGCACACACTCATGCCGCACACGCCCACACTTATGGCCAAAAAGGAAAGGTCACTTTAAAAATAGTATAACAACAGTAACAGTGTATTGCACTACCAAAGGATCTAGCATGTCCTATATGCTCTGTAAATAACTATGTACAGATACCGAGATGTCCCACCATGTTACCTGTTACCTGTTTATTGCACAATGTTGTTTTTTATTGGATTCTATTATATGTTGTACCACTGTATTGCACATCGTTGCGGGCAAGACCACCCGCATTTCATTGTATACTTGTATGCCGTGACCACACTCACTTTAAACAAACACACTGTAGCACCCACTCCACACACTTATAGCACACACCCACTTTAAACAAACACACTGTAGCACCCACTCCCCACACTTTATATTTATGGATGAAGGATTGCACTACAACTCGTACACCTTACTGTAAATTGTACCTAAAATTGTACCTCATCCCATTTCTGCTTTGCACTAGATAGTACTGTACATTAGTACACTGCATAGTATTGTGTATTGTATATTATATGGTAACTCAGAACATTGTACATATGTCTATACCGAACACTGTGACCTCATTTTCTTCTTCTAAATTCATGCTATATTATGTTATTATGTTATTTGATACTATCTTGTCTAGCACAGTCTCTGGAGCGTAACAGTAAGAAGCATTTTGTATGAAAGTATTCTGTACTTCTGTATGACAACTATTAAAGAACTTGAACTTGAGTGTATTGCACTACCAAAGGATCTAGCATGTCCTATATGCTCTGTAAATAACTATGTACAGATACCGAGATGTCCCACCATGTTACCTGTTACCTGTTTATTGCACAATGTTGTTTTTTATTGGATTCTATTATATGTTGTACCACTGTATTGCACATCGTTGCGGGCAAGACCACCCGCATTTCATTGTATACTTGTATGCCGTGACAAATAAAACTCTTGACTTGACTTGACTTGAATAAATAAAACTGCAACAGTAATCAGTTTTCCTCTCAGTTGGGGTGATGTGGGCGAGGCCAGGGAATGGGCGTGGAAAGGTTGGTGCTCAGCGGGTATGCATGGAGGGTGGGGTATGCATGGAGGGTGGGGTAGTTGGTAGAGGGCAGGTTGCGTTGGGTTACAGACAGTCCTTCAGGGTAGATGCCCTGTGTCCTCTCAATAGGTCTATCACAAGTGACCCATCCTCTCCTAGTTAATAAAGCCTGTTTGTCTGGCCGGGCGAGTCACGTCCTCATTGCTGTCTCCTCCTGGGCCAGACCTGACTCCTGCTGTTATTGTCAACATCTGTAACGTTGACCTCAGCTTTGTGTAAAAAGCTGCCGCCATGTGTTTACCGTTCATCAGTCACACATGGCCTGGGCTTTGATCTTCCACCCAGTCGGAGGAGAAAAAAAAGGATTTTTTTGTTCTTTGAATACGGAAAGTCCCTGGGATGGAAGTATCAAAATTCCCTTTCATTTTGTGTTTTTGTGTGTGTGTGTCCACCACATGTAACGTTCCCCCGTCAGAAGACATAACTGGCAAATTGATGTTATCGTATTGTGGCTGAAGCGGCATGATAACATTGTGCCAGGAGACGGTTCCCCTCAGTGGGAACCATGGGGATGTGCCCCCAGTGGTTTCTTTGCTTTAACGCTCTCATTCCCCTTCTCCTCAGACCCCCATGAACCAGGCGTCCACGCGCTCTCACTGCATCTTCACAGTGCACTTGTGTGGGCGGGAGCCGGGCTCTCCCACCGTGCGGCGCTCCAAGCTGCATCTGGTGGACCTGGCTGGTTCAGAGAGGGTGGGCAAGGCCGGCGTGGGCGGCCAGCAGCTCACAGAGGCCAAGTACATCAACCTATCCCTGCACTATCTGGAGCAGGTATAGCCACTTCTCCTACTCTGTTTACACGATCTGGAGCAGGTATAGCCACTACTCCTACTCTGTTTACACTGTCTGGAGCAGGTATAGCCACTACTCCTACTCTGTTTACACTGTCTGGAGCAGGTATAGCCACTACTCTATTTACACTGTCTGGAGCAGGTATAGCCACTTCTCTGTTTACACTGTCTGGAGCAGGTATAGCCACTTCTCTGTTTACACTGTCTGGAGCAGGTATAGCCACTTCTCTGTTTACACTGTCTGGAGCAGGTATAGCCACTTCTCTGTTTACTCTGTCTGGAGCAGGTATAGCCACTTCTCCTACTCTGTTTACACGATCTGGAGCAGGTATAGCCACTTCTCCTACTCTGTTTACACTGTCTGGAGCAGGTATAGCCACTTCTCCTACTCTATTTGCAGGGCACGTTCAGGATGTGTGGAAGACTATCCTACCGGTATTTGGTTTATTCCCTCACCATATTGGTTGACTGTGACACCACAGGGTGGTAAACTAAAGACACATAAGCACCCGTTCACCTCAATGGTAAAATCTTGCCCTAAAAATACCACTTGATATGCATTCATATCGATTGAAGAAAATAACTGTGTCAGAAGAAATTCAACTGCATGCGTGAGTCATGTGGGTATAGTTAAGAGTTTTTTTTTCTTTCATTTTCATGATTACAGTCTCGCACACTGTCTTCACTTACAATCAGCTTTATTGAGTTCTACACTTTGGTCATCCAAGTATCTGAATAAACATTTGTAAAGGACCCATTTAAATAGGGGAACAGGAATTCACACGGTCTGTTCCTACTGTAGGTCCAAAGCAATCAATCTAGAGAATGGGGGTAATCAACACTCAAAGATTTTTGAAACCAGTTGCGTGCAAGACATTTACTTCAATATGCTCTAGTGATAGTGAGAATAAACATTTGAACTGTTTGATGGGATCTTTTTTCTTTTTTTGTTTCCCCATTGATATCCACTACATATGCCAACAGGAGGCTGTTGCCAAGCATTAGTACCAAGCATTAGATCAGATTAGATTAAAATGTTTTGTCATTATACAGCACAAGTACAGTACAACGAAAAGAAGGCATCCAACCAGAGTGCAAATGTAACAGTAAAGTGCAATAGTAATATACAATGTACAGGTGATTCAACTGGATATAAAATCTATAAATTAGTACTACTGAGTAATAAATGGTAAATGGTGCATTTATATAGCGCTTTTATCCAAAGCGCTTTACAATTTTTGTTCCTCACATTTTACCCATTCACTCGCACATTCGTTCACTGACAGCTGAGGCAACCATGTAAGGTGCCAACCTGCTCATCGGGAGCAATTAGGGGTTAAGTGACTTGCTCAAGGACACTTCGACACGCTGCCAGGGAGGAGCGGGAATCGAACCGTTCTACCTCCTGAGCCACTGAGCCAATAGTGCTAATCAGATGTATGTACAGAGTTGTAGTATTAAGTATTAAGTGTTACAGTGATACAGGTATAAAGACACTATGGTAGTAAATCATACTGGCCAGCAGCGTAACTCGTAAGAGCAGGTTGGGATATGTACAGATATAGATATAGTACTGTATCTACAGATATGTAGAAAGGATTATATGCAGGTATGTACAGACAGATGTGGATAGATATGTATACGGTAAGAATAAATATATATATATATATAGCATCTCCCGGAGGGGAGGAGATAAAACAGTCCATGATTGGGATGAGACGTGTCCTTTGCATATCTTGAGAACCGTTCATCTGATCGGCTTCATGCTCGCAGGTGTTTACTGAGGACCCAGGAAGGGGGGTACAGTACCAAGCATTAGTACAAAGCATTAGCAGTGCAGTGCCTGTTTCGGCTGTGGCCGTTCGGAACACCTGCCCAATTGCTCGCCTTTTGCTATTGCTGCTTGCAACGTTGTCGAAGCGCGTGGCCATTCAGAACATGTGCCCATTCAGAGTTGGCCTAGTGCTCCCGGAAGAGCTGCTGGTAGTGTTGTGGAGACCCATGGTATGGCTGCTTGCAGCATTCTTGAGAACCGCTCATCGCTCAACTTCACACGTGTTACTGCACTCCCTCGGGTCCTCAGCAACACACCGGCCAAAGGTGAAGTGGATCGGATAAACGGTTTTCAAGATATGCTACGGACAGACACGCACTATAGCGCCACCCTCTGGCTAAATGGCACACAATTCGAAATCGGACCCCTGGGCCCTCAGCAATACATCTGCTGAGCATGAAGCCGATTGGATGAACGGTTGAGATATGCAAATGACAGACAGACGCACACACTATAGCGCCACCATCTGGCCAAATGGCACCAAATTCGACACTGGACCCTCCCTCCCCATGATCCTCACCAATACGCCCGCCGACGCAGACAGCGATTCCTTCCTTTATAGTTGGATTGATGTTTTACACGTATGGAAATAATATGGAAAATACACTAAATAAGGCTTCTAATTCAGCCCAGCTGAGTTCGATTCAGGTGAGCTTGTTCAGCACCGTTCAGTTCAGTTCACGTCAAAGTAAGTTTGCATTTTGATTTATGGCACCGTCATTATATTAGCTGTAATAATAAGCCATCGGCTTGGAAGATGTAATCACACTATCACTCAGGCATTTAATTATGTTTCGTCTGGGATTCATAAGCCACCTCTATCTTTCTCTTTAATCAACCTTGCATAGTTAATGGCGTCCAGTATAATCCTCCATGGACATCCCTCATGCTTTATCTCCTTCGCTCTGGCTCACTCACCTCTGCATATAGTGTGTATATCTTGGAGCGATACGAGGAAAGATACATTCCAGTGAAAAAAGAGGGAAAGAGGTCTTTTATTTTGAAGAAAAAACAGAGAGCACTGCACCGGGTAAGAAAAATCTGATGATGGTAATGTTGAAGTAGAACAATCTGGTGCTCTTCAAGGACGGGGCGGCTAGTATACCATTCAATACAGACACTTTCCAGCTCACGTGTAATGGAAGTCCAAAGTAGAGGTGGGCAGATTTGAAGGGATCCGAGGCACTCGTCCTTTTAGTCAAACCTGGATACGCTCCAACGCGCTGCGACTTCAAGCTGTCTTCGTCAGGGAGTGTTGAAGTGAGTCGAGCATAGCAAGGCCTTTATTTTGTTGGCTGCAGATTGTTATGATCGTTGTTAGTCATTAACATGTTAGTCATAGAGAATTGCCGTCAGTGACCGGCGCGTTTCAGCGCCCCTCTTGTTAGGAGTTCTCCCACTTTGTCAGTTAGTTGACTAATCATGAGACGTCAGGATGTCTTTGTTCACTTTTGTTTATTTAATTAGCCATTCATTATAATAAAATTCTTCTTAATGCTGAATGTGTTATTAGTAAATTAGTCATTGCTGGATAATGGTATAGCATTACTTGGCATCACATAAATATTTACAATATGCTTTGGCACTAGATTTAGAGGTCACTCTGCATGACTGCATTGATCTGCAGAAAGATCACAATGTGAGATATGGAATTATATCGGCTATTGAATACGTTGACAAACTATAATGACTGGTTGGTGACCAAGAGGTCAGGTCTTCTTCTCCTCACCTGATGAAGGCCATGGGGCTCAGACACATCAGGTCAGGTCTTCTTCTCCTCACCTGATGAAGGCCATGGGGCTCAGACACATCAGGTCAGGTCTTCTTCTCCTCACCTGAGGAAGGCCATGGGGCTCAGACACATCAGGTCAGGTCTTCTTCTCCTCACCTGAGGAAGGCCATGGGGCTCAGACACATTAGACAATGCTTTGAGCTTCATTATGAGTAGTTTTTGGGACCAAAGAGCATGCAGCTTTTATAACACGAGGTGAATAACATTTCAGCCTCCTGTACTCTTTCACAAACACTCCTCTAGGAAAGTGCACGTCATTTGATGACACGGTGTTGAGACGCCTGGTATCACTGATCTTTCAAAATTGTGTTTGGTACATTTTTAGCTTGTGGGTTAAAATGCCCAAATGCCTCATTTGGGCATCTCCAGCAATTACAGGTGTCTCCAATGTTGTTTACAGATCATCATGTGACCGTTGCACTTTCCTTGCTCGTTGTGTAAATCCAACAAGAAAACAAAGCCTTCTCCCCTTGTCTCCCTCCTTCATTCCTCCCTCCTTCCTTCCTTCCGTCCTTCCTCCCTCCCTCCCTCCCTCCCTCCCTCCCTCCTTCCAGGTGATCATAGCGCTGTCGGAGAAGAACCGCTCCCACATCCCCTACAGGAACTCCATGATGACCTCAGTACTGAGGGACAGCGTGGGTGGAAACTGCATGACCACAATGATTGCTACTGTCTCAGTGGATAAGACGAACATTGACGTAAGTAAGGGCCTATAGCCATGTTTAGATGAAGCTGTCTAGCATGGAAAATATGAATGAATGAATGAATGGTTTAGCGTCTTGCATCAAAATAGGCCCAGTCCACACAGGCTTACAAAACATAATCCGAATAGTGCATCCACACATAGTGATGTGGGTCTAATGCCAAAATAGTGCTGTGGATTGAAATTAGATCACAGTGGAGAGGACCCTAGATTTTTCTGGGGGAAAAAAATCTTGGTATTTTTGGCTGGGATTTTATTATGGTAGCTAGCTGGCGAAAAAAACTGACATCTACCAGACGGCATAACATTCATTGAGGCTTCCAGGTGATAATTACCGTTACCAAGACCTCGCCTGTCAATACTAATGCCATGTGGAGACGGTTCAAGTATAAACTGTAAAATGCCATTTGGATTGACGCGTCTTGACCTGTTCCTCTGGGCCCTGCAGGAGTCCATCTCCACATGTCGCTTTGCCCAGCGTGTGGCTCTCATCAAGAACGAGGCCTTGTTGAATGAAGAGCTGGACCCTGCTCTGGTGAGACAAGCACCATAACACTCAATACTAATTGGCACTGCTGCAGAACTGGGAAACCACACTGACATAATTTTTATGTGCTGTTACTGTAGTTTACGGCCAGACCCTCCTCAGAGCTTCCAGCTTTCTTTTAAAAGCCTAATGGCTTGATCAATAACCAACCAACCTCTTAAAACATTCCGCAAAAAGTTTTCACACTAGTGGTTTGGCTAGTGTTAGCTGTTGTTTGCAAAAACACTGACGTTAAAGGTTTTTTGACAGTTCTTGGAGAGGGCTTGGTTAAGGATAAAAAAAAAAAAAAAAAAAAATGTTAAAGGGGCAGTTCACTCAAAACCCCCAAAACAATTGCCGTCGAGTGTTTCAAATTTGAGCGTCACAAGATAAGGCCCATTGAGCTTCATTGTATCAGGTATCTCCAAACTTCTGCAAACACACTGACACTATCAGGATGGAAAGATAATACTCCGTGTAAGGGGATAAACATGTTTTTCTTGTGTGTGTGTGCGTGCGTGCGTGCGTGTGTGTGCGTGTGTTTTGAGTGAACTGCCCCTTTAGTGATCATGAATTATGGCCAATAAGTGTATAACTGCTGGCTCAGTGTAAACCACTCTGTCCTCATGTGTCCTTTCTGGAGGTCCAACAATAAATCACTTTTCCCTGTGTCATCAAGTCATCGGGGAAGACAGCATTTTCCACCTCTAGCATGTAGACGTCTGTCTGTCGCGTGGTGTTATTTATTTAGACAGTTCCGTCTATGTCTGTTTACATACCCACGACTGTGTTATGGTATCTCTACCACAATACTTGACTGCTCTGTCTCTGCTCTTCATGTGTCCAGCTGGAGACGATGTATACATGTCTGTACACACACGCACGCACGCACGCACGCGTTGTTACACACGTGGAAACATGTACAAATGCATGCACAGCTTTGCAGATCTGTTAGATTACTATACGTATGAGGACACATAGGTTGTTTTCATTTGATTGGATCATTATGCTTCCTACAGTACAGTCTCTCTCTCTCTCTCTCTCTCTCTCTCTCTCTCTCTCTCTCTCTCTCTCTCTCTCTCTCTCTCTCTCTCTCTCTCTCTCTCTCTCTCTCTCTCTCTCTTCTCTCTTCTCTCTTCTCTCTTCTCTCTTCTCTCTTCTCTCTTCTCTCTTCTCTTTCTCTCTCTCTCTCTCTCTCATCTAGACCGTTCTACAGCTTAGCTGTAGCGTGGCTGTCTAGCAAATGTAGCTGCCATTTGACCCAGTAGGCTTGCGTGCTAAATTGGGGTATTGCCATTTAATGGTTTGCAGGACCCACACACAACAGAGTAAACCTCTGGTCATCACCTATCGGTTAGATTCATTTGGACTCCTTCTGTTGTCATGGAGAGCACCAGACTCATCTGAAACAGTGCGGTTAGTGCTTAGCTCTCTCCCTCTCTTACTGTACCATTTAACCCTAGTTAAACAGACCTGTCACAGGCCCCTTGTCTCCCTAGGGAATATAATATCCAGTAAGTAAGCCATCACCATTACACACACATACATCAGGATCGGTTTCGGTTGCTGCTACTACTACTGTATTACTGCACCGGGGGTTGGCTGGCCACTTTGCAAACCCCGGAGAGGTATTTTTAAGAGAGTCTGCGGCCGGCTCAGTAATTGTGCCGGTGTCTGGCGGCTCCCAGTTGGGTCCGGCCCGGTTACAGCTCCGGGCGAAGCCCAGCTCCATGTGGGCAAAGCTCCTCAACGCTCTTTACTGCATGACTTTTTTATTCTGGTGGAATCCTCACCCCTCTTCTCTCTGTCTGCCTTGTTCTTCCTCTCTCTCTATCTCCTTTATTTTCTCTCTCTCTCTCTCTCTCTCTCTCTCTCTCTCTCTCTTTCTCTTTGTTTGCTACAGTACTTCTTTGTCTTAGCTTATCTCCTCTCTCCATCTCCTCTCTGTCTTTGCATCTCTTCTTCTCTTGCTCTTTCTCTCGCTTTTCTTAGTTCCCTGCCTCTTTTTACCTCAGTTTGCCTGTCGATCTAGGGTCTGTCTCTCTCTCTCAATTCAATTCAAATGGGCTTTATTGACATGGGAAACATACGTTTACATTGCCAATGTCTCTCTCTCTCTCTCTCTCTCTCTCTCTCTCTCTCTTCTCTCTTCTCTCTTCTCTTTCTCTCTCTCTCTCTCTCTCATCTAGACCGTTCTACAGCTTAGCTGTAGCGTGGCTGTCTAGCAAATGTAGCTGCCATTTGACCCAGTAGGCTTGCGTGCTAAATTGGGGTATTGCCATTTAATGGTTTGCAGGACCCACACACAACAGAGTAAACCTCTGGTCATCACCTATCGGTTAGATTCATTTGGACTCCTTCTGTTGTCATGGAGAGCACCAGACTCATCTGAAACAGTGCGGTTAGTGCTTAGCTCTCTCCCTCTCTTACTGTACCATTTAACCCTAGTTAAACAGACCTGTCACAGGCCCCTTGTCTCCCTAGGGAATATAATATCCAGTAAGTAAGCCATCACCATTACACACACATACATCAGGATCGGTTGCTGCTACTACTACTGTATTACTGCACCGGGGGTTGGCTGGCCACTTTGCAAACCCCGGAGAGGTATTTTTAAGAGAGTCTGCGGCCGGCTCAGTAATTGTGCCGGTGTCTGGCGGCTCCCAGTTGGGTCCGGCCCGGTTACAGCTCCGGGCGAAGCCCAGCTCCATGTGGGCAAAGCTCCTCAACGCTCTTTACTGCATGACTTTTTTATTCTGGTGGAATCCTCACCCCTCTTCTCTCTGTCTGCCTTGTTCTTCCTCTCTCTCTATCTCCTTTATTTTCTCTCTCTCTCTCTCTCTCTCTCTCTCTCTCTCTCTCTTTCTCTTTGTTTGCTACAGTACTTCTTTGTCTTAGCTTATCTCCTCTCTCCATCTCCTCTCTGTCTTTGCATCTCTTCTTCTCTTGCTCTTTCTCTCGCTTTTCTTAGTTCCCTGCCTCTTTTTACCTCAGTTTGCCTGTCGATCTAGGGTCTGTCTCTCTCTCTCAATTCAATTCAAATGGGCTTTATTGACATGGGAAACATACGTTTACATTGCCAATGTCTCTCTCTCTCTCTCTCTCTCTCTCTCTCTCTCTCTCTCTCTCTCTCTCTCTCTCTCTCTCTCTCTCTCTCTCTCTCTCTCTCTCTCTCTCTCTCTTTCCATTTCCTCTCTATCTTTGCATCTCTTCTTCTCTTGCTCTTTCTCTCGCTTTTCTTGTTTCCCTGCCTCAGTTTGCCTGTCGATCTAGGGTCTCTCTCTCTCTCTCTCTCTCTCTCTCTCTCTCTCTCTCTCTCTCTCTCTCTCTCTCTCTCTCTCTCTCTCTTTCTTTCTTTCTTTCTTTCTTTCTCTCTTTTTTTGCTACTTTGTCGTCTCCTTTCTCCTTCTCTTTTCCTCTCATATCATCTTCTCTTACTCTCTCTCGCTATTTCACCCTGCCTCTTTTTACACAAGTGTGTCAATCTAGGGTCTCTCTCTCTCTCTCTCTCTCTCTCTCTCTCTCTCTCTCTCTCTCTCTCTCGCTCACCCCCCCCCCCCTTGGATATGGCACAAATTAATGCTGCTGTGTAGTTTAGATGTGAATGATCTAATTCGTCTTGGTGGTGACAGTCAGACTACCGTTTTGGCCAGACTGTCTGAAGGCACGTTGTCTGGTGCCTTGGCCGGTTCCTTTCATGACTTTTGGAACCTACTTTTTACAACATTCAGCGTTGGGGCCACAGAACCAGACCATATAAAGCCAATACCGTAGCCTTTAGGCTATGATATGAAAGGAATGGTTCTCGACAACAAGTTCTGCCGCAAGTTGGATCAGTCGGAGCTTATTTTTAAATAATGCTGGATTGATGGACAGACTGATGGATTTATAGTATCTGCTTGGTAACAGCTAAAAATGTCTGCAGTCCCATAAATCAGTGGTGGCTGGTGGGGCGACTGTAGCTCGATAGGGTGCAATTATGGACTCACTGGCCTTTAAGGTAAACATAATAGCATGGGTCAGGACGGCAATGAGGTTGACATTCATGCCCAAACAGACTCAACTTGGGTTGAGCTCAAAATCCTACTTATTTAAAGGAACACGCCAACATTTTGGGAAATTAACTTCTCCAGAGAGAGACAAGAAGATAGATACCAGTTTCCTCTCTGTGCGTTCAGTAGAAGGCTATCTGGCTGCACGTTAGCCTAGCTTAGCACAATGAATGGAAGTGGACAGTCAATCAATCAATCAGATTTATTTATATAGCACATTTAACATGACACGTGTCAACCAAAGTGCTGTACAGAGGGTAGATATACATATTGACAACAATCACACTCCGTTTTATGGGAGGGCACACAGGCAAACACATTGGAAAACAGGGCATGAGTCAGTGAACGGGAAAGGCTAGTAGGTAGAAGTGGGTTTTGAGCCTAGATTTGAAGGCATCTATCGAGGGGGCAAGCCTAATGGAGGTGGGGATGCTGTTCCACAATTCAGGGGCTGCGACAGCAAAGGCACAGTGCCGGTTAGCCTAGGCATTGTCCAACTAACACCTCTCCCGAAGTCTAACCGGCACAGTGCCGCTTCCATTCATTGTGCTCAGCTAGGCTAACATGCAGCCAGATAGCTTTCTACTGAACACACAGAGAGGAAACTGGTACTGTATCTATCTTCTTGTCTCTCTCTGGAGAAGACGGTAAGCAAATTTCCCAAAATGTTGGTGTGTTCCTTTAACCAGGTTTGGCTCAGGTACATTTGACATTATATTATATTTTTTTGGACTGTATATTTTAGAATGTATATACATATTTTAGAATGTGTATCTTGACTGTGTATTCTTATTTTTGACTACCTAAATGTTTATTGTGAGCGACCTGTGGTGCTGAATTTCCCTCAGGATTAATAAAGTACTTCTATTCTATTGTAAATACCGACATAGATGAATGGTTAATGGATCTTTAGCGTTGTTGTTATTCGTCGTATTATTAGCAGCTTTGAGCTGTCATTATAGGCTTGGGTTCGGACCAAACTAGACCCAAGTGGCCTCGGTTTGAGTTTGGAGTTAGAAATGTCGAGTATTTTGGGTCGAACGGCGCTGAAATTCTCTCAAGTGTTGAGTCGAGCTTTAGACGGCAGGCGTAGCAGACATAACATTTGACCCGGCGGTGGAGAGCGGGAACGGGAGGGGTGCTGAAAGTGACATGATGAGATCATCCAAGAGTGGGCTACAGAGAGAGCCGGGCCATATTAGGCTGCACATGATACGTTCCTCTTAATCCTTCCATCTTAATCCGCCATGTAGACCCCTAGACTAATCCTGGTCCCCGGTCATCAGAGAGTCAGATGTCTGCTTCAGTTCTTCCGCCCAGTGCTTGCAATCACCCCCCCCACCCCAACAACCGTCTCCAAACTACCATTGTTATCCATCCCAACCTGAAGGAGAACCATCCCAAATCCCCAAAAGTCTGAGATAGAGGACTTGTGTGTCAGAGAGAGAGAGAGAGAGAGAGACTCCGTTCTTTTCGAGCTGTGCCTCCA
This sequence comes from Notolepis coatsorum, assembly GCF_963971535.1. Taxonomy (NCBI): domain Eukaryota; kingdom Metazoa; phylum Chordata; class Actinopteri; order Aulopiformes; family Paralepididae; genus Notolepis; species Notolepis coatsorum. The sequence continues at coordinate 31,539,105 of NC_140167.1, read as the reverse complement.
TTGCCTAACTCTAACAATAACAACATACAATTGTTAAAGCAAAGTAGATCTTCAAGTGACCAAATCTTTTGATTCAAATCGTATCCCTTTTTGCCGATAAGGACGGAGAGACTACATGGTTGCAGCGTACAGTGTTCTTACTAGGAGTCGCTTTCACCCATAATCACAGTTTCATATCTCATGGATGTTTTTCACGAGCACCCTTCCCATTGAAGCCTCTCTAAAGTACGGAGTGATAGCACCGTATGGACTCGCATCTCAATGACGGGGATCTCTGAAGAAAACGATCTTGTTAATATCTGCACCAATACTGCACTAAAGAAATCCTGTTGCATGGATATATATATATATATCGAGTATGTGCTTTAATACTTGTTATTCCCCAGCTTCTCCTCTATTTCTTGTCTGATGATCAGACTGCATTGCATTCCGTTTTACAAAATCAGGGTCCGGATCCGAGCAACTCTCCACACCGCTTCACCACACCGCTTCACCACACCGCTTCGCTTCACCACACCGCTTCACCACACCGCTTCTCTTCGTCTCCAGTCGTACCGAATGTGCACCACATTTTACGTATGGACCGCTGTGCGGTGCTTGAGCCATCACCAAAACTTCGCCCCCAGAATCAATTTTTTCCCCCTTTTGAGGGCGGAAACGGTTGATCCCATGGTTGTTGGGCAGTAATGTGCGGTGGCAAACAGGAGCCTCTGTGCGACCCTGTTCAACTGACACACACACACACACACACACACACACACACACACACACACACACACACACACACACACACACACACACACACACACACACACACTCCATCCTTCCCCTGAGGCAGACAGTGCTGATTAGAGCATACCTGTGAGTCAAACAGAAGCCTGTTTCTAACCCGCCAGAGAGACATGTTTGGGAAGTGGGTGTGAAAATTCCTGCGGTCACTTGTTCCCATCCCCCCCCCCCCCCCCCCCTCTGGTCAGGGCAGCGTTGCATGGTTAGGGCCGACGGGGAGGGAAGCGGCAGCTCTCGTTACTCCCGTGGTTGTGGGGTACAGTACGTCTCCCCTAGGGCCTTCCACGTGCTCTAAATGATGCCATACACGGAACACAACCCGCATGTGTTCCTGCTTTGTCGTGGGGTTAGAATAGACCTAAGTTTTTTCTTTCAAACAGCAAAAACATGCCTCCTCCATAAAAAGAAAAGGGGCCCCATAATAGCACCTTGTTTGTTAGCGGTTTGATACACGATGCGGGGATACCGAGTCGGATCTGCTGTTTTGCTGCAATGCACTTTACAGTATGTGTGTTTAATGTGTGCGTGGGGTAGTATTTCTGTCCAGGGAGGGTCATTTGCTAGAACGGTGGTTCTCAAAGTGGGGTCGGTGGTTCCCCCCAGGTGTCCTTAGGAAGGGCCCTTGACGATGAGCAGCACTTACGGTAGGCTAAAATTTCACTCTTGCTTTAAATACTGGAAGTTAGCACCGTGAAGGAATGTCTTAAGAATGACCATTTTGATTATAGGTTTCACTCGCCCGCCTGTTCTCTCCTCTCTGTCATGTACTCAATCATAATTAACAACAAAAAAACTCAGATGGGGATCCCAGCGACATATCTAATAGTGTCCCTAGTCTGGTGAGTTTCTATTGGGGGGGATCCTGACACGAAAACATGAGATCCCCAACCCCTGTTCTAAAACACTGGAGAACACGAGACTTTTTATTCATGTCTACAATGCTGGTTCACTACCTCTCTATATCTACTGGACTTGTACCCAGACAGCCATGCATACATTTTCAGCAGAGAGCAAGTAGCTAATACCCCATCGTCCGCGTCGCCGCCAGCGCCGCACCGGCTCACGTCCCGCCACACAGTCTTGACCCGGTGCGCCATTAAAATACGCTGACATCACTGGATCCGAGCCAGGCTTTATTCAGAGCGCATGCTAGGCTGCTGTGGTGCTGCTGTGGTACCGGCGTGGGCTCCACGCTCCGAAATAGAGTCCGACCAAAGTCCGCTGACCGACGACTGGCAGTGGAGTCTTTGAGGGCACAGCTGGGAGTATTACATCAGACCATAGGGTGTGTAAGCTGCAAGGAAGGAGATCCAGGGAGTGGCTATGGGCAAGGGATGGTTGAATATGATTAGTCAGTGTAAAAAAATAACACGACATGGGCATTATGGGGTGGATTAGAGATAACATCTGCCTTCAGCCCAAGTGGCACCTACACAAACCCACACGGCAGCACTGGCTCTTCTCAGGAACCCCTTGGCTTTATCCCTTTCACAACCACACTGCAGACGGTTAACCCTTTCACTGCCACACGACACAGGGTTAACCCCTTCACTACCACACTACAGACGGTTAACCCTTTCACTACCACACTACAGGCGGTCAACCGTCTGTAGTGTGGCAGTGAAAGGTTAACCTTCTGTAGTGTGGTAGTGAAAGGGTTACGGCGTCTGACGTGAAAGGGGATGGAGGTGCTAGAAGTGGCGCTGCGTCACTAAGTTTAGTTAGCTCAGTTCACTTCGCCCGACCTCCGACCTCGGGTGGACCTCCAGTGACCCTCAGCTGCTAGCAGCTCAGTGTCAGCGACTCTGGCGAATAGCTGCCATTTTCTGTTGTGTTTGTCTGCTAGTAGCGCTGTGGCATTTTCCAGTCTCACAGTCTGTCTCGGGTTTTTTTTTTTTTTTATGTGTGCTGAGGATGGAGGTTTGGGAAGGTTTCAGTGCCACAGAAATGTTGGTTTTCTGGTCAATATCAGCTGCTGTCGTATAAAATACGCTGTACCACTATATCATAAACACCCCCTCCCCCTTTCTCTCTCTCCTCTCTCTCTCCGTCCTCTCACTCCTTCTCCGGCCCGTGCTGACATATACACATTTAAGGCATAGCGTGTCGGGTTCAAACTATGGCACATTACAAAAGCAACGGCTAGTAAGCCAGCATGAGGTACCAGCTTACTGGCATACATCAAAGGGGGGGAGGGGGGGGGGGTGCATATTGAGTAGGTTGATCTTTGACCCAGAGGCTAAGGATTTGATCTCATTCCACTGGAAAGACTGTGCTGGTGCAAAGTCGAGGAACAAAAGAAATATACAAAAAATAAGGATGGATTAATTCATTGTAGACATGGGGTTTATCCAACAGCAACGGATCATTTGTTTAATTGGCCATTAGTTGTTTAATAAATAAATAAATCAAGCTCTGTTACAAATGGCTTAAAGGGGAACAACGGCCATTTGAAAATGTGTATTATTTAGTAGGTACAGGTGCACTGTCCTCCTGCCTGTGCTGAGAGCGACCTTGTGGGGAGAGCGCCATCACCAGAATCTCGCCAGGCAGCCCAACAAGGAAATTAATGAAAGTGGAATGAAAGTGGAATTAAAACTTAAAATTCAGATTAAATTACAGGCTGTGTACCATTTTCGGGAAGAGGAAACACTTCTGAGTTTGGTCGTTTTCCCGTGGCCATTGTTTTTGTAAGCTTGCCCTCTAAAGCATGGCAGAAGACTGTGTGGTTGGAGGACACAGGCTACATCAGACGAGCGGTGCTCTCGTCAATTTGGTCGATTTGCTTTTTGTTTACAAGTCAGATTCAGAAGTCATGCTTACCAGTGTTGTGTAGGGTTGAGTGAGAGTAGCAATGGTGATAATAGTCGCAATAGTCATTTTGAGTCAGGACATGCACATTGAGAGTAACTGCAACATGTATCAAGCAGTAAAGTGCAGTAAAACCGGCCCTGCCTGCACTGATGTCCTGACTTCCCTTTGGTGGTAAACTCACTAAATCAATGGACACTGGAAAACAAACCCCTTCCTGGTCGCTGCGCACTTACCCCCCACAGTCAGATAATCTGGGAGAGTGGAGGCTATCACGTGCTTCCTCCGACACACGTCCAGCCAGCCAATCAACCGCTTCTTTTCACCTGGCAGCGCGGATCCTCCCTGAGAGGGCGTAGCATGTGGAAGGATCACACTATCCCACTCAGGTCCTATCCGCGCTTAGCAGGCGCCCCGACCGAACTGTAGGAGTCGCTGTTTACAACGACCCGGACCCACCCTGCCAGCTTCTCCCACCCTCTAATGCAGCCAATTGTATTAGTGTGAACGGCCAGCCAAGCTGGTGACAACCCCGGAGCTGTGAGCTGGATTCGAACAGGCGAATCCAGCTCACAGCTCCGGGGTTGGTGACGAACGCAATCTCCGCTACGCCACCTAACCGCATGAGGGCTTCTTTCTAACATGTTGTATTGCCTAAATAATATAAACTCTTATATTATATTCCCCTTTAAGGACTTAGTGATCTGTGAATCACTTAATTGTATTTATTTATATATTTATTTAAGTTATGTGCCAATGATAGCACATTCATTCTCAGTTATTGGTTAATAGGTTAGACATACCAAATACCTTTGTCATACCAAAAGCTTCTCAGTACTGAAGTATGAATTTGGAAACCAGAATGAATGAGATTGAAAGTGAAATGCTCCCTATCTGACACGCCTCATTATACAAAGAGAGTAGTGGATAGAACGCTTTGGAGGATACTGGTATGAGGTCCAAAGCCAGACATGATTAGGGTACGTCCCATCTGAGCACCTGTTGTTGCTGTCAAGAATCCTTTCCTACTTCACTTCAGCCATAACCTGCCTTGAAAAATCCAAACCCAAAAGTAAAAATGGAAATACCCTGATATAATAGTATTCTAGTAAAATAGGAATACCCTGATAATAGTACATTGAGAATAGAAATACCCTGATAGAATAGAATAGTACTATCCCTAATAATAATACCCTGAAAGGTCCTCTGTGTCCTCTCAAAGATTCTACACTACAGTATTACAAATTGAAAGAAGCATTCTGTATGTATATATTTAAAACATCATAGGTTAAGCTGAAAGGGTTGGTTGGTGGTCCAGTTATGATTAATGTAGTATGTTTAAAAGTACATAATTTCATGAATCCGTTGCATGTATTGTAGCAAAACAAAGTAAATAATGTGCTGCAAAGGCCATATATATTGCGGACTAAATAGTAGGATATTTAGTTTGAAATGTAATGGAGTAAAAATATAAAGTCCCCTTTTAATGGCAAAAATACTACCTCAAGATTGTACTTAAGTACAAAAATACTTAGTTAAGGCGGCTGGGTGGCGTAGCGGAGATTGCGCTCATCACCAATGCAAGAGACTCCGGTATCGAATCCCAGTCTCAGCATTGCCTTCGACTTGGGCCGGCCGTCGTACTGGCTCATTTGGCAGAGTCAGCGGGTGGAAGTCGTCAATGGGTGGGGATTGGACGTTGTGGACAGCGACTCCTACAGGTCAGTTGGGTGACGCCTGCACAGCAGAGACAGGAAGTATCGGGGGCAGCGTGAGCCTCCCACGCGTTACTCCTCGCCACTGAGAGTCCACGCTGTCTGGTGAAAAGATGCGACAGGCTGCCTCCTTGTGTACCGGAGGGGACACGTGATGCAAGGCTTCTATCCTCACTACAACCGACCAGTGGGGGGCATAGTCTAGCACCGTTCAAGACAGGGGAGGGGAGAATTGGCAATATGAAATTGGGATGGGATAAAAATAGAAAATGAGGAGAAAAAGTCGATAAAAAAAATAAAAAAGTACTTAGTTACAGGTACTTTCCACTCGTGCTCTGAACTACCAGCGGGTGCTAGCAGGCCTGACGCCCGCCGATCTGACCAGGCTGACGAGCCCATCCAACCAGGCTGACGGGGAGCCCATCCAACCAGGCTGACGAGCCGATCCAACCAGGCTGACGGGGAGCTGATCCAACCAGGCTGACGAGCCGATCCAACCAGGCTGACGGGGAGCTGATCCAACCAGGCTGACGGGGAGCTGATCCAACCAGGCTGATGGGGAGCTGATCCAACCAGGCTGACGGGGAGCCGATCCAACCAGGCTGACGGGGAGCCCATCCAACCAGGCTGACGGGGAGCTGATCCAACCAGGCTGACGGGGAGCCGATCCAACCAGGCTGACGGGGAGCTGATCCAACCAGGCTGATGAGCCGATCCAACCAGGCTGACGGGGAGCCCATCCAACCAGGCTGACGAGCCGATCCAACCAGGCTGACGGGGAGCTGATCCAACCAGGCTGACGGGGAGCTGATCCAACCAGGCTGACGGGGAGCTGATCCAACCAGGCTGACGGGGAGCTGATCCAACCAGGCTGACGGGGAGCTGATCCAACCAGGCTGACAAGCCGATCCAACCAGGCTGACAAGCCGATCCAACCAGGCTGACGGGGAGCTGATCCAACCAGGCTGATGAGCCGATCCAACCAGGCTGACGGGGAGCTGATCCAACCAGGCTGACGGGGAGCTGATCCAACCAGGCTGACAAGCCGATCCAACCAGGCTGACAAGCCGATCCAACCAGGCTGACGGGGAGCTGATCAGGCCGGGCTTTGACCTCTGTGGGCGTCGGCCCCTGGACGAGGAGAGAGGGAGGTCCCACCGCCGCTGCCATAGGCTTATCTCCAGAGATGAAAGGTTCCATCTCAGACAAACAGACCCAGGGCCTATACTATAGACATAGGTCATCACAGGACTCTTGCTTTCATGCCTCAAATACCGACGGTGATAAAGTCCACATGAACCCCCATTCTAGTCAAAAGATCTATGCAATCGAAAATGTCTATGTAGGAGTCAGCATTTGGTCAGCAGGTAGGGAATGCAGTATATCTGGTGTAGACGGCCTGAGAAACGTTCCGCTGTCCAGTTGAATCAAAGGAATCATATTTCATAGGCTGCGTAGGAAAACAAAGTCAATTTATTTTTTACGCTCTCCCGTTGCAACGTCTCTCTTCTGACCACGACTTTGACATTAATGTGCATTCTTTGTATTATTACAGTATGAAAATGGCTATCTATGAAACTCTCCTACAGATTGGTTTAAGGAGCTACATCTGGGCTTGGTGAGATTTTTCGCTTTTTAAAAAACAAATACAGTATATTTACAGTAACAGGATCCAGCCAGTGGTTACCCACGACAACCAGCCTGTTGGCGGGGTCCACATGGGGCCTTAACCAAACACGTGCGGACAGGAGGAGGACTGTGTATGTGTCCCTTCTCACCACCATAGCTGGTTACTGCTATTTTACGTTCCGGTGTGGTGTTCCAGGGCTTCCTGTGTTCTGTCGCTGGAGCATCCAGTTGTCTGGAGGAGCTGAGGTTTGTCCTCAGAACGCATCAGTAAGATCTGACCGCGGGATCCTTTTAAGGAGGATTCTGTCATCAGTTGGCACTTGGCGGTGTCTGTCTGTCTGTCTGTCTGTCTGTCTGTCTGTCTGTCTGTCTGTCTGTCTGTCTGTCTGTCTGTCTGTCTGTCTGTCTGTCTGTCTGTCTGTCTGTCTGTCTGTCTGTCTGTCTGTCTGTCTGTCTGTCTGTCTGTCTGTCTGTCTGTCTGTCTGTCTTTCTTTCTTTCTTTCTTTCTTTCTTTCTTTCTTTCTTTCTTTCTTTCATTCATTGGTGGCATTATTCATGTTCCTACATTAAAATATGTGTTAGGTACTGGAAACTACTGTGTGTGTATACGTGTTTGTGTGTGGATTTGTATTTGTGTCACTCACAATACTTACAGTAACTGCTAATGAAAGTACCCACTTACTGCGTTTGTATTTTTTCATCCCCACTAACCCATGTGTGTGTGTGTGTGGTTCACAGCTGATAGTGCGTCTGAAGAGAGACATTCAGTCCCTGAAGGAGGAGCTGGCCATGGCGACAGGGGAGCAGAGGGAGGAACATCTAACTCAGGAGGAGATCCACACGTATGTCACCTCCTGTCTCTATTCACCACTAGCCTCCCTCTGCTTGATGTCAGATAATAGTGTCAGCATGTACAGCAGCTACACACACAAAAATGATTAAATAAAAATAAAAACACACACCAAAGTAAAGGTCTTGACTGGTATATATATTTAAGTATATACTTAAAGCCCCAATCTGTGATTCGTTGTGCCGTATCAAAGTGGGGTATATGCATATATATTCTCTAGATATATTACCAGTATATTATATTATATTAAAATAAGCTTTTAACATATCCCCAAACAAATGATCTAAGTCTCTACCATGCAACGTTAACTGGTGACTCGTGGCCCACATCCGACCCGCCAAAGCTTCCCATCCAGCCTGCAAAATATTAGTGGGTCACCAATTGGCAGAGTAAAATAACATAACAATTATATGTGATTTCATTTTCCTAATTAAAATAGAAGAAGAGGGTTCTCCGTTAGATAGATATCAGTTTCAGTTTTAGTTTTAGTTTTTGTATAAGTGAATGTGAAATTTGTTTTTTTCCAGTTCAGTTGCCTCTCCACTGTCCTGTTCAGCACCACGGACAGTGAATATGACATTGCTCCTTGAAAAGTCCTCTCACGAGTCCCTTTGTTTGTGTGCATGCGGTGAAAGCTCCTCTTAAGAGTCCCTTTGTCTGTGTGTGAGTGGCTGACTGCAGAGTAACCACTGCTAACGAGCAGAGAGGAGACTTGCGTCAAGGTAAAAAGGTAACCCGCTAACATACTAAGCTGGCTCAAAACACACTGGAGCAGTTCACAGCAGAGCAGTTCTCTATGCCGAATTTGATCTTGCGGGGATAACGTGAATGAGACAGGCTGAGACTCTCTCTCTCTCACTCACTCACTCACTCACTCACTCACTCACTCACTCACTCACTCACTCACTCACTCACTCACTCACTCACTCACTCACTCACTCACTCACTCACTCACTCACTCACTCACTCACTCACTCACTCACTCACTCACTCACTCACTCACTCACTCACTCACTCACTCACTCACTCACTCACTCACTCACTCACTCACTCTCACACACACACACACACATTTAGTTCATGTGATTAGAGTTACTGTTAGTTCATGTGATGAGGGTTACTTTTAGTTCATGGTTGGTTGTGTTCTTTATCAGTAGTAGATGTTATGGCAATTCATGCTGTATTTTTGTAAGTCCTGGGGAGACACCAAATCTCTCTTTTGGGTCTCAAGCTTAAAACGTTTGGGAACCCCTGATACAGGCTAATAAAAATAGTGTGAATATAATTTTAAGTGAAAATATTAAACAATAATAGGCATAATAGTTAATATTTTCTATTTACATTTACATTTACATTTAGTCATTTAGCTGACGCTTTTATCAAAAGTGACTTACAAGTTCTGTACGACAAGCCATTAGGAATAGAGTTGTTCCGATACCGATACCAGTATCGGAAATGCCGCCGATACTGCCTAAAATGCTGGTATCGGTATCGGCGAGTACCCTCTAATGTTGCGCTCCGATACCATATGACGTAATTTATCAACAACACTGCGGACGTTGGGTTCTGTAGATATACCCTACTCGCTGAGTGAGCATTATAAAACAAACGTGTGCTTAATCGACCGTGAATTAAAGTGTCAATTGCCATTTTAACAGCAGAGCAGATACTTTCTTAAAATGCCATCGTCCCGGCAGAGCGCTGTTGGCGGGGAGCTCTGATGTTATTAGCATTAGCTGAACAGCTAACCGAAAGCTAGCATTAACTAACGTTAAAGGTTTAGCCATAACGTTACCTTGGCTAAAGTTGGGGCTATTGATAATCCAGCAATAATGGCTGCAGACCTGCAAGCAAAGTACAGCAGGTTGGCAAAGGAGTATTCCAAGTTAAATCACAATGTCACCAGTAACGTTAGTTTTTCCATATACCGGTAGCTCTGATGCTAGCTAACCTAGCTCACGGTAACGTCGTCATTGCACAATTACACGTCGCATACACAATTAATGACATGTTGCGGACAGCCATATCGGCGACAATGTTTAGCTTTTAGTGCCAAATGATAAGAGTCTGAGGCGGAGTCTCAAAAGAGAATGTTGAATATTTATTGTGCAAAAATCACAACAACAGAGCCTCTGCTACTAAACGGAGCCTTCTTGTGGAAGCAAGTGCAGCAAATAATGTCCGTGTGGAACTAATGTGCCAACAACCTTTCCGTGGGTGAACTCATTGAGATAGTTTTCAATTACTGATACTAATACTAATCTATACAATCACCTGTTGTTGAATAAAACGTTATAGTTATTACTAAAAAACAGTATATAAACAGTAGCTGTATTTATAAAAAAATAATAAAAAAAAAATTATAATTTATATAATATTTTTTTAATTGTTTAATTTTTTTAATGTATGCACTGGTATCGGATAAGTATCGGTATCGGCCGATACCCAAAGCTTAGGTATCGGAATCGGATCGGAAAGGAAAAAATGGTATCGGAACATCTCTAATTAGGAAGGGCACAACTCTATCAGCTGAGCAACAATGTTCATCAAAGTGTTGAGTGCTACAGTGTAGGTTAGTTTATTAGGACAAGTGCATGACAGTACGGTTAGTTAGGGTTAGATATTTCTATTTTTATTTTTATTTTAATTCAGATAATGGTTGAAGAAGTGCGTCTTTAGTCGACGGCGAAAGATTGGACGTGTTTCGGCTGTCCTAACTGGGGTGGGTAGTTCATTCCACCATTGTGGGGCAAGGACTGAGAATAGGCGACTTCTCTTTGATGACCCTCCCGGAGCTTGGATAGGAGTAGGTCTGAGGCGGCCAGAAGATGCAGAGCGTAGGGGTCTTGAGGGTGTGTAGTTAGAGACCATTGACCGGAGGTAGGCGGGAGCGGTTCCCTTTGCCGCACGGTATGCTAGGTCAAGGGCCTTGAAGCGGATTCATGCAGCAATGGGGAGCCAGTGCAGGTCCCTAAGAAGTGGGGTGACATGGGCCGACTTCGGTAGGTTTGAGATCAGGCGGGCCGCTGCGTTCTGAATGAGTTGAAGAGGCTTAGTGGCAGTGGCCAGGAGGCCAGCGAGCAGTGCGTTGCAGTAGTCGAGGCGGGAGATGAGTGGGTCGAGGAGTTGGGTGGCTTCTTTTGTCAGGAAGGGGCGGATCCTTCTGACATTGCTCAGGAGGAATCGGCAGGTTCTGGTTGTCGCTGCGATGTGAGCAGAGAAGTTCAACTGGTCGTCGAGGACAACACCAAGGTTCTTGGCAGTCGGGGACACGGTCACAGCTGCATTCTCGACTGTGATGGAAAGGTCGGTCAGGGGGGAGGATTTGGCCGGCAGGTGGAGCAATTCTGTTTTGCTTAGGTTCAGTTTGAGGTGGTTGGTCGTCATCCAGGCGGAGATGTCGGACAGACAGGCCGAGATCCGCTCAGAGACGTGGATATCTGAGGGAGGGAAGGAGAGGAAGAGTTGAGTATCGTCGGCATAACAGTGGTAGGAGAAGCCATGAGACGTGATAATGTTACCCAGTGATTTACTGTAGAGGGAGCAGAGAAGGGGTCCTAGGACAGAGCCCTGGGGGACACCCGTCCGCAGGGGACGGGTGGCCGACAGGGTCCCTCTCCATGACACTTGGTAGGAGCGGTCATTGAGGTATGATGACAGCCATGTCAGCGCAGAGCCAGCCACTCCCATTCCTGCGAGAGCCGCGAGGAGGATCTGGTGGTTGACTGTGTCGAAGGCTGCAGATAGATCTAATAGATCTATTTGATAGTCCGGCACCCACAGTGTCTGCTTAGAACAATTCAGACAACAGAAAAACAGCTCTTCGTCAAAAAGCAGTAGAAGAGCCCTGGTCTATACTGTAAAGTTGGTACAAGTTAATTAACGGGTCGTCTGTAGACAATACAAGGTTTATAGAGCAGTCAGACTTGGCATCAGCAGAGAAAACTGTGTTACCGCCGCATCCCTTCAGTCACCATAACGCCTCTGCTCAAGTGACATCATAAATCATAGCTACTTCCTCCTCCTGACACAGCAAAAGCCTTAACGTTACAGCTCCTGATACTCTCTCCAGATCTGATGATGACAGATGTGGGCCAGGGAACCAAGAGTATGTTTAGAACGGTTCGGTCCAACAGGGCCTCTCGGTTAGTGTGTGTGCGTGCATGCGCGTGTGTGAGAGAGAGAGAGATAGAGAGAGAGAGAGAGATATATGTGAGCAGCAGCAGGCGTCCTCGGGGAGCCAGTCATCTCAGGACATAGAGGAGGGGAATAGTGCTGCGTCAGTCTCAATATGTTTACAGCACTTCAGAGCTGGAGAGGACGGAAACCTTGTTTTTTTTGGTGGCGGTTGGTGGGGTCTCATTTGTATTGTTTAATATGGGAGATTCTTAAGCACAATATAAGTTCTGGTTAATTTCTATTTAGGCTCCGTTAGCAGGCCTTGCACGTAGGCTGTTATACCTCATTATAACTATTCTGTTGAAGGCGATTACACGGACACCACAGTTGGATTATTAAATGTTGAAATGCAAAGAAGTTTCATGTAGGTAGTCCACGGCATGTAATCATCTGATCAGGAGTATGTTTAGCTTTTTTGTCATGCATCACAATGTCTCTCTCTTCTTAACTCCTTCAGCGCCAGCGTGTATCCCCATCCCTGTGGTCAATGGGCCACGCTTTAAAAGATAGGCATTTTCACGGTGCGTCACGATGTTTGCAGAGCTATATCTATATTCTATATTATAGCTATGGAGACAATACTATGGCTCATTTGACAGTCACTATCTCTCGTCCAACATGTAAAAAAGATTTTTTCATGTATACGTTCGCGTGTTATCCCGTGGTGAATATTGTATAGTTTCAGAGTGATCCGGGCTAATTCCTGGAAGCTGAGTTATGGAGCGCTATGTGCATTTTGCGAAAGACGTTTGCGTTGCTCGCCTGGACACGATACTATTTCCAAATTAAAGGTATATAATAGGTATTATGTTTCATCACGAAGGCATCAAAGGGGGGGGGGGGGGTAGTTTTGTGATGCTCTGATCGTCAGCAACGGCATACGCTTTGGAGTACGTAACATATGATCGTTGCGATTGATGTGAAATCATTGTAGGATCAAAGTAGGATTGATGTCATATAGTCCTTACCTTTGCTAGGAGGTATTCCAAAATGAATATTCCAATTGTCTGATCGCGATTTCCAGTATTGATGTCCATCGGGTCCCTGACATTGATTGATTGAATGAATGAATGAATGAATGAATGAATTTATTCACACACACACACACACGATATATTACATGTACATATCTTCATGTGATACAACAACGACGCAATTGTGTGCATGTGCCAGGTCTCCCAAGAAGCTATTTAAAGCTTTTGGAGGGAGCCTGATCACAAATATAGACAAAATATAAACAACAAGAACAAAAACAAAACAAAACATACAACGTGGGTAGGCTTACACACCTACCTACTAACTGACATACAACATAGATACATAAATACAGACAATTTATATACCTAAGTTATGATTCTATTTAGAGATATGATTTAAGCAGTTCCTCTTTCAGTGATTTTTTGAATGTTTTGAAGGATTTAGACATGTTCAGACTCTCGTCAAGCTTGTTCCAGATCTGTGGGCCCCTGCATGCTATGCTTAGGCTAGCACATTTGAGTTTTCTCCTCTTGCCAAATATAAGATGCTATTTCTTGTGTTGTGGATGTGCAGTGGACGGCAGACTGGGACAAACTATGCATCAAGTGTGCTGGCCACTCACTCATATATCAGACTTCACTGCACGCCTTGTGTATGTATGTGACAAATAAACCTCTTGAATCTTGACTTGCCATATTCAATCAGTTTCAGTAACTACAGAACAGTACATATTGTTAGACTCACTTGTTGTTTGGAACAAGCCTCGAGCCGTCGCGTTAACCCTTCGAGAAGCTTTTGTGGTCCGGGCTTGATAAAGTGTGTGTCCAGACTCCATATTAATCCAAATCCAACACTGTCAGTAATGTACAGTATCTCGTGCTGATCTCTCCAACTCCTGAGAATACACTTCTTATATCTTATTACCGAACCACGAGCCTAGCTAAGCTAACGCACTGAATCAAAATTAAAATACTACTGGACTGACTGGCTCCTCCTCGCATTCTTTTCTGTCTGACGACGTGACGAGTACAGTGGCGCAGAGCTTGCTTCGAGCGCTAGAAAACATGCCCCGAGACTAGGGCTGCAACTAATGACTAATTTGGTAGTCGACTAATCTGCCGATTATTTTTTCGATTAGTCGACTAATCGAAAACCAATGTAAACAACAACAAACCAAAAATAAAAAAATAAAAATGATTTTTTTTTTTTATTGCCTATCTTTGTGAAAGTGGCTTCTCAGCTCTGGTCCAGCTGAAGACAGAGCAGAGGAACAGATTGGACATTGAGCATGACCTCAGAGTTGCTTGTCTACCATCACCCCAGACTTTGAGACTCTTGTCAGGACCAAACAACAACATCATAACATGATGATCCCATAGCAAATTAAAATAATGACTCATGAAACATTTGAATTTGGATCTTTAAGCCACTTTAAATGAAAATGTATTTGAAGAACAATACAGCAATCACTCATAACAAGATAAATAAATTAAATAATACAAATTAAAGTGGAAGTGTACTTTAAATAACTTTTGTTTGCTGTGTGTGAGAGGAGTCCGTGTGTGTGTGTATGTGTGTGTGTCTTACTCTGATCGCTGTGTGAGTGAGAGGAGTGTGTGTACTGTGTAATTTGTGTGTGTGTCTTACTCTGATCGCTGTGTGAGTGAGAGGTGTGTACTGTGTAATTTGTGTATGTGTGTGTGTCTTACTCTGATCGCTGTGTGTGAGTGAGAGGAGTGTGAATGTGTGTGTGTCTTACTCTGATCGCTGTGTGTGAGAGAGAGGAGTGTGAATGTGTGTGTGTCTTACTCTGATCGCTGTGTGTGAGTGAGAGGAGTGTGTATGTGTGTGTGTCTTACTCTGATCGCTGTGTGTGAGTGAGAGGAGTGTGTATGTGTGTGTCTTACTCTGATCGCTGTGTGTGAGTGAGAGGAGTACGTGTGTAATGTATTGTGTGTCTAGTCTGATCATCATCTCTGCAGGGGAACAATGTTTTCAATGTCCAAAATTTGCTATGGGATCATCATGTTATGATGTTGTCTGGAACCCTGAGAAGCCACTCTCACAAAGATAGGTAGTGCACCAAAAAAAAAAAAAAAATAATCTCGTCGACGATTTTTTATAATCGACGTCGTCGATTATGTCGACTAATCGTTGCAGCCCTACCCGAGACATCATATTCGCCTGATAGGCGAAATGTATTTGCTTGACCTATTTACATTGGCTGCAACGATACAGTGACGGGCACAGTGTGCGCGTTAAGTCTATGCACCCAGGTTCGGAGGTCTACTCTCTATCAGGAGAGAGAGTGACGTCATGTGAATCACCCACAAAACAATGATTTATATTTGATATATTAACGTTATTGTGCATTTGAAACACAAACATACTTAAAATGAGTAATCATCATTCATTTTAAACATGTTTATTTTATTTTAGGGGTCTAAAATAAAAGAAAATTTAAAAACATTTTCTTCTTCTCCTTCTCTCTTTACCAGGGGGGGGGCAGCGCCCCAGCGCCCTCTATCGGCCGGCCGCTACTGCTTAAGCAGCTAACGTAACGTTAATTTAGGTCTGCCCACGCGACGTGGGCATAAAGTAATGGCAAGGATGCAAAGCATGTTAGATGCATTTGACCCGTTGCGGGGAAAAAACTGCACAGACTTATATCGCGTCGCAAAATAGGCGCTCTGTAGCCCTGTTCTGCTGTACAGAGCTACACGGCGTTTCACAATACTGGGCGGATACGACTCGCAGGATTTTCAAAATAAGAGTATCGCAATATGAATCGATCTTTTTACGTTGCATCGATCCTATTTGATTATTGATAATAGATCGATATATCGATCTGGATCGATGTATCGTCCCACCCCTACTGTACAGTAGCATAAAAAAGAAGGTAGGCCAGCTGTAGAGTTTACATAGATTGCATACAACTTTGTCTCAAGGTTCCACAAGTTTATCAAAATCTGAAGTATTTCCAAACGGGGCTTTTAGATTGCTCAGAGTGCAAATCACTGTCTTGTTCTGCACTGCACTGTTCTGAACTCTCTGCCATCACGCTGTGTGGTTGTTGTTGTTGTTGTTGTTGTTGTTACTACTGGCACGTTCTTCAAATCAATGAAAGTGACATCACGTGTCTCTTGTCCGTCATGCAGCGCATTCAGGCCCACGTGAGAAGTTCAGAGGAAGACAGCCAGGGGCTGAATTGATTGAATAATCAATTATTACTTTGAATATAGAATATTTATTGATAGCCCTACTTAACAATAGCTGCACACTACATCACCCCCGAGTGGAACATGGAAAGCCACGTTCTGCAAACTTTCCCCCACTGTACCGAAATCGTACCGAACCATGACTTCAAAACCACGGTATGTACCGAACCGTGGTTTTTGTGTACCGTTACACCCCTACCGTATATATTGTGGCAGATATCATCCCCCGTCCCATGGCTACGTGAAGGATGGGAGATACTACTGCCACAGGAGGAGAGGAAGCAATTAGGCAGCTGATTAGGACTGATAGAACACACCTGTGCACCAGTAGATCACCCACATCCCACACACACCAGACACACATACCATAAAACACTAGGACAGGCAGAGTATAGTTGAGAGGAGGTGAGGTAGGAGCGAAGTATGGAGAGAGAGATTGTTGTTGACAGAGTTTTGTGAGGTGAGAGGTAGTGAGAGGAGAGGTGAAGGCGAGAAGGTGTTCATTGTGTACTGGACCCTAGACTGGCTGAGAAACCCCCTTGTGTACTGACCCTGGACCGGAAGACAACTGAGTATTGAACAATCCCTTTTTTGTACGAGAGCCTGTTTTTGTGTTTTTGACCAATACAGTCCATTCTAATTTCCCATCGGACTAACACATTTGAATCTAAATAACCTTTGCTAGCCAGTAGCCAGCCCCCAAACTGTAGTGCATGCATCAAGTACTGTACCACCGACATTGGATACGGTACACACATAGTTGTTTACATTAATCATACATGTATCCAGATCCGGCTTTAATTAGGCTTGCCTAGTCTTGTTTATTCTCATATTTTATTAATGTTATCTTGCATGTACCTCCCCTCTCCCTCTGTTGCTATGACTCCAGAATTTCCCTACATAGATTAATAAAGAGCCATCTTATCTTAACTTATTTATCTGTTTAATATACCTTTTTTTTTTTTTTTTTTTTTTTTATTATTGCAAAACAAAACTTATTAAAAGTCAGTACTCAACACACAATGTATAATGAAACTTTCAGTAAAGGTGGTTAAAATATATGCAAGTACAGAAACAGGATAAAACAAAAATAGTCAATAATAACATTTTAACCGTATGCCGTGTATATCCAGCGAAGTTACAATTATATAAATGTTAGTATATAATATACCCCGAATACCTATTTTCTAAAACCCTACACACATATGCTCCAGCTCAAATCCCCCCCTCCCGGACCCCCTCTTGGATAGTACCTCCATTATCCCTCACTCCTAACCAGACATCACCATTATAGGCTAGCTTTTATTCTCTCCACCACTTCTAACCACATTAACATTTTGGATTCATTGAGCCCTAGAATTCTTGCTGTTGATATTTCTTGATATATCACATCAAGATATGTAAGAAACCACACTTTCCGGCACATTTTTTCCGGTTGAAACCAACGTGATGCAATCAGTTTTTTAGCTACTGTGATACCCGATAAAACCAATCTTTTTAGTTGTGGGTTCACTGCAAACTCAAAAACATCATTCAATAGCAATACCGCGGGGTGTACAGGTATATTCCAAAATACGAGTATTGATAATTGTTGGGACACATCTTCCCAGAATGCCTTAACTGGTGGGCAGTCCCAATACATGTGCATAAATGTTCCTTCGTCCCCATTTGTACATTGGGAGCATTTGGAGTTTTGTATAAGCCCCATTTTGCACAGCCTTATAGGAGTCAAGTATGTCCTGTGAATATAGTTCAGATTGATTTGTTGATGATCCGGGTTCCTTGATGTAAGTCGGACATTTGCCCAGGCTCCTTGCCAATCAAAGTCATTTTCCAGGTCTGGTATATCCCTCCTCCAGACATTGTCTAGTTGAAGGGTTTCGTACGAGGACGTTAGTAATTGTGAATAAAAACCTGATACAAAACCTCCCAATGTATTTCTGTCATAGAAAAATTTGTGGTATCTGTGGTGTTCAATTGGTATGTGTAATGGAACACCGTGAGATCTCATACAAAGTTTTAACTGTATGTAAAAAAGCCATGTGGACTCGGTGAGGTTAAACTTTATGCATATTTCGACATAACTACAGAGGCCCTTGTTATAAAAAATATCCCCTAATGAGTGTATGCCTCTTTCTTCCCATACAGGGAATCTTATAGGTCGTTTTCCCATTAAGAGAGCATTGTTATTGAATATGGGAGTGTGATTATGCCATACTTGATTGTTAGGAAATTTCCTTTGAGTTTCCCGCCATGTCCTGATTGCATGGGTTATTATTGGGCCAAATTCTCGCTCACAATGCTTGATTGAAAGTTTAGTGTATGCTATGTCTTTCAATCTCTGTGGGGCTACTATGTTTTCTTCTAATTTTCTCCAAGATACTAAAGCCTCGGGGTCAAACCATATCTTCTTCAATGGTCTTAATGTGAAGGCATTAAAATATTGTAAAAAATCTGGGACTGCCATGCCACCGTCTGCTTTACTTCTCTGTGCGGTGGATCTTTTTATGCGAGGTGGTTTGTTATTCCAAATAAATTTGTATGTGGAGGTTTGTAATCTTTTCCAGTAGCCCTCTGGAGGAGGTAACGGAAGCATTGAGCTGAAGAAATTGATTCTTGGTAATACATCCATCTTAACTATTGATACCCTTGCCTGTACTGAGTTTTTAAGTTTTGCCCACCTGTCCAGGTCGTCCTTGATTTTGTTCTGTATTTTTGTGTAATTGTGCTTCACCGTTTGTCTTATGGTGGGGAATATTTCCACTCCCAAGCATCTGAAATGTTTTACCATCGGTATCGCACCTGGGAGGGTTATATCTTTTTTTGCAGGGGTGTTAAGTGGAAGGAAAGCCGACTTCGGCCAATTTATCTTAAATCCCGATAAATCACCAAAGTTCTCAATCAACTTGAGCAGATGAGGCAATGTGGTGTTGGGGTTTTGCATGAACAATATTACGTCGTCCGCATATAAACTAATTTTTTGTTGTGTGCCCTTGATTACGATTGGTTCTATGGATTGGGATTGTCTTATATATTGTGCTAAAGGCTCTAATGATAAATTGAATAGTCCGGGACTAAGAGGGCAACCCTGTCTGGCAGAGCGTGATACCGGAAAGATTTTGGAGATGATTGTGCCTGTTGTAATCATGGCCGATGGGTCCTTGTATAGTACTTTAATCATATCAATGAAACCTTTTCCTAACCCCATCCTTTTCAATACTGCCCATAGAAACGACCATTCCAACCTGTCAAATGCTTTCATAGCATCCAGGGATAGTATCGCCTTAGGTGTGATGTCCTCTTTGTCTGTATCTAGTACGTGCAGTATTCGCCTTATGTTATCATTGATCAGGCGGCCTTTTATGAAGCCTGTTTGGTCCGTATGAACTAAAGACGTCATATGCTTTTGCAATCTGATGGCTAATATCTTAGAGTACAGTTTGACATCGGTTCCGAGGAGGCTTAAAGGACGGTAACTACCGCATTCAGTGGGGTCTTTGTCTTTTTTGTGAAGAACTGAAATGAGTGCGGTATTTTGGTGTTCGATGAAGCTTCCCTCTTTGACTGAGTATAAGATCATATTTAGTAATAAGGGTCCAAATATGTCCCAGCAAGAAATGTACATTTCTGATGGGATACCGTCAATTCCCGGAGCTTTGCCGTTTTTCATTCCGGATATGGCCTTCTTGAGTTCTTCTAATGTGATCGGTACTTCTAACTGTTTAGCGTCTTCATCTGTAAGTTTAGGGAGAGTAATTTGATTAAGATATGTGTCTAATTTGTCTTGATCAAAGGTCGTTTCTGAGTTATATAAATCGGAGTAGAATTCTTTGAATGTATCGTTTATTATTTTGGGTTCTGTTACTAGAGCTTGTTGTTTCCTAATGGCAGTTATATCTGCAAATTTTGCATTAATTCTTAGTCGCATGGCTAATAGGTGACTAGGTTTAGAACCTTGGAAGTACTGCTGTTGTCTAGTGCTGCGTATTTGCAATTCCGATTTTTGTCTGTACATTGCTTTGATCTCGGTCTTTAGAATGTTAACTTGGTTATCTAGTCTAGTAGAGTTGTTGTATTTTAAAGAATTAAAAAGCGTTGAGTAAAGCGTTTCCATTTCAGACAGTTTTGTGTTTTGATTTTTGCGCAATATGGAGGTAAATCTATCCGAGAAATCCTTGATCATACTCTTTACCGACATCCATAATATTCTGGGATCTTGCACCGAGTTAGCATTAACTTGTAGGAATACTGTGAGAGCTTCTTTAATTTGTGTAATGAATTCCTTGTTGTTAAGCAGCATCGAATTAAAACGCCATCTTGGGGCCCGGGTAGATAATGTACCAAATGTTGCTTTCAGGATTAAGTAGCAGTGATCTGATAGCGCATTGGGTGTCATTTCCACTTCGTATTTATCAAATATTCTCGGGATGCAAAGACGTAATCAATTCTGGATAGTGTGTTGTGTCTCGCCGAACGACAGGAGTACTTGCGGGTCATGGGGTTAAGTGAACGCCATAAATCAGTTACTCCTGTTGATTTCGACCAATCTTTTAATGCTTTAGATGAATTCTTTTGTTCGCTGGAGAAGGAAAGGTAAGTTTTGTCCATCCTTGGGTTCCAAATGGCATTAAAATCCGCACCTATTATGTATGAGTACTCGGGATGGTTTAACATTTCTCCTGTTAGTGAAGTGAAGAAACCCACTTCGTACAAATTCGGGGCATATACCGCTGCCAATGCAATTTTCCTGTTATTGTGTATAATCCTAGCTATAGTTATGCGCCCCTCAGCATCCGACCATACCCCTTTCAATTCGATATTTAATTTGCGTCTGACGACTATGGCTACCCCTCTAGTTCTCGTAGCAAAAGAAGAGTGACCAATATTATGGTATATGTTATCCGCTAACGTATTTATGTCTCCCTCTAAAATGTGCGTTTCGCTTAATAGTGCCACGTCCACATGTTCTTTTTTCATCAGTGTAAGCACGCTTTTGCGCTTGTGTTGTTTGTTTATCCCACCGGTGTTCCATACCATTATATTCAAACTAGCCATAGTCTATGCATGTTTTCGTGTAGTTTTTGGTAATGTTTCTGGAGTATGAAGCTACAATAGATGCACATCCAATTAATGAGGTCCCGTTGAGAGCTGAGCTTAAAAACATATATATATACAAATAAAAATCCCCTATTTTCCCCTCTCCCAGAAAGTCGAACATGCCTGTGTTCCAAGAACACATCCTCCGCGATTGACTTTCTCCCATGGTCCACCGGATTGCCCAACCTGAGCATTGTAATCCTAATTTTCCTATGCTCATTGCCATAGGATCTAACATTTCCATTCTATTGCAATAGAATGTCGCTTTTGGTCTTGCACCTTCCCTTACTGTAATGAAGTATTGTGATAAATAACCTAAAGATAAAAATAAAAAATAAAATAAAAAGAGAATAAACCTTTATCGACATATTCCTTTGAACCCTCCACCAACGTGTGAGGGAAAAAAAAAGGAAAAGATTGTAGATCAGTATTGACACTTAATGTGAAGAACATTGGAAAAGAATAATGTAAGTTACAATATATTTAAAAAATATATAGTAATATTGACACCTTAATGTGAAGAACATTGGAAAAGAACAATGTAAGTTAAATTATATTTAAAAAATATAGGGTGATGAGAAGAAAAAATTTAATAAAATAAAAATCAATGGAAAGATATAGATAAGGAATAAGAGATAAATAATTATCAACGTGGAGAAGCCACTAGAACCGATTTAACTGATTAGATAAGATAGAAAAGCAGCGCCTTTTAGCGCTTCAATGTGCCTTTAATGGAGTGATTACTTAAATTGTTAGAATAACCTTGCTGTGCCCATACGTTTATGTGTGGATAATTTTAAAGTATTATTAAGGGCTGATTGCACTTCATTTAATTTATATATGCTATGTGTATGCACACCGAATGTTATTGTTAGAGTTGTATGCTTCGTTGTCATGGTGCCTTATATTCTAGAAGGTTGTAGAATATACTAGTGCCTAGACTATTTTACTTCGTTGTCATGGTGCCTTATATTCTAGAAGGTTGTAGAATATACTAGTGCCTAGACTATTTTACATTCCAGAATGATCTAAGAGACCCAGGGCATTTGAGCGATAAACCCAGAATATTCCAGATAGATCTTTTTGCATTGATATTTATTTGTCCCCTCAGAGACCAGAGACTGAAATTATAATGTATTATGAATCGTATTATACACAGTAAACATTGTTATAGACGACTTGCATATCGTTTGCTACTTTGATGAACACAGCAATGTTATTCCAACACTGGTGGAATGACCTCATTGATGAAGTTCAAGTTCAAGTTCTTTAATAGTTGTCATACAGAAGTACAGAATACTTTCATACAAAATGCTTCTTACTGTTACGCTCCAGAGACTGTGCTAGACAAGATAGTATCAAATAACATAATAACATAATATAGCATGAATTTAGAAGAAGAAAATGAGGTCACAGTTGTTCGGTATAGACATATGTACAATGTTCTGAGTTACCATATAATATACAATACACAACTATGCAGTGTACTAATGTACAGTACTATCTAGTGCAAAGCAGAAATGGGATGAGGTACAATTTTAGGTACAATTTACAGTAAGGTGTACGAGTTGTAGTGCAATCCTTCATCCATAAATATAAAGTGTGGGGAGTGGGTGCTACAGTGTGTTTGTTTAAAGTGGGTGTGTGCTATGAAGTGTGTGTAGTGGGTGCTGCAGTGTGTTTGTTTAAAGTGAGTGTGTGCGTGTGGATGTGTGTGCTATGTGTGTTTGGTGGTTGTTGTTGTGTAGTGTTCATTCATTGTTCGTTTAGCAGCCTGATGGCCTGGGGATAGAAGCTACTTCTGAGTCTTTCTGTGCTCGCCTTGAGACTCCTGTATCGCTTGCCTGACGGCAGCAGTTCAAAGAGGCAGTTGTTCGGGTGGCTCGAGTCCTTAATAATTCTCTTAGCCTTCCCCTTGCAACGCTTGTAGTAAATGTTCTGGAGGGTGGGGAGCCCCCCTCCGATTGTGCGTTCGGCTGAACGTGTCACTCTTTGTAGTCTGCTTTGGTCTTTTGCAGTGCTATTCCCAAACCAGGAGGTGATGTTGCCGGTCAAGATGCTCTCTATTGTACATGAGTAGAAGTTCTTAAGGATCTTCTGGCTGACTTGGAACTTCCTTAGGCGCCTGAGGAAGTAGAGGCGTTGTCGTGCCTTCTTCACCACACTGTTAATGTGTATGGTCCATTTCAAGTCCTCGGATATGTGGGCTCCGAGGTACTTGAAGCTGTTGACTCTCTCAACCGGTGCCCCGTCGATGCTGAGGGGGCTGTAGTCCTTGACCCCCGACCTCCTGAAGTCCACAATCATCTCCTTTGTTTTGCTGACGTTCAGGGAGAGGCTGTTTTCCTGGCACCATCCCGCCAGGACCTTGACCTCTTCCAGGTAGGCCCTCTCGTCGTTGGCAGAGATCAGGCCCACCACCACTGTGTCGTCAGCAAATTTGACGATTGTATTGCTACTCCGCTGAGCCACACAGTCGTGTGTGTACAGGGAGTAGAGGAGGGGACTCAGAACACAGCCCTGGGGGGCCCCTATGTTGAGGGTGATGGATGAGGAGGTGCAGTTGCCTGCTCTCACCACCTGGGGTCTGCCAGTCAGGAAGTCCAAGACCCACTGGCAGAGGTCATAGCCCAAGCCCAGGTCCCTGAGCTTGGCTATGAGTATGGAGGGGACTATGGTATTGAATGCCGAGCTGTAGTCGATGAATAGCATTCTCACATAGTTCCCCTGCCTCTTGTCCAGGTGTGATGCTGCTGTGTGCAGCACATGGGATATGGCGTCCTCCGTGGACCTGTTGGGGCGGTATGCAAATTGCAGGGGGTCCATGTTGATGGGGAGGGAGGAGCAGATGTAGCCCTTTACTAGCTTCTCAAAGCACTTCATGGCTATGGAGGTGAGAGCTACAGGGCGGTAGTCGTTGAGGCAAGCAGGCTTGGATTTTTTGGGTACAGGGATAATAGTGGACTTCTATGAACACAATAAAGTCATTCCTACACTGGTATATATTTAGAGAGAGGCTTAACTGATTCCGGCATTTCCGTCATGCTTTGGGTTATTTGCTGCATTTTGAATCAGGAAATCCTCAGCATCAAAGGGTGTAAATGGACCTGACCTGCGGCCGTTATTGTCCAAGAATGATAACAGCGCCGGATATGCTAGCCTTGGCTTGTGGCCGGCTGTGTACAGCTTTTGCATCACAACTTTGTATGGTTGACGTCGGATGATGGCCTCTCTGCTCAAATCTTCGTAGATAAATATTGGTTTATCACCATACTTCAGCTTCCCACGTTGGTTGCGAGCATATTTGATGATTTCATCCCTTGTTGTAGTTTTCCGCAGAGTGACAATGATGACTCTCGGCCCGTTGATATTTTGCCCCTGGGAACCAATTCTGTAAACTTGTTCCACTTCTGGCACTTTGTTTGGATCGGAGTTATTCAAAATCGTTGATAACTCGTTTGGAAAGTTGATGTCATCGCAGTTCACTGATTCATCAAGCCCCACAATGCGGATGTTATTCCGCCTGTGGTAACGATGGGTTTCTAGTTGCCTCTCCATCACTTCGTTTTTAAGCAATTTTATTTCCCTCCGGTATTCATCTTTAACTTTTTCCATCTCTTCTCCCATCACTGTCATGATACCTTCGTTCGCCTTGACTGCTTTTGTGTTTTCTGTCACCGAAATCTCCACTGTCGTGATTCGCTCTGACTGTGCATCGAACGCTTTCTTGACTTCTTCTAATTTCTCATCGATGTGATCGAATTTAGCCTCGATGCGATCGAATTTAGCCTCGACGTTTGCCTCGAGCGCCTTGATGTGTGTAATCTGCAGGTTAGACTGTTCTACCATCTGTTCTTTCATCAGGTTAGACTGTTCTACCATCTGTTCTTTCATCAGGTTAGACTGTTCTACCATCTGTTCTTTCATCTGGTTAGACTGTTCTAACTGTTCTTTCATCATGTTAGACTGTTCTACCATCAGGTTAGACAATGTGTTGAAATCGGGTGGATTTCTGCTTACTTCAGTTGACGGCAAATGGTAGATAGATGCAGTGACGTTGGAATCCATAAATCTGGCTGCTCTCCCTCTCACGGAGCTTGAATCTGTACCTTCTTTTATGTTGGTCTCTATTGACTCTCTTTCGGGGACCGTAATCGATGATCCCGGTACGTTGTCCTCTTCCTTCTCCTCCTCGGAGCTTGTCGCCGTCGGCTCAGAACCAGCGACGGTTCGGACGCGTCTATCTCGTTTTTTTACGTCCTGCGCCGTTGAAGTTGCCGTAGTTATTTTCTCTGCCTTCTTTCCACCTTTAACCATATTGTCTTTTGATATGGTTAGTAGAGGGTCTTAACAATACATACGATGTGGTCTATTCTCTTTCTTTACTGTCCAAATAATGTTTTTAAACGAAATTAGCGTTAGTGGGAGCGGAGCAATTGCAAAATGCGTGTGCTACATGTTGTAGCGTAACCGGAAGTCCTGTTTAATATACCTTGTAGTGTTGTAAAAAATATCAAAATATCGAAACATATCGATACTGAATATTTAAAACGGTTTCGATACTCATTTCCCGAAATATCGATACTTTCTGCAGTATCGATACCAGCTGGCTTGCTCGCAGTGTTCTACCGCAAGTTGTTGACAGACAGACGCACGCTGTTGCAGAGCACGCTTGCCCCTCCTCCTCCGCTGCAGCCCTCCCCCTCGCAGACCTGTCTTCAGTTTGTAAACAAAAGATTTTAGCTCCGAATAATGGCCAGTGCAGAGCCTCCGCAACTTGTGCTTGTGGATAAAGAAAACAGCAGAAGTGCTGTTTGGAAGTACTTCGGGTTTGAAGTAAACGACGAAGGAAAATCTAAAGCGTTGTTACAGAGCAGTGCCAACGATACAGCTATTAGCTAACATTAGCTTATGCAAGCTAGCTGGCCACCTTTATAATTACTTCATGGAAACGGAGTAACGTTAAGTCGAGTTCATACTAACTACACTAGTACACGTATGAACTCGACATAACGTTACCCCGTTTCGGGAAAAGCTAAAGATGCCACGATGCCCATTTGCAAGCGTTGTTACAGAGCAGTGCCAACGATACAGCTATTAGCTAACGTTAGCTTATGCTAGCTAGCTGGCCACCTTTATAATTACTTCATGGAAACGGAGTAACGTTAAGTCGAGTTCATACTAACTACACTAGTACACGTATGAACTTGACATAACGTTACCCCGTTTCCATGAAGTGTTTAAGTAGCAGCAATCTTGTTGAAAATGTAACGTTAATAAATGCTCCGAGTCCGAGGCATAGCTCCGGAGAAATTCCAGTATCGTGACAACACTAATACCTTGCTTGTTTGACTGATACATCCAATTCATTACTTTTACTGAAACGTATAGATGTTGAACATTCCTTGGGGGTCAGTGGATAAAACATATGGAGATACAGTGGCAGCCGCAGTGAAAGTTCTCCATCCTGCATCTTGTCCCGCTGCAGCTGCCTCTGTAAGCAATTAGTTCTCAATGTTATACAATAGAATGAAATCAGGATTGTAAGGCAGAACAGCTGTTTTGCCTTCTGACTGCTGAAAAGAGAACCAGATTCATATTTTCCATTCATGGGTTTGAGCAACAAAATAGCGATAGTGCAGCAAACCTTCGTTCAGTGTGAAAGCCGAGTAGGTTTTTTGATTTTGGACACGCAGTGATGAAAGGAGATTGAACATTTTGCCAGTACCCACATATCAACACCGCATATCAAACTTTTGATATGACAACTTCAATTGAGAGTGTTGTTTTCCAGTACTGAGTACCGCCTGTCAGAGGCGTATCTTGTAGAATCTACTCTGTCTTTAGCACTATTGAGTATCTGATGGCATCAGTTCATATTCATCTGTGGTTATATGTTACTCTAATACAATCCATGTTACTCTAATATCGCAACACGTTACTCTAATACCAATACATGTTACTCTAATACCAATACATGTTACTCTAATACCAATACATGTTACTCTAATACCAATACATGTTACTCAAATACAATACATATTACTATAATACTGATACATGATACTCTTAATACAGATACATGTTACTCTAATACAGATACATGTTACTCTAATACAGATACATGTTACTCTAATACAGATACATGTTACTCTAATACAGATACATGTTACTCTAATACAGATACATGTTACTATAATACAGATACATGTTACTCTAATACAGATACATGTTACTCTAATACTAATACATGTTACTCTAATACAGATACATGTTACTATAATACTGATGCATGTTACTCTAATACGATACATATTACTATAATACTGATACATGTTACTCTAATACAGATACAAGTTACTCTAATACCAATATGTTACTCTAATACAGATACATGTTACTCTAATACAGATACAAGTTACTCTAATACAATATATGTTACTTTAATACAATACATATGACTATAATACTGATACACGTTACTCTAATTGTTACGGCGGCGGTAGCTGAGCCCAATAGCAGAACACACAGGGAGAGGGAGAATGGAGCGTTTTAGGTTTGTTTATTCTAGGGATGTTCGATATTGGCTTTTTTACCGATATCCAATATACCGATATTGTCCAACTCTTATTTTCCGATACCGATATATGCAGGCGCCCATGCCTCTGATCCATATGAAAAGACTGACATAACATACGTTTCCAAAATCCTGGGCCCTCATTTATCAACTATTCTTAGAAATTGTTCTATTTTCATACGTAAGCACAGAATTTAGAATGTGTGCACGCACAAAAAAAACAGGATTTATCACACGTGCATACACAGGTCCTACGCACACCTGTCTTGATAAATATCACTTTGATCCCACGTTGGAGCTCGTGCATGGTTTTAAGTATTTGCATACCAGAACCGCCCCGATTATCCATATATGGTCATGAAACACCCCCATGGGATGTGAAATAATGGTCTAACCCGAGCGAACTCTGAGAGACTTCACTGAGAGCGAGATTGATCACCGAGGTCCAACCAACAAATTGAACGTATACACAGCATTTCCCGTTGTGAACAATCTTATTTGGAAACATGACACACAGAATAATAGTATTTAGCGTTTTATTTTAAACAATATTTAATCGTATGATTATAGATATTTTTAGAGAATAAATAAATCCAATGAAGTTGCCAAGTTCACAGACAACTCCGCTGAGGAGGAGGGAGCGTGTAGACTATCTTCGGTGCGCCGGGAGCCAAGGGTGTTGACTGACCCAGTCCTGCTACAGAACCAGCACATTGACAGAAATAAATGACAAGCTGACCCGACATTAAGCACTGTAATGACTGAAATGAAATCAATTTCAGCAGGCCAACTCTGCGCTCTACAATGCCTAGTATGTGCGCTCGTCATGAGCCCGTGGTTCTGGTCAGTCATTATGGCTTCAGTGGATAACCCTAATCTGCATTTAAGTGATGTTTTAGATACCCCAGTAATAACATTACAATTGAATTAAATACAATTAGGCCTGAATGAGACGCGGCCACCGGCACATTATCAGCCAAAATGCGCATCGCAGATTATCTGTACATTGACCGAGTGGAATCCCGTTCACATTACTGGATTTGTTTATTGATGGAGCATTGAAAGCTATATGGGTACAGTCTATATATTGCTCCGATGATGTTGGGTAACCTGGCGTAAAATCCTCTCTGGCCTCCTGTTATTGATATATGGATATTGTATATGGTTGGTGGGGTTGGGGAAATTAGACATCCAACACTGCGTTTTGCTCCACGCTCCAATGTGGGTCTCAAATTGCGGTACAAATCAAGGAGAATGTGTCTCAGGTAGCGAACTCTACTTAATATTATTATGTTCTCTCTCTCTGCAAATAGACCCTATATCTCTGAAAACATCTGAGCGCACACCGGAGAAGTATTCCTATAATAACGCTATGAACCAGGCTGAATTCATTCGGAAATACCTATTCCACATGCTATTTAGGGTTTGGCAATAATTACACTACTATCGCTATTTCACAATGAACTATAATGAATTACGGTTCATACAGAACACGCGCCAGTGTCGGGAGTAATGCACGGAAGCTTATTTCCGCATTGAAACATGCATGAAACTGATGAGCGCATATGCCGTCCGTCTGCAGTATCATTTTCTACCACCGGGCGTCAGGTACGCATGCTCCGAGCTGTGCGTAGATATAAGCACAAAGTCAAACTGATCGTGGATTATAGGAGAGGACAGCAGGAGACGCACACACCACTGATGATTAACAGGGCTACCGTGGACAGGGTGAGCAGCTTCAAGTACCTGGGGGTCCACATCTCAGAGGACCTGACATGGTCAACACACATAGACACAGTAGTAAAGAAGGCGAAACAGCGTCTCTACCACCTGAGACAGTTAAGGAAGTTCAGAGTATCGGGAAAGATACTCCAGTCCTTCTACTCAGGAGCTGTAGAGAGCATCCTGACCGGAAACATCACTGCCTGGTATGGAAACAGCACGGCACAGGACAAGAAGGCCCTACAGAGAGTGGTGCGCTCAGCCGAGCGTACCACGGGTATTGCACTACCCCCCCTGCAGGTTCTATACAACAAGAGGTGCAAATCCAGAGCCTGCAGGATCATGAAAGACCCTCACCACCCCAATAACAGCCTGTTTCAGCTGCTGAGGTCAGGCAGACGCCTGCGAACCCCAGCTACTAGGACAGAGCGGCTTAGGCTCAGCTTCTTCCCCCAGGCCATCAGAGCCATGAACAATGAACATTGAGTGCTCAGAACATTGAACTGTCCACACACAAGCACACATGAACACACACACGACACGCACACTGTGCACGCTCACACACGAGCAGCCACTTAACACTTTAACATGAGCGGGCACACACTCATGTCGCACACACGCACACTTATGGCCAAAGGAAAGGACACTTTAAATTAGAATAACAGGAACAGTGTATTGCACTACCAAAGCTAACTAGCATGTCCCATATGCTCTGTAAATAACTATGTACAGATACCGAGATGTCACTCCCTGTTACCTGTTACTGCACAATGTTGTTTTCTTCTTTTGATTCTATTATATGTACCACTGTATTGCACATCGTTGCGGGCAAGACCACCCGCATTTCATTGTATACCTGTATGCCGTGACAATTAAAACTCTTGACTTGACTTGACTTGAAGTTCACGTTCAAATTGATAAATCCCACACTTTGCTTAGAAATGGTCGTACACACGGGTTAAGCACATATCTGTGCGTACGCAACGTTGATAAATGAGGGCCCTGGTCTTCGTTTTCCAACTTATGTTTCGTCTCAATAATTCTTTATGGTTCCAGAACGCTCTCTTGGCAATTCCGGTTCTTCTCTTAATGTCCATGTTAGCTCTTCCACCTTCACTGATCCAAGGTACATGTACTCCTTCACTTGTTCAAGTTTTTCTCCATCCACCTGTATTTTACAAACAGTTCCTGGTGTTTTTTCTATGATCATTACTTTTGTTTTCTTTGTGTTTAGCGACATTGCATAGTTTTTACATTCGACATTCAGCTTATTCATCATGTCCTGTAGATCTTCTTGACAGTTACAGACTATAACATATCTTATGTTGGTGATGTTCTCTTCGCCAAGTTTTACTCCTTTCCCTCCTCTCAGACCTTTTTTCATCAGTGATTCACTGTACATATTAAAGAGTACAGGGGACAAGATTCAGCCTTGTCTTACACCCTTCTCCACCAGGAAGTATCTTGATTTCTCCTTTTCTATTCTAAGATTAGCCTTCTGCCTCCAGTATGGCAATTATTCTTCGGTCAGAAACTGGTATTTAGAATTCTGTCGAAGGCCTTGTCGAAGGCCTTCGTGAAATCGATGAAGCAAATATACAGCTTCTTCTGTTGGTCTATTGATTTTTTCGCCAATGATTCTGAGTTGGCAGATTGCATCTCTTGTTCCTTTTCCTTTGCAGAAATCCATTTGGCTATCCGAGAGGTGATGTTCAATTATGGGTTCTATTCTGATACATGTTACTCTAATACCGATACATGTTACTCCAATACTGATACATGTTACTCTAACCTCTTAACATCCAAGGGCATCCACATGTGGGCCCTCTTGAGGACGATTCGCAACGCGCCACTTTGCCGACCTCTAGTGGCTCGGGTGTGCATTTATTTTAATACAATATATATAGAATTAAAGCCATATTTGTTGCCTGTCGATTGCCGTTTCAGGCGACAAAATCCGCTCAGCGGTTCTCGAGTTACATGCCGATATGTGAGGCATGCGCCAAAGTACACGGCAGAGTCAGATTACCCTACAGCTTAACAGGCTAATACCGTTACACGTTACTATAATACAATATATGTTACTCTAATACATATTACTGTGCGTAGGAACGAAAATAGAACACTTTCTATGCAAATGAGGGCCCAGATCTCCGACGACCTACGGTGGACCTACAACATGGAGGTCATGCTCAAGAAGGCCCACCAGCTCCTCTACCCCCCTGCAGTGCCTCAGGAAGTGTGGCATAAGCACGCAATGGCTTGTGAACTTCTAACCATGCACCGTAGAGAGCGTACTGACGAGCTGTATCACTGTGTGGTATGGCAACACCACCACTCTGGATAAGAAACCCATCCAGAGGGTCGTGAGGGTCGGGGGGGGGGGGGGGGTCAGATCCATACTGGACCTGTCCCATGGAAGGTTCAGAATGTTGACCGTCAACCACCTGTTAAGCGCTGTCAGAGTGGGAGACTGGTTCACCTCCATAGACCTGAAGGATGCGTATTTCACATCCCGATCTTCCCTCCTAGGAAATACCTACGCTTCCTGTTTCAGGGCTTAGCGTACGAGTACCAGAGGCTGCCGTTCGGCTACTCTCTGCCTCCTCGCATCTTCACCAAGTGCGTGGAGACCGCGCTGGGGCCTCTGCGTCGTCAGGGGATACGAATTGTATTCTACCCTAGACAACGTTCTGGTCCTCAGCCGGTCAGAGGAGATCGCCAGGTCTCATACCAGGCAGGTGGTGGAATTCCTCACCAGCCTGGGTTTTGCTGTAAACTGGAAAAAGAGTACTCCTCTTCCCAGTCAACAGGTGGAGTACTTGGGCTTAATTCTAAGCTCAAGGTCTATGTGGGCATCCCTCTCAGAGCGGCGGCGAGAGGATATTCTCGGCGCGCTCGGGAGGTTCCGTCCTGGCAGGACGGTTACGGCGCTGTCCGTGATGCGCCTGCTCGGGATTATGGCATCTGCTCAAGCTGTGGTCCCTCTTGGCCTCCTCTTCATGAGGAGGATACAGAGGTGGGTTTTTCAGTATGAAAATAGACCCTGTGAGTCAAGTGGAAGCAGCTGAAGGTTCCCATGTCAGTACTGGGGGACCTCGCCCTCTGGGGGGGGCCTGGGGCCCTCACCAGCGGGGTCCCCATGGGCAGCAGGCTGTCACACGTCACGGTCTTCACCGACGCCTCCCTCACGGGATGGGGGGGACGTGTCGGACCGACGCAGTAGGGGGCAGCTGGCAAGGACCATGCTGCCCGGTCTGCACTACATATCAATGTGTTGGAATTGAAGGCAGTGCTTCTAGTCCTCGGACAGCTCGGCCATCATGTGATGGGCGAGCATGTTCTGATCAGGACGGACAGCATGACGTCAGCGTCGTATATCAACAGACAGGGAGGAGTACGCGTCCCGATTCGGTCCGTGGCCGCCCGGGATTCTATACGCGTTCCCCCCCATACACCGGATAGCTCAGCTGTTGGGGCGGGTACGTCAGGAGCACAGGACTTTGATCCTGGTCGCGCCGGACCGGGGCACAACTGTGTGGTTCCCGGCCCTGATTCAGCTCTTGGTGGCCCCGCCATGGCCTGTTCCGTGGTCACCGCGGGCCCTCTCTCAGGCACGCGGAACACTGTTTCTGCCTCCTGTTCTGGGGCAGCCTCTAATGGCTTGGCTGCTGAAAGGGTGAATCTGGAGGGGATGCGTCTTAACTCTACTGTGGTTAACACCATCCAGAACATGCGCGCTCCGTCCACTACCGCGGTTTACGCAGGGAATTGGCGTATGGTTCGAGAGTGGTGTGAGGTTGGGGGCCTGGGCCCGGTCATGCCCCCTGGACTCAGTTCTGTCCTTTCTCCAGTCTATCCTGGATGCTTGTATCCTTTCGGCAAGCAACAAGCCCTTCCGCGTTGCTCCGATTGGCCGAGCGTGCGCATGCGCATGAGCCGCGACAAGCCACTCAGCCAGGCAGGAATACTAAGCTCCGCTTAATGCAATTTATACAAATGGAAGTATTGATTTCGACGTAACGAATCATTTAAAATATATACCGTTAACTGGAATATGTTGTTTCTTTACACATATGTTGGATTATGTAATTGGGTTGTCATGACAAACCAATAAAAAATCGCGAATTAACCGGTGGCTACAACAACACACAGTAACTACATGCATCATTGTTTACAATGAACGGTGGGGCTAATCGAAAGGACTGGACACGGACGCGTTAAACAGCAATCAATTAATTTAATATAACAGTCCGGGTCTGTGTTTGTTTGTGTCTGTAGATCGTTGGTGAACAACTAACTTTAGGTTAGTTTAACTTGTCCGTGTCCAGTCCTTTCGATTAGCCCCACCGTCATGCGTATGCGCGCGCTCGGCCAATCAGAGCAACGCGGAACGGCTTGTTGCTTGCCGAAAGGATACAAGCATCCTGGATAGGCGGTCGGCCTAGACAGTGAAGGTATACGCCGCAGCTATATCTTCTTGTCATGTGGGCTTTGAGGGCAGAACACTGTTCTGACACCCTCTCGTGGGACGTTTCCTGCTTGGCGCACGGCGTCTCAAGCCTGTGGAATGTGCTCTGTCTCCGAGTCTGGACCTCCAACTGCTCCTGGAAAGGCTGTTGGGGGCACCGTTTGAGCTTCTTGAGCAGGCGCCATTGGATCGTCTGTCATAAGACCGCGTTCCTTTTGGCCATCACCTCCGCTAAACGCGTGGGTGAGCTGTGTGGGGACGTGACCACTCCCTGTGTCTTGTAGGCACGCACGGGAGTAGGCGTGGTCACGTGCAAGTGACGTGCATGTGCAATTTTTTCACACGCACAGTAGGTGCGAGGAGATGACATCTCATAATGGCCATAATCAGCCAGTATTCATATAACTAGGGTTATAGGATAACCTTTGTTCTCCCTCCTGCGATCCGGTCACCGGTACCGCAGCATACAAACAAACACCAGTACAAGAACACTTTCTACCCACAGGCAGTACGCCTGATGAACAGTTAATCCACTCATTACTGGACTCAAATACTGCTACAATGCTCAGACACTTTACTGCACCCTTGTGCATCAATATAATGTGCAATTATCTTTAACTTGTCTAATGTGTACTTATTTTTATTTACTTATGCTTATGTTATTGCACATACCACAGACAGTTTATTGTATATAAATACCTGCTTTTAATTCTGTTAATTGTTGTTTTTTATTCCTTTATGCTGTGGAGCAAACGGGAGAGTAAGAATCCCACTGTACTTGTTGCATATGGCAAATAAATCTGAATCTGAATCTGAACCAGTGTTCGTATCTATCTAATCATTCCTCTCAACCTTGCGTGCCACGGGACGTAAACAGCCGAAGCGAAAGTTAATTTATTTTCTATACACAGTAGCCAATGACTGTTGTATGCCATAACTTAATGTGGTCTACAGCCACCCCAGTGAACAATTAAAATCACATCACAGAAGCCAAAGTAACCAACACAGTGTAATGTTATCGTTTGTTCCAGCAGGCAGGGTCAAAACTCACGTCCCTGGCACAAGCTGTTGTATTTATACAGTAAAACACAGCATATCACACTTTTGATATGACAACTTTAATGCTTCAATTGAGAGCGTTGTTTGCCAGTACTGAGTACCGCCTGTCAGAGGCGTAACTTGTAGGATCGGCTCTGTCTTTAGCACTATTGAGTATCTGATGGCATCAGTTCATATTCATCTGTGGTTATATGTTACTCTAATAGGATGCACGTTATTCTAATACCAATACATATTACTCGAATACCAATACACGTTACTCTAATACCGATATATATTATTACTCGAATACCAATACACGTTACTCTAATACGTTACACGTTACTCTAATACCAATACATATTATTACTTGAATACCAATACACGTTATTCTAATACCAATACACGTTACTCTAATACCGATACACGTTACTCTAATACGATACATGTTACTCTAATACCGATACACGTTACTCTAATACGATACATGTTACTCTAATACCGATACATGTTACTATAATACCAATACACGTTACTCTAATACCAATACACGTTATTCTAATACCGATACACGTTACTCTAATACCAATACACGTTATTCTAATACCGATACACGTTACTCTAATACCGATACATGTTACTCTAATACCGATACATGTTACTATAATACCAATACATGTTACTATAATACCAATACACGTTACTCTAATACCGATACACGTTACTCTAATACGATACAGGTTACTATAATACCAATACACGTTACTCTAATACCAATACACGTTATTCTAATACCGATACACGTTACTCTAATACGATACAGGTTACTCTAATATGATACATGTTACTCTAATATGATACATGATACTCTAATATGATACATGTTACTCTAATACAGGGGTCAGCAACCTTTTTGACATGGAGTGCCTGTTTGAAATATAGTTGTAACTAGTGTGCCTCAACAATATTCCATGCATCATAATTTTTTTTCTCATAATCAGGTATTTTTAATGATAATTTTTACATTATTACATCATTATTGTTATTGTTATTATTAACAATATTATTATGATGGTTGTATCAACCCTAAATCTGAGTTGGGGGGGGGGGGGGGGGGGGATGCAATGCAGACAAACGGCTGCATACAGTGCGACCATTTCACTCACATTTGCCCATTCATTTTTGGACACATCACACACCATCTGTGTGTGTACTGTACGTGTGCTGTCATAGCTCCACCTACAGGCCTAATGGAGAACACCAGGAGAACACCAGGATGTGAATGGAAGGTGAATGTGAGGTATATCGTGTAAATAGGTTTTGATTGATCGCAAGACTACACTGTAAAAAAATAAATAATAATAAGTTACCAGAACTTAAAAATATTGAGTTCAGTTACTGTGCATTAATGTTTTCAGTTTTCAATACATAAGAAGTTAACAGAAAAATAAGTACACAACCACATTATTTCAACCTAATAAAACTATGTTTATTGTCATTGTTTTAAGAACACAGGTTGACTTGGTAATACTCACATTTAGAGTAAAAAAAATGGCTTTTAACATGTGCAATGTTCAATGAAATAGACAAATAAATAATAAAATGTGTTGATTAATCCCACTGGTCACAATGGTGACCGTAATAATGTTTTTGTTATAAGGCTCTGCAAATATTACTGAATGATGTAGCAATGTATTTCCAGCTAAATTGAAATAATAAACAAATAAAGGGTCTCAATTAAATATGTGGTAGTAAAAAGAACCTGTGGGAGGATTTCAACAGGATAAATGAGACAACAGTGCAAAATAGTTCACTATAATAAAAAAAAAAAAAAAAAAAAAGTTTAATGCTGCCCCCTGTGCCTATGAAAATGCCCCCGCGTGCCTATGCAGGCACGCGTGCCTAGGGTTGCCTACCCCTGCTCTAATATGATACACGTTACTCTAATATGATACATGATACTCTAATATGATACATGTTACTCTAATATGATACATGTTACTCTAATATGATACACGTTACTCTAATACAGATACATGATACTCTAATACAGATACATGTTACTCTAATATGTTACACGTTACTCTAATACAGATACATGATACTCTAATATGATACACGTTACTCTAATACAGATACATGATACTCTAATACAGATACATGATACTCTAATACCGATACACGTTACTATAATATGATACATGTTACTCTAATACTGATACACGTTACTGTAACACCAATACACGTTACTCTAATACATTATTTTAAATACACGATTTACTGCTATCTACTGTAAATACACTATTTAGCCTGGTGTCAGGCATGCCATCCATCACCAGTGTTGGTATCTATCTAATCATTCCTCTCAACCTTGCGTGCCACGGGACCTAAACAGCCGAAGCGAAACTCGATAAATTTGTTCTCAATACAACATCAGCTCGTCTGTGTTCACTACCCTGCAATCACACACCTCGGCGAGTCACTGTTTGGAAACGTCTGAATCCTGGCTGTTGAAAGTAGCCCATTCTTCCCTCTCCTAAATATTGTACATGGCATCGGCGGACGTCCTCTAACAGCCTCTGTAGTGAGGGGGGGGGGGGGGAGAGAGAAAGGCCCTGATGAGTTGCAGGACCTTGAGATCAGAATGGCCCGTTTGTTTTAAGTCCTCCTCTCGTGTAAACGTAGCATGTTTCTATCCCGCCGATGCCGGAGCGGAAAACGAGACCGCACGTCGTTGTGCCTGCATCGGATACGCTTTGGACGGTTGCCCCACCCTCCTTGGCCGTCTTTTCCAGTGGCTGCTCGCAGAGTTTGAAGAACCAATGTTTGGACTATCATCTAGTGATAGTTTATCAACAGGCCGGCTCAGTGGAACCCTAGCACACTTTTATGTAAATAGTTTTCTTTGACTGGACCCGTATTTTAAACACCAGGAGTTCAGCTCAAATGTAGAACTGTTTGAGTGCCTGGAGCATCAGCCTGAGTATAAACTGTAGGAGGGGGATCGCCACATGGGCCATGGCCTTGGTTGTAGCCTCGGTAGGTGAGTTGGGAGGAATAAAATGGATGCAATAAAATATCTGGTAAAGCCAGATGCAACACTCAAATATAATTTTTTGCATCTAATAATTCCCTTTGTTGCTCCTTTGGTATTGTGTGTTGCTCTCCCTCCTGTGCCTCTCAGTTCACATCACATGTCGCCCGTCCGTCCCACATCTCTCGCTCAAAGAAAACAAACTCTCCACCTCCTCCTTCGGGACTTTGGGCACTCAATAGGATTGCTAACAAAGGAAAACGCATTGCTTCTTTGCATCTGTAAATACAATGTGCAAAGTAAAGCACATGGCTACTTTATTTATTTGTTTTATAAAAATATTTATTACCCAGGGACAATGCACATCAATCAACACTTTCAGTTTCCACATCAATGTAAATGTGCTAGAGTTAGCTAATGAGCTAGTTTTCATCCGTAGTCCCTGCCTAACATGCATGTATTTTTGGTAAACAATATGCACAAAAGAAAGCACATGGCTACTTTGCATAGGTAAACAATATGCACAAAAGAAAGCACATGGCTACTTTGCATAGGTAAACAATATGCACAAAAGAAAGCACATGGCTACTTTGCATAGGTAAACAATATGCACAAAAGCAAGCACATGTCTACTTTGCATAGGTAAACATGTGCAAAAGAAAGCACATGGCTACTTTACATAGGTAAGCAGCAATATGCACAAAGGACATGTTTGCACTGAATTGAATCAGTCGTATCACACTGCACCGTATTGCATCGAGACAGGGCTCAAGTTAGTTATTTAGAGAAAGAAACAGCCTGGTCTCTTACCAGACACTCACTTACCAGATACCAGTTTCCTCTCTGTGCGTTCAGTAGAAAGCTATCTGGTTGCACGTTAGCCTAGCTTAGCACAATGAATGATTTTATTTTATTTTATTAGGGATCCCCATTAGCTGGTGCCATAGCAACCAGCTAGTCTTCCTGGGGTCCACACAAAAAAACAAACAAAAACAATTATTATTGCAAAAACAAAATTATTAAAAGTCAGTACACACAATGCATAATGAAACTACTGTAACAATTTGAGGCAGGTTATTCCAAAGAGTTAATGCTCTAAAAATAAAAGATCTCCTTAAAGCGTTGGTTTTAGGACCTGGCAATTCAAGCTGCCCACTACTGGAACCTCTAGTGTAATGCTCGTGCACAGTATTACTAAAAACAATCTGATTATGTATAAAAACAGGAGTTTTACTGCTCATGACCAACTTGAACAGCACAAGTATATTAAAAGACAATCGATTTTCAACGTTAAGCCAAGAGAGGCTGCAGAATGGAAGCGAACAGTGCCGGTTAGCCTAGTGTTGGATTCTGGCAATCATCCAATCTCATCTCATCATCTCCTTCGTCTCTCTCTCTGTTGTGCGTTGTGTTTTTCTTGCAACCCCTGATAGTACATCCATAGTCATAAGAAACAACACTGCAACTTGATCTCTTTCCTTAGATCCTCATGTTTATTCTTATAAACATAGCCTCGTCATCAGATGTAAACCAGTTCTGTATTGTCATTGTTCAGTCTTAATTCTCTTCTCTCCGTCTCCTGTCATTAGTCCGATGGTTCTGGGCCTCGTCGTAGCCAACCACCATATCTGCTAGTGATGATGTGTCATCTTCTCCATTGCTGCCCCCCCCCCCCCCTTTTGCGAGGGGAGGAGGGAGCCGTTTCAAAGTCTCTGATCAACGCTTCTCCTCTGTGTGTCGTAGCTCAGTCTAACTTACACCCGGAATAACTCACATTATATTATTCTCGCCATAGCAACGACAGGCCCGCCCCTCTCCTTGTTACTATGTGACGCGCTGTCTTTGACCACAGCTATTTGACCCAGATCACTATAGCAACGGCAATGTTGATATTATCCCCCCTCTGTGGTTACACTGCTATGTGATGCCAGCGCTGCTGTAGACACTTGACCTTGATGCTGTGTCTATCAGCTGTTGATGTTAAACAGCCTTATCTGTGGTGTTAGTCTGCTACAACACACTCTCTGACTGCCAGCTACTTTTAAGATCTATAGATCCGTCTGAGTAGACGCTGTCACACACCGATATATATACATTATATACATATTGAAAAACATAGACATCCTTCACTAGGCATGTCCAACTAACACCTCTCCCGAAGGCTAACCGGCACTGTCCGCTTCCATTCATTGCCCTATCTTCTTGTCTCTCTCTGGAGAAGACGGTAAGCTACAGTAATTTCCCAAAATGTTGGTGTGTTCCTTTAAGGTCCCCAGTTTGCACTGAATTAGGAAAATCTGCTTTTAGCTTCTGTGCCCCTGACACGTGGAATGTTTTGCAAAGCACCTTAAAACTCAATACTTTAGTATCCATTGGTCAGTTTAAAGTCAGTCTGTAACTGTTTCGGTTGGTTTGAATTGTTTAATTAATTGACTTTTGTTTTTATGTTTTTGTATTATGTGTTGTTCCTCTCGACGTCATTGTAAATGAGAACCTGCTCTCAATGATCTTTCGAGCTTAAATAAAGATTGAATAATAATAAATAATAATAGCTTCATTTTATATAGCGCCTTTCAAAAGACCCAAGGTCGCTTTACAATACATAGGGGGGAAAATAACAAAAGTAACAAACATAGTGGACAGACACAACATAAAAAGTGAGAAATTAGGGGTTATGAATGAATGAATGTGTGTGTGTGTGTGTGTGTGTGTGTGTGTGTGTGTGTGCACTGTAATGAGTAACCAGGCAGTGTGGCAGAGACATAAGATGTCCTCAAAAGTACTGCACGCACCTCTGTCAATATTTGAATCCTATATACAGTATGTGGCATCTATACTTTGTGGATTCAAGGAGAGTATTTAAAGTCTGTGTGTGTGTGTGCAGGTTGGAGGAGTTGGTCAAGGCCTTTCTGGAGGACCCCGATCCTGAGGTCACACTGGCCTTAGGAGCAGACATGAGAAAAATTCATTATTGTTTCTCTCTACTGAAGGTACTGAAATCTCTCTCTCTCTCTCTCTCTCTCTCTCTCTCTCTCTCTCTCTCTCTGTCTCTGTCTCTCTCTCTCTCTCTCTCTCTCTCTCTCTGTCTCTCTCTCTCTCTCTCTGTCTCTCTCTCTCTCTCTCTCTCTCTCTCTCTCTCTCTCTCTCTCTCCCTTCATCTCTCTCTCTATATCTCTCTCCCTCTCTCCCTCTCTCTGTCTCTCTCATCTCTCCCTCTCTCTCTGTGTCTCTCCCTTCATCTCTCTCTCTCCCTCTCTTTGTATCTGTCTATCGATATATTGTATAGGGTTTTGGAAGCTGACCATACATACAGGGCAAGCCACCATACATACAGGTTTTTAGTTAAAGTTACCATATTATGCTTTTTATATTTTATTATTAATATAATAATAATAACAACAATAATCACTCTTCCTGAACCGCTTCAAATGACTTATTCTTAGTCCAGCCTTTTCTTCCGTTACATATCTACGCCACTATCAGAGTTTCTGTTATCCAGCAATTTTTTTTGAACATCTGTTGAAGTCTGACATAATTAAAATCTCTCCGGTCATAATATCCTGTGAAAATAATTCCCTCTTATTTCTATTTGGTTACCAGGTAACGTACGTCCACTAAAAGTGCTTGTTTTTGCCACTGAAACAGAAATCTAGCTCAAACAAACAGCAGTCTCGCTCTGAAATCCTGTGAGGCGTGTGCGTGTGTGCGTTTACCTTTCGACGCAGCTGGATTCATGAGGTGCGTGCGTGTGAGCCAGGAAAACAAATGAGGATTCTATATACTAGAGTAATGTTACCACTAAACATTTGTTGTGTTGGAATACAGCTACCTTAGCATTATCTAAAAGATAAAAACAATGTTTCGTGTTTGTGCATTTCCGGTCTGGTCTGACTCTGACTTTACGTGTCTCCGTTCTTTATCTTTTCCCACCAAAGCGGTTTACTAAACTGTTTCTGACAACATTTTAGGCAAGAAGTAAGATCGTAATGGATCTGATCTGCAATGGCTAGTTTTACAGTTTGATCTGAATTTTGTGAACCAGGAAGTGCAGCAGCACAGGGCAGTAGCAGCTCATTTTCACAGGAGCCAAAACGTCTTGTTCGAGGTTGACTGAGCCTGCCTGCTGAGTCAGTCTGTACAGCTGTAACTAGTTGCTTTTTAACCATAAAAACATGCAAATGTTTGTAAATAGACCACGGAAATGAAAATATTAAACTGGGAAATGGCCATAATATGGACTCTTTAAAAGATGGTTTGGAAGTATTTTTCGCTGCCACAGAAAATCTCACGACCATCACTGGAGATCCTTTTTCTCTATCCCTTCCTCTGTTTAACAATTTCTCAATGCAAAATGATGTCAGCGACCCTTATCAAGATGGCAACCGGCGTCCATAGCATTGCGTCTAACTTCTCCCTCTCTATACTGTATCTCTACCTGTCTCTCTCTCTCTCTCTCTCGCTCTCTCTCTCTCTCTCTCTCTATGTACTGTATGCTATATCTCTACCTTTCTCTCTCTCTGTATGTACTGTATACTGTATCTCTACCTTTATATCTCTGTATGTACTGTATACTGTATCTCTACCTTTATATCTCTGTATGTACTGTATACTGTATCTCTACCTTTATATCTATGTACTGTATACTGTATCTCTACCTTTCTCTCTCTCTGTATGTACTGTATACTGTATCTCTGCCTTTATATCTCTGTACTGTATATCTACCTTTATATCTCTGTATGTACTGTATACTGTATCTCTACCTCTCTCTCTCTGTATGTACTGTATACTGTACATTGCCTATCACTTTCCTTGTCTCTATATGATGTATATATCATATTTCTCTCTCTCTCTCTCTCTCTCTCTCTCCACTCTCCACTCTCTCTACCCGTCATTTTTCATAGTCTGATGATGTATTCCTTCTGTCCTCCATGCGTATCCCCCGTCTGTATGTACAACTCTGGACGTATACACAGTTTCTTCATACATGTCATTATCATTATCATACAAGCATGACGGTCTCCACACACGAAACGCTGACCACGGCAAATATGATTCCACAGAGTTTTTAGTTTTGTTTTAGTTTTTCTTTATATAACCAGTCAAGGTTGACTTGAACGTACCCAGCAACGTCCCCCTACACACTCAGTCACACCTGGCTGCTGCCCAGGTATGACCACAGTCTGCCGGACAGTTAGCACCTCCACTGGCTGGCGGTTAAGTGCCTTGCTCAAGGGCACCTCAAGGGGAGTTGTTGAAAGGGAGAGCGGCATTG
Organism: Notolepis coatsorum; assembly: GCF_963971535.1. Classification (NCBI taxonomy): domain Eukaryota; kingdom Metazoa; phylum Chordata; class Actinopteri; order Aulopiformes; family Paralepididae; genus Notolepis; species Notolepis coatsorum. The sequence continues at coordinate 31,495,725 of NC_140167.1, read as the reverse complement.
ATTTATTTTCACAGCCATTTCCAACTGGCTACTGGCGGCAACCTTTCACCATTAAAGGGGAACGACGCCTAATCTAAGAATTCATATTCCCATGGTCCAAGACAATTAAAAAAAGACATGAGTTAACACTAATAAAAAGTAACTACTGTAGGGTGCTAACACTCTGATTTGTGATGTCATCAGGTATAAGGAGTTTGAAGCTGCTCCAGAGGACAATTTGAGTAGCTCATGTTATATTGAAGTTTTATAGGCCATGGAAATAACATATTGCTGCTGGCGGGACAAAACCTCCTAACTCCATATATATATATATTTTTTTTAATCAACTCAGTAGATCATCCTCCATGTGTGTGTGGTTTTACAAAGTCTACACAATGGGAAAGCATTAAACCAATCATCTGTCTAAACCTCGTAACTCTATTCGCCCTCAAATCTGTGTTCGTTTTTTTCATCTGCTGAAAAGTTGGGTTTTTGGAGTTATGAGGTTTTGTCCCGCCTGCAGCGATATTGGAATTGTTAATTTGGGTGGTCCCCAGAAGTGTATGTTTTGACTGGTTGTCCTTTGAAATCCTCTTCCTCTGTCCTTCTTCCTCGTGTTGGTCTGGGATTAGACCCAAGAACCCCACCTCTAGAACCACATGTACTCCCAAGCTGACCTGGGATCAGATCCCACGTCTCGTCTTTTCAACCCACCCCCATTGAACCATACAAACAGTCACTCTCTCCCTTGCCTCCCAAGTGGTTGAGTGACCACTCGGCTCTTTTGAATGGCTCCCCCTTCTGACTCCTCAGGGGAGGTGCACCACTTCAGAATCAAAATCAGAAAACACTTTAATTCATCAGGTACAATACATGTACAGGGATATGTCTTGGTGACACTGGCACAGAGAATCTCTGTGTTTCAAGGTACATACTGACACACATGTTGCAAGGATACTAGGACATCACAGGACAGGGCAATATATATGATAGACAAACCATTATACCTATCACATCAGCCAGCCTGCATAATACTGTAACATCCATTACTATGCACATAAACGAGTCACAAAATACGACACAAGCTAACGAAACTTGTACGTTTGCGGAACCAAGATACAGGTGTCTTGCACAGTTGTCTAAAGATTGAAAGGCACAATTTACAGTCGCGCCGGTTTTGAGCCACGCTGTTCTGACTCCTACAGTATCTACAGTACCATTCTGACTCCTACAGTACCTACAGTACCATTCTGACTCCTACAGTATCTACAGTACCATTCTGACTCCTACAGTATCTACAGTACCATTCTGACTCCTACAGTATCTACAGTACCATTCTGACTCCTACAGTACCATTCTGACTCCTACAGTACCATTCTGACTCCTACAGTACCTACAGTACCATTCTGACTCCTACAGTACCTACAGTACCATTCTGACGCCTACAGTACCTACAGTACCATTCTGACGCCTACAGTACCATTCTGACTCCTACAGTACCATTCTGACTCCTACAGTACCATTCTGACTCCTACAGTACCTACAGTACCATTCTGACTCCTACAGTACCATTCTGACTCCTACAGTACCTACAGTACCATTCTGACTCCTACAGTACCATTCTGACTCCTACAGTACCATTCTGACTCCTACAGTACCTACAGTACCATTCTGACTCCTACAGTACCATTCTGACTCCTACAGTACCATTCTGACTCCTACAGTACCTACAGTACCATTCTGACTCCTACAGTACCATTCTGACTCCTACAGTATCTACAGTACCATTCTGACTCATACAGTACCTACAGTACCATTCTGACTCCTACAGTACCATTCTGACTCCTACAGTACCATTCTGACTCCTACAGTACCTACAGTACCATTCTGACTCCTACAGTATCTACAGCACCATTCTGACTCCTACAGTACCATTCTGACTCCTACAGTATCTACAGTACCATTCTGACTCCTACAGTATCTACAGTACCATTCTGACTCCTACAGTACCTACAGTACCATTCTGACTCCTACAGTACCTACAGTACCATTCTGACTCCTACAGTACCATTCTGACTCCTACAGTATCTACAGTACCATTCTGACTCCTACAGTATCTACAGTACCATTCTGACTCCTACAGTACCATTCTGACTCCTACAGTACCATTCTGACTCCTACAGTACCATTCTGACTCCTACAGTACCATTCTGACTCCTACAGTATCTACAGTACCATTCTGACTCCTACAGTATCTACAGTACCATTCTGACGCCTACAGTACCATTCTGACGCCTACAGTACCATTCTGAGTCCTACAGTATCTACAGTACCATTCTGACTCCCACAATACCATTCTGACTCCTACAGTACCTACAGTACCATTCTGACTCCTACAGTACCATTCTGACTCCTACAGTACCATTCTGACTCCTACAGTACCTACAGTACCATTCTGACTCCTACAGTACCATTCTGACTCCTACAGTACCTACAGTACCATTCTGACTCCTACAGTACCTACAGTACCATTCTGACTCCTACAGTACCATTCTGACTCCTACAGTACCATTCTGACTCCTACAGTACCTACAGTACCATTCTGACGCCTACAGTACCATTCTGACTCCTACAGTACCATTCTGACTCCTACAGTACCATTCTGACGCCTACAGTACCATTCTGACTCCTACAGTACCATTCTGACGCCTACAGTACCTACAGTACCATTCTGACTCCTACAGTACCATTCTGACTCCTACAGCACCATTCTGACTCCTACAGTACCTACAGTACCATTCTGACTCCTACAGTACCTACAGTACCATTCTGACGCCTACAGTACCATTCTGACTCCTACAGTACCATTCTGACGCCTACAGTACCTACAGTACCATTCTGACTCCTACAGTACCATTCTGACTCCTACAGTACCATTCTGACTCCTACAGTACCTACAGTACCATTCTGACGCCTACAGTACCTACAGTACCATTCTGACGCCTACAGTACCATTCTGACTCCTACAGTACCATTCTGACTCCTACAGTACCATTCTGACTCCTACAGTACCATTCTGACTCCTACAGTACCTACAGTACCATTCTGACTCCTACAGTACCATTCTGACTCCTACAGTACCTACAGTACCATTCTGACTCCTACAGTACCATTCTGACTCCTACAGTACCATTCTGACTCCTACAGTACCTACAGTACCATTCTGACTCCTACAGTACCATTCTGACTCCTACAGTACCATTCTGACTCCTACAGTACCTACAGTACCATTCTGACTCCTACAGTATCTACAGTACCATTCTGACTCCTACAGTACCTACAGTACCATTCTGACTCCTACAGTATCTACAGTACCATTCTGACTCCTACAGTACCTACAGTACCATTCTGACTCCTACAGTACCATTCTGACTCCTACAGTACCTACAGTACCATTCTGACTCCTACAGTACCTACAGTACCATTCTGACTCCTACAGTACCATTCTGACTCCTACAGTACCTACAGTACCATTCTGACTCCTACAGTATCTACAGTACCATTCTGACTCCTACAGTACCTACAGTACCATTCTGACTCCTACAGTATCTACAGTACCATTCTGACTCCTACAGTACCATTCTGACTCCTACAGTACCATTCTGACTCCTACAGTATCTACAGTACCATTCTGACTCCTACAGTACCATTCTGACTCCTACAGTACCTACAGTACCATTCTGACTCCTACAGTACCTACAGTACCATTCTGACTCCTACAGTACCATTCTGACTCCTACAGTATCTACAGTACCATTCTGACTCCTACAGTATCTACAGTACCATTCTGACTCCTACAGTACCATTCTGACTCCTACAGTACCATTCTGACTCCTACAGTACCATTCTGACTCCTACAGTACCATTCTGAGTCCTACAGTATCTACAGTACCATTCTGACTCCTACAGTACCTACAGTACCATTCTGACTCCTACAGTACCATTCTGACTCCTACAGTACCTACAGTACCATTCTGACTCCTACAGTACCTACAGTACCATTCTGACTCCTACAGTACCATTCTGACTCCTACAGTATCTACAGTACCATTCTGACGCCTACAGTACCATTCTGACTCCTACAGTACCTACAGTACCATTCTGACGCCTACAGTACCATTCTGACTCCTACAGTACCATTCTGACTCCTACAGTACCATTCTGACGCCTACAGTACCATTCTGACTCCTACAGTACCATTCTGACGCCTACAGTACCTACAGTACCATTCTGACTCCTACAGTACCATTCTGACTCCTACAGCACCATTCTGACTCATACAGTACCTACAGTACCATTCTGACTCCTACAGTACCTACAGTACCATTCTGACTCCTACAGTATCTACAGTACCATTCTGACTCCTACAGTACCATTCTGACTCCTACAGTACCATTCTGACTCCTACAGTATCTACAGTACCATTCTGACTCCTACAGTACCATTCTGACTCCTACAGTATCTACAGTACCATTCTGACTCCTACAGTATCTACAGTACCATTCTGACTCCTACAGTATCTACAGCACCATTCGGACTCCTACAGTACCATTCTGACTCCTACAGTACCATTCTGACTCCTACAGTACCATTCTGACGCCTACAGTACCATTCTGACTCCTACAGTACCATTCTGACGCCTACAGTATCTACAGCACCATTCGGACTCCTACAGTACCATTCTGACTCCTACAGTACCATTCTGACTCCTACAGTACCATTCTGACGCCTACAGTATCTACAGCACCATTCGGACTCCTACAGTACCATTCTGACTCCTACAGTACCATTCTGACTCCTACAGTACCATTCTGACTCCTACAGTACCATTCTGACGCCTACAGTACCATTCTGACTCCTACAGTACCATTCTGACTCCTACAGTACCATTCTGACTCCTACAGTACCATTCTGATGCCTACAGTACCATTCTGACTCCTACAGTACCATTCTGACTCCTACAGTACCTACAGTACCATTCTGACTCCTACAGTACCATTCTGACGCCTACAGTACCTACAGTACCATTCTGACTCCTACAGTACCATTCTGACGCCTACAGTACCTACAGTACCATTCTGACTCCTACAGTACCATTCTGACGCCTACAGTACCATTCTGACTCCTACAGTACCATTCTGACGCCTACAGTACCATTCTGACGCCTACAGTACCATTCTGACTCCTACAGTATCTACAGTACCATTCTGACTCCTACAGTATCTACAGTACCATTCTGACTCCTACAGTACCATTCTGACTCCTACAGTACCATTCTGACTCCTACAGTATCTACAGTACCATTCTGACTCCTACAGTACCTACAGTACCATTCTGACTCCTACAGTACCATTCTGACTCCTACAGTATCTACAGCACCATTCTGACTCCTACAGTACCATTCTGACTCCTACAGTATCTACAGTACCATTCTGACTCCTACAGTACCTACAGTACCATTCTGACTCCTACAGTACCATTCTGACTCCTACAGTATCTACAGTACCATTCTGACTCCTACAGTACCTACAGTACCATTCTGACTCCTACAGTACCTACAGTACCATTCTGACTCCTACAGTACCATTCTGACTCCTACAGTACCTACAGTACCATTCTGACTCCTACAGTATCTACAGTACCATTCTGACTCCTACAGTACCATTCTGACTCCTACAGTACCATTCTGACTCCTACAGTATCTACAGTACCATTCTGACTCCTACAGTACCATTCTGACTCCTACAGTACCTACAGTACCATTCTGACTCCTACAGTACCTACAGTACCATTCTGACTCCTACAGTACCATTCTGACTCCTACAGTATCTACAGTACCATTCTGACTCCTACAGTATCTACAGTACCATTCTGACTCCTACAGTACCATTCTGACTCCTACAGTACCATTCTGACTCCTACAGTACCATTCTGACTCCTACAGTACCATTCTGAGTCCTACAGTATCTACAGTACCATTCTGACTCCTACAGTACCTACAGTACCATTCTGACTCCTACAGTACCATTCTGACTCCTACAGTACCTACAGTACCATTCTGACTCCTACAGTACCTACAGTACCATTCTGACTCCTACAGTACCATTCTGACTCCTACAGTATCTACAGTACCATTCTGACGCCTACAGTACCATTCTGACTCCTACAGTACCTACAGTACCATTCTGACGCCTACAGTACCATTCTGACTCCTACAGTACCATTCTGACTCCTACAGTACCATTCTGACGCCTACAGTACCATTCTGACTCCTACAGTACCATTCTGACGCCTACAGTACCTACAGTACCATTCTGACTCCTACAGTACCATTCTGACTCCTACAGCACCATTCTGACTCATACAGTACCTACAGTACCATTCTGACTCCTACAGTACCTACAGTACCATTCTGACTCCTACAGTATCTACAGTACCATTCTGACTCCTACAGTACCATTCTGACTCCTACAGTACCATTCTGACTCCTACAGTATCTACAGTACCATTCTGACTCCTACAGTACCATTCTGACTCCTACAGTATCTACAGTACCATTCTGACTCCTACAGTATCTACAGTACCATTCTGACTCCTACAGTATCTACAGCACCATTCGGACTCCTACAGTACCATTCTGACTCCTACAGTACCATTCTGACTCCTACAGTACCATTCTGACGCCTACAGTACCATTCTGACTCCTACAGTACCATTCTGACGCCTACAGTATCTACAGCACCATTCGGACTCCTACAGTACCATTCTGACTCCTACAGTACCATTCTGACTCCTACAGTACCATTCTGACGCCTACAGTATCTACAGCACCATTCGGACTCCTACAGTACCATTCTGACTCCTACAGTACCATTCTGACTCCTACAGTACCATTCTGACTCCTACAGTACCATTCTGACGCCTACAGTACCATTCTGACTCCTACAGTACCATTCTGACTCCTACAGTACCATTCTGACTCCTACAGTACCATTCTGACGCCTACAGTACCATTCTGACTCCTACAGTACCATTCTGACTCCTACAGTACCTACAGTACCATTCTGACTCCTACAGTACCATTCTGACGCCTACAGTACCTACAGTACCATTCTGACTCCTACAGTACCATTCTGACGCCTACAGTACCTACAGTACCATTCTGACTCCTACAGTACCATTCTGACGCCTACAGTACCATTCTGACTCCTACAGTACCATTCTGACGCCTACAGTACCATTCTGACGCCTACAGTACCATTCTGACTCCTACAGTATCTACAGTACCATTCTGACTCCTACAGTATCTACAGTACCATTCTGACTCCTACAGTACCATTCTGACTCCTACAGTACCATTCTGACTCCTACAGTATCTACAGTACCATTCTGACTCCTACAGTACCTACAGTACCATTCTGACTCCTACAGTACCATTCTGACTCCTACAGTATCTACAGCACCATTCTGACTCCTACAGTACCATTCTGACTCCTACAGTATCTACAGTACCATTCTGACTCCTACAGTACCTACAGTACCATTCTGACTCCTACAGTACCATTCTGACTCCTACAGTATCTACAGTACCATTCTGACTCCTACAGTACCTACAGTACCATTCTGACTCCTACAGTACCTACAGTACCATTCTGACTCCTACAGTACCATTCTGACTCCTACAGTATCTACAGTACCATTCTGACTCCTACAGTTTAGACCACTGTACTATCTGGTGTCTCAGCGCCCTCTATCTACCACTGTCTGTTACTGTCTGTAAAGCCATACCCTGGACATTTTCAATGTCAGTTGGTTATTTTTCTTCATTATGTCCTCTCCTTCTTTTCCCCCTTAAAAATGTCACGTTAGCATGGTTAGCATTGAAATGTAAAGGTGCTAGTCAGTAGCTTGCTTCAGTGAGGAGCGCAAACTGGGGACACCTAAACACCTTTTCTCAGTAAGCAAGGTTTATAGAGCTGAAGGTTATTATTGTAATCATATACAAGATGTATGAAAAGAATAGGTAATTTCAGAGGCGGGTTAGAGAAGTGGACTTGTGAACGCAAAGTCACCCATTTGAACCCCTGGAATGGTATATGAGGAAACGCTCCCGTCTCCCTCTGCAACTATCGTGGCGTTGAGCGAGGCACTTAACCCCCAGCCGCTCCGGTGGAGCTACTGCCCAGTGGCCCACCGTGTCAAGACGGTGGTCGTACTGGGCAGCTCCTGCGTGTGAGCGCATGTGTAACTGGATGAGCGCGAGGCGGGGGGGGTTCCCAGAAGTCCTTGCCCGATTAAGCAAAGGTCGTTGCAGCACATAATACGCACAGGAGCGTTCCTTTAGTAGGCTGTTCTGTCAACATTCCCTGGAAAAATGTAAAAGTACCCGAAAAGAATTGCGAACCAGCATGCAATACACAGACGCATTCCTGCTCTCCTCCTCGGTTGGTGTTGGAGCTGCTACCAGAAGCCCTTCCAGAACCTTCTCCAGTGTCTGTTTATCTCTTCCTCAGTTTGTTATGATCCCCTCCAAACTCCATCTCCTCTGGACGTTTACATTCCTGCAGCGCATCACCCCAGTCACACTCCGGATGGTCCTGGAGGAATTTGGATCTGGTTCGATTCTTTTTTTTTCTCTCGCTCTTGTTTTTTTCTTTTGTCTGGCCGGGTCCTTCGCGTCTGTGGTCTTTCTCCGTCTGTCCATCTTACTGAAGTAGCGTTCTGATCAATGGCAGGAAACATGCTCTCGGTGCAAAAATGCCCCCTGAAAGTTACTATAATTACTATAGTAATAGAGATAAATGAATATAGATGCTAAAAATGCCCCCACAAGTCAGTTCATGAGGGCTGTTCATAGGATGGCCTTGAGCTGGAGAGGTGGACCATTAACCAAAGGACATATTTAGGTGTTTTTGGCCTTGATGTTCAGACTGTAGGCAAAAGTGGCCCAAAGCAGATACATTTTTCTTTCTTTCCATAACAATATGAACAGCACAAATTACATGGAATCAGATATTTTTAATTCTGACCTGGGCCACTAACTTTCTGTTTTTTTGCAATGCGACCTCAGTCTGAACAGTCATATCAGAATGAATGCTTTGAATGCTTTTACGTCACTCTAGATCGACATTCTTCACAATGCTGCGCTGACGGGAGTCACTCTGTGAATAAAAGCATGGAAGACAGCTGCTATGGAGGTAGTGGTCAGTGAAGGGCCAGTGAGGTGTTAGACCTCATAAGTATCTGGGGTGACACTTCTGTACAAGCAAAACTCACAATCCCACCACTCCGTATCCAGACACACCTCCGTACAGAAGTAGCAGCCATTGTTCCACAAAAAGTCATCATCCTCATCCTCATCTGTTCACGTGTTCGCCGGCTTCTGCTGCACTTCAACTTATAAATGAAACCGTAATTGCTGACGTCAGTGGCCTCCATGTTACTTCCGTACGACAGCGTGCTGCGTGTGATGTCTTTGTTATTCTTTTGCAACCGCGGGTCAGTTCAGGACCGTGATCAGTTCACACTGGAATCTGATATTGGCCACGTAAAAAAAAGAAAATTTAATAAAATGTACATTTTTTTTTTACAGCCAAACTAAATAATCTGATATGTGCAATAAATCTGAATTGAGCACTAAGGCTTTTCAGTATTCATTATAGCAGCCTTATGGACTGCATTTATATAGTGCTTTTATCCAAAGCGCTTTACAACTCATGCCTCACATTCACCCATTCACTCACACATTCACACATTGACGACACATTGAATGTTAGAGCATGTTGACTGTATGAACGTAGTATGCAGTATGAACGTAGTATGCAGTATGAACGTAGTATGCAGTATGAACGTAGTATGCAGTATGAACGTAGTATGCAGTATGAACGTAGTATGCAGTATGAATGTTAGAGAATGTTGACTGTATGAACGTAGTATGCAGTATGAACGTATGCAGTATGAATGTTAGAGCATGTTGAACGTATGAACGTAGTATGCAGTATGAACGTAGTATGCAGTATGACTGTAGCTTTAGAGCAACCATGCACTTGCCCTGACTGCGTGTATCTGAAGCAGGGGAGAGTTGCAGTCAACTCGAACGCCTGAAACTACAACTCATTCAGTTGATGGCAAATGGACTGCATATAAAGCTTTTCATAGTCTTCAAATCCCTTAACTCATTCAGAGCCGCGGGCCTAGCCCATCTTTGTTCCTACTGTGCCACCGCTCTAAGAGATAGGAATGCGTGGCGGTGTTTGCAGGGCTATACTGTATCTATATTCTATATTATAGCTATGGATACAATACTATGGCTCATTTGACATCAACTATCCATCGTTAGATATGTGAAAAAGAATACATTTTTCATGTATACGTTTGTGTGTTATACCGTGGTGAATATAAGTATAGTTTCAGAGTGATCCAGGCTAATTCCATAAAAAGGCGCTATGGAGCAATACGTGAATTTTACTAAAAGCGTTGGCATTGCTCGCCTGGACACGCTACTATTTCCAAATCAAATGTATATAATAGGTATTATGTTTCATCATGAATGCATGGGGGGGGGGGGGGGGGTCGTTTTATTTTATTTTGATGCTTTGATTGTCACCAACGGCATATACGTTCTGGAGTACGTTACACATGGTCGTTGCGATCGATGTGAAATCATGGTTGGATCAAAGCAGGATTGATGTCATATAGTCCTTACCTTCTCTAGGAGGTACCCCAAAAAGAATATTCCAATTGTCTGATCGTGATTTTTCCAGTATTGGTGTCCATCGTGTCGCCAACACATGCATCGGGGGCATTGGACGCGTTTCAATGTCATCTCTAGTGAACCGCTAGACTCGCCTGACCAAAAAAATTATTAAACGTAACACCGGGTGTGAAAAAAAGGTTTAGAAGGGTGGGCGATACTGCCACCTACCAGGATGCGGCTGGTATTGTACTCTAGCGATCTCAGAGTGGTTCCCTATGGTAACCCCAAGGTCTGTGTGAGAGAAATGAATAAAACGATTGAATAATAGAAATAACGATGAAAACCCGACTATACTCGGGTCTGGCGCTGAACGGTTGGCGAGTTAACCCGACTTTCCTCGGGTCTGGCGCTGATTGAGTTAAAGCGCTTCACAACATAATGAGGTACATTCACACACACACACACACACACACACACACACACACACACACACACACACACACACACACACACACACACACACACACACACACACCATTGGCGAAGGCAGCTGTGCAAGGCAACAGCCAGCTCATCGGGAGCAGCTAGGGGTTTAGTGTCTTGTTCGAGGAAGCCGGGATAGAACCAGGAACATTCAAATTACCAGACGACCGCTCTACCTCGCTGGTCCAATTGGCAAGATTTTAGTCGGCATGATGTCAGAAAGAAATTGGTTTAGCTTGAAAATAACCAGATTCCTCCTTTTAAAGGCAAAAAACATTCCTCATTGAAACCAATAGGCTCCGCTAGCCACAAGCTAATATATATATATATATATATCATAACTCAGAATCTATCGTTCCCTCTCACAGTTTCTTAAACAAAAAGATATCATTAGATACATTTTCTTTTCTTTTTAACCACATAATAAAAACAAGCATTATTTGGTTGTTACCCTGACAGAATCTATGAATTATCTGAAATAGAGATGCAATGCTTCTTAGTGCTATTAAAACTCTTTTGAATTGTGTGCTTCCCTGTGCAGGTGATGGTTCGGGAGAAACTGGCCAGTGGGACTGTGTCAGGTGACGGACTGGCATCACCAACAGCAGGAAACCAAGACAGTCCCTCACCAACTGATCTGATGAAGCTAAACGAGATGCTCTCACAACGTGACAATGAGATCAGTATCCTTTGACAACAGCCCTGGGTCTAGTATTATTATTAGTAGTATTAGTATTAGTAGTATTCACCAGTAATTCTTCAGCATTTGTTTGAACCCGCGTATAGTAACTGTCGAGTGGATTTGTGCTAAGGAGGACAATGCAACGAGTGCAAGAATGTTTAGACCGTTTGGAAGTCAAATTCACAGAAAATATCTTTCTGACAACCTACAGATCTGAATTTTCCTGATGTGGTTACCTCCACCCAGCAGGCTTAAAACAAATGCTAAGAATGATTTGCAAATCCAATTTGACCGAGGTCTGCCTTTGAAAACCTACTTCGGAAAATGCAGTTGTGGTTAAAAGAGGAATGCGTCATGTGACAACAAGATGTACAATAATGTACAAAGTACATTATAATGCATTCTCATTGCCATCAACAAATCAACACCACAGTAATCATCATCATCATCATCCTTGTCACCCCAATAATCACCATCCAGTCACATACGACATCGGACATCTGACTGTGATCATCACTGTGAGTGATGTGTATTTTTGTTCAACTGTTTTAAACTTTTTAATTCACGCTTGATTGTGAATAGAATAGACCTCAATGTTCTATCCAGCACGGTTTCAACTACTATAGTTCTGTTTGGTTTGGGTCAAACTTTCCTTTAGTAAAGTGAATATACCAAAGATGTCCCAAATAATATGATATACTGAACGCTTATGACTAGAGGATATTCAGGGTTTCAGCCTAAATTTACATTTTATTAGCTGTGTGTCTAGCCAACCAATTTAATCATGCTGTTAGTGGCGGAACAGTTGGAACTGTATTACTTGAGAGTTTCTTTCACCTACAGTACGTCTGCCACTGTTATTGCATGGTTGGATCGCAGCGCTTTTCACAAAACACATGAATTATGTAACTTAAGCAGGGTCGAAGTCCTCGTTGCACGGGCCCCCCAAAATACACACGGAATGTTGTTGTAATGTGTATCCTCAAATATATCCTCCACCGCCTAATGACTGCAATTACAGCTATTAATCATAATCGCTCATGTCTGAGGATGATATTCCAAACAGCCTTTTCGGGAAGATTCTTTCTCGCTCCAAACAGCCTTTTCGGGAAGATTCTTTCTCGCTTGTCCCCCCCCCCCCCCCCCGCGCGCCACTGCGATCCGTCGCTACATCGCAGCGCGTTAGTAGGAACATTGAGATGTCTTGATTATTTAGCCGCAAAAGAAAACAAAAACTTTAATAACCTCCAAAGTAAATAGTATATTATCGTGTAGATATTTAATTGTAGTGTGTCTTGGAGCGAGAACACTTAATGTGAAATCCTTTCCTCTTCACTGTAGAGGATCCCCTTCAGAATGATGAACAATTGGTCACACACGTCCAAACAGCGGTTTTCCCCATTTGCCAAACTGCCGTTGTATGGAGCAGAGCATTTCTTTTATGTATATTTGAAAGCACCATTTTCTGAGTGTGGATCCATTATACAGATGGTTTGCATATTAATGTATCTTTATGGTCAAAATACTTGGTAATCATAATAATTATTATTATGATGATCATCATCATAATCATCATCATCAATATCTTTATTCGTAAAGCACTTGTCTAAATGCAGATATACTGGAAATAGGATTCAAACAAAACGGAGTAGTTTGAAACGTTATCCTATTGAATGATCTTCCTCGAGTTCGCCATCACAGCTTTAGGACAAAATTCCCAAGTCTTGGGACCAGTGATGTGTCGGTCATAGAAGCAGCCAGTGTTCAAGCCAACGTTGCCAGGTGGCTGTAACAATGAAACCCTCACAGGCTGAGTTGTAGTAAACCGTCAGCGAGGGTGGTCTCTGTGAGGGATGTAATCAAGCTCTTTGGTCGACCAATTTCGATGACATCACCCTCAGCCCTATCCCTAATAGCCGTCTAGATCCAGGGCATGCCTACAACAAAACCTTGCATCCGCTCACTAATCACTGCGCTTCCCATGTCTTTATGACCAATGTGTCCCACCCACACATTGGAGGGGGGGGGGGTTCCTGTGCCACATGGCCAGCGTCGCCAGACTGGTGCTGGGTCTCCGCAGGGTTAATTGCAGAGGTGGAAAGGAACAAGCCTAATTACAATTACTCTAGTTACTGTAAATTGAGTACTTTTAAAAGCCTGTACTTTTTCTCGAGTCAAGTGAGTATTAAAGGATTTACTCCTAATGATAGTTGAGTAAGGTTTTATTTAGGTTATAACAGTAGTGATTACAATGAGGACTTTCATTTACAGCAAAACATTCTCATTCTGGAGTTTACCTCTCATATCTGACACGTGTGTTGATGTGAATAAACAGGGGACCATTCCCAAACCTCTTGACTTATAATGGCCCGTGGAAATATTTGACATGACCACCCGACTGCGCCACAAGCAGTCTTTGTCCGCCAAGCTTTGTCCTTGAGTACTACAGTATATAACACGCTACTATTTTGCTTCTGGTTGTGTTATACCATGTATGGCAGTGCTCTTTCCACCTGTGGTTTATTGTGGGAGAGTTTCCCTCACGTGGAACAAAGCCATCCTGGGATTCTTGGGTGTATCCCTGCCTTACCCACCCCTGTGTACTCGCTACTGGGTGGACTCCAGCGGGCACCTGGGAATGGTTAACTCGGCCTACTGCAACGATGACACATCAGCCCGCTAACATGGAACATTATGATACAGTAACAGGAGGGGAGGCAAAAAACAAACACTCTTCCAGTCAGATACAGTATGTTCCCCTCAGGCCCAATGGCTGTGTTGGCGGATGTACTGTACTTTATGGGAGATTGCATATTTAGTTTTAAGGATCATTATTATTATTTTTGGCATTTCAGCTTTATTGGACAGCAGGGGAGGAGGACAGGAATGGTGGAGAAGGGAGAGGGCATTGTACGCAACAAGCCACACCGCGAGCTGGACTCAAACTCACAATGTGGTGAAAACAATGGCATGCACCCTAGTCGATTGAGGCACACAATTGTCCCCTTATCCACATGTTCTGACATGCGTTGAGCCAGTGGTTCTCTGCATTTTACACATGTCGTTTGGTAGGGCTGTCCCCATAGATTACTTTGATTGGCCGAAAAAAAAGATTTGAGGGGGAGGGTCATTCTATTTGGGCTGTGGGGGGTGCTTAATGTCTGAAGAAGTCGACTGAAGGCTTCTTGTCCTCTGTGCGCCATTAGCCACGCTTCTAGGCCTCTTTGCTTTTGGAAAGAATGATTTAAAATATATATATACTATATATATATATATATATATAATACTTTTTTTAATTTTTTTTTTACTACGATGTTGACAGTCGACTATGGCTTCTGTCGATCGATTATTCTACTATTCGACTAGTCAAGGTCAGCCCTACCGTTTGGTGGACACGTTTATTCAAAGTGCCTTGTATATACAACATGTATGTATTTTAGCATGCTAACGCTAACAAACACACAGACAAACACACTGACTGATTTTGACCACTCTCCAATTACAGTTACTAGTGCAGTGCACATTCGACCCGTGGTATGGCTGCTTGGCACTCCAATGGCTCCGCTGCAATACACCCGCCAGGTACAGTTTGTTGTTATAGTGCCGCCATCTGTCAAGATGGCACTAAAGTCTATACCACATGCCTGGATACTTAGCAAGACACCTGCTAATATGCCGTATGGTGAAGGCTGAGAAGTGGCTAGAAAACTATTCTCGTTCCCACCTCCCCGAATTACACAATTGTCACTCTGGGTGAAAGATATATTGGTGTAGATTTAGGAACAAAAAGTTCTCCATTGACAAAATAGCCCATTTTGCGCAATCATAATTTTAAAGTCGGGACCAGATCTTTCCTTGCGAATGGATATTTGGTCACCGCAGAGTTTTATTTGACGCAATTGGTGCGAGTTCGGTCACGTATCTTGCGCTCGACCAATAGCAGCTCTCCTCTTTGTTGTGAGGATACGGCCGCAACAAAGAGAGCTGCTATTGGTCGATCCGGTGTCAAGAAAGAAATTACATCCACAGACTAACGTTACGGACTAAAATGGACAGAAAACACCTTCTAAAGTTCGCAAAACGGTTTCTAAACAATGTTATATGCATCTCACGTCCGTTCAGAAAGAACGTGTACAAGATTTTACACAGACACGGTGGGATAGATATAGAAACTGCATCGAACGTTGGCTTAACCTACCAGGCCAGAATCATACCATTGTGGAGACATACAAACATTGTTTAGAGATTGATTTGTGTCATAAATGTCATGATATATATTTGTATATATGTCGTGTATGTCATAAATGTTTTTATTTTTTTGCAAAAACTCTGCGGTGACCAAACATCCGTTTGCGAGGAAAGATCTAGTCCCAACTTTAAAATTATGATTGCGCAAAATGGGCTATTTTGTCAATGGAGAACTTTTTGTTCCTAAATCTACACCAATATATCTTTCACCCAGAGTGAAAATTGTGTAATTTGGGGAGGTGGGAACAGGGTTTAAAACGATACAGCCTTCAGCTTACGGCCTATAAGCGATGGTTCTCGAAATATGTGAAGGACAGACATGCACTATAGCACCACCATCTGGCCAAATGGCACAATATTTGACACTGCACTCCCCTGGGTCCTCAGCAATACACCCACTGAGCGTGATGCCAATCAGATAAATGGTTCCAGATATGGTTCGAGACGGACAGAAATACACGTGCGTAGACAGATTCCTTCCTTTATAGTTAGATTAGCATTAGCATGCTAGATGGTAATAGGGAGCATAGGAAGGGTGATAGGAAGTATAGGAAGGGTGAAACATGCTGGGATGCATAGGAAGGGTGGCATCAAGCAACTACTAATGGAACTCCTAATCCTAGTGTTGGTACCATGTTCTACTAATTTAGAAAGAGTCCAATATACTGGAGTTAAGTTTAGCATTACATCAGATGATCAGATGATCATCAGCAACAGGTCTGGAACTGATGTTTATCTGAAATAGTTATGTTGATATGGTCTATAATCTCCAGGGCCCAGGAGTTCACTTGTAATCCCTATCTGATTCGATCAGATTTTTTAATCCCATTTTCTGTGATCCAGGATCAGACAACTCTGCCATATTTTGTCCCGGTATTTCAAAGCAATCCAGGATAGGATCACCCTGATCCAGATTCAAACTTTTCAAGATGACTAGATCCTGAATATCAGTGCTTTAATCCTACCGATCTCCATCTAGTGGATATGGAAAAAAAGGAAGACAAGGACCACATTGCACCACATTGCAGAGACATCTACAGTATAATGTCTAATTATATTGTTAAATACATAAAGGACATAAAATCATAATGGAATTGTAATAAAAAAGACTCCCACTAGGGTAACAACAATAAAACATTAATTCAAAGGCAGCTGATCATCCAGACGTGCTTTGAGGAGCTGAATTCTATGTGATATTTCAGTTTGCTGCAGGTGATGAGTGATGACAGATTGACTTTTTTTGTTGAAGATACTTTTTCTTTAATCTAAATTACATTTGTGATTGACGATCTTTGTTGTGACTTTTATGAGCATAAACATTTATGTCATCAGCATTTGGTTGAAAACAAAATAGGCCACCATTAATGCGACCAAATGTTTTTTTTAATAAAATTGATTTGAATTGTGTATTATTTCAGTTAACAAACTTTGCCATCTTATTTATATTGAAACATATTTTTAAATAAATTGTATAGTACATTTTGCTCTGGTAATCCACTGGAAATCCACCCCTCTGGTGGGATCAAGATAATCCAGTTTTTTGGGATCAAATTGATCCCAATCCTGTGTTGTCGGTTTGAAATACCCATTTTGAAGATTTGATCCAGATTAAAGCTTTGATTTGATTTCCTGATCTGATCGGATATCAAAGTGATCCTGATCCTGTTTTTTGGTTTTGAACTACCCAAAATCCAAATCTGATCCGATCAGATAGGGATTCAAAGTTTTGAACTCCTGGGCCCAGGAGACTCTGGCTTTGGTCTGTATTTTTTTTTTATCCTTGATAGCAGTGGAGTGAGCAAACCCAAACCCAAAACAGAAATATTTATTTTGTATCTCAATCCCCAAACCTCTTTTTCTTACAACTTGCCTGTCCTTGTGTGGATCTAAACCGTCTTGCAACACATTTGAGAATGTTCTCAACAGTGGCATGATTGTAGTAAGCCCTTATCCTACTTTATTTTATTTGACAAATTCAGAATGGAATAAGTGTAAATACTCTGAGATGCTCAATGGTCTTGATCCAAGAATATGCAGTAGAATAACTCTGCCTTAGAGCTAATTTGATGAATAGCAGTAATAATAACAACCAGCAGGTCTTCCCTTTTTTATTATCTCTTGGCCCAAAGTGAATTGATGATTGTATCCAAGAAAGAGATTTAGCTAATACTATGTTGTAATTGCCAGTACGACGCGACGCACACAACTAATCTGTGACGGCGCGTTTGCGTTATTGGCATGGATCTGCAGGGATCTCCAGGATTCCCTTAACAGCCTTGGCAATTGCTGGACGATCACTCTCACGTCAAGACGTTATTACTCCCGATACCCCTCCATCTAAATAATGCCCCTACTTTTGCCGATGCTTATAGGCCCCACAGTCTTCTCTGCCTGCACTCTCTGCATTCTCTCCGGCCTGGAATGGATTTACTGTACGAGAGATGCTTATTATCTGATGTATTAGGTATTTTTTCTTGGTGTTTCTGCTTTACTGGACGGCAGACAGTGGAGAGTGACAGGAAGGATAATGGAGAGGGAGAAAAAGGATGGCATGCAACACGGGTCATGCGCCAAACTCAAACTCGTAAAGTGGCGAGCACATGGTGTGTGTGTTCTCCAGTTCAGTAGAGTTGCTCTCCAGTTCAGTAGAGTTGCTCTCCAGTTCAGTAGAGTTGCTCTCCAGTTCAGTAGAGTTGCTCTCCAGTTCCGTAGAGTTGCTCTCCAGTTCAGTAGAGTTGCTCTCCAGTTCAGTAGAGTTGCTCTCCAGTTCAGTAGAGTTGCTCTCCAGTTCAGTAGAGTTGCTCTCCAGTTCCGTAGAGTTGCTCTCCAGTTCAGTAGAGTTGCTCTCCAGTTCCGTAGAGTTGCTCTCCAGTTCCGTAGAGTTGCTCTCCAGTTCAGTAGAGTTGCTCTCCAGTTCCGTAGAGTTGCTCTCCAGTTCAGTAGAGTTGCTCTCCAGTTCAGTAGAGTTGCTCTCCAGTTCAGTAGAGTTGTCAGTAGAGTTGCTCTCCAGTTCAGTAGAGTTGCTCTCCAGTTCCGTAGAGTTGCTCTCCAGTTCCGTAGAGTTGCTCTCCAGTTCAGTAGAGTTGCTCTCCAGTTCAGTAGAGTTGTAAAATCGCCCCTCGATGCACCTTATTGTAAATCAGAACCACTTTGTTCGCCGAATAGAATGATTGTGCAGGAATTTGTGAGCCATATTGGACGACACAGTACACACAGACACACATGGCACTCTGTCTGCCCAATTTTCTCGCCATGTCCGATTTGCCCCCTTGCTCCTCCTGTACAGGGGTTTAAAGCAATGCTCACTGCCCATGTTGGTGAGGAGATGTACAGTAGTGTTACAGCTTTGTATTAGTTCTAAAGCCTTTGGAACAGGCGTGGGTGTAACAACCGGACAAGAATGTGGATCTAAGTGCAGATAGCAAACACACATTTTAGTCGGCATGATGTCAGAAAGAAATTGGTTTAGCTTGAAAATAACCAGATTCCTCCTTTTAAAGGCAAAAAACATTCCTCATTGAAACCAATAGGCTCCGCTAGCCACAAGCTAATATATATATATATATATATCATAACTCAGAATCTATCGTTCCCTCTCACAGTTTCTTAAACAAAAAGATATCATTAGATACATTTTCTTTTCTTTTTAACCACATAATAAAAACAAGCATTATTTGGTTGTTACCCTGACAGAATCTATGAATTATCTGAAATAGAGATGCAATGCTTCTTAGTGCTATTAAAACTCTTTTGAATTGTGTGCTTCCCTGTGCAGGTGATGGTTCGGGAGAAACTGGCCAGTGGGACTGTGTCAGGTGACGGACTGGCATCACCAACAGCAGGAAACCAAGACAGTCCCTCACCAACTGATCTGATGAAGCTAAACGAGATGCTCTCACAACGTGACAATGAGATCAGTATCCTTTGACAACAGCCCTGGGTCTAGTATTATTATTAGTAGTATTAGTATTAGTAGTATTCACCAGTAATTCTTCAGCATTTGTTTGAACCCGCGTATAGTAACTGTCGAGTGGATTTGTGCTAAGGAGGACAATGCAACGAGTGCAAGAATGTTTAGACCGTTTGGAAGTCAAATTCACAGAAAATATCTTTCTGACAACCTACAGATCTGAATTTTCCTGATGTGGTTACCTCCACCCAGCAGGCTTAAAACAAATGCTAAGAATGATTTGCAAATCCAATTTGACCGAGGTCTGCCTTTGAAAACCTACTTCGGAAAATGCAGTTGTGGTTAAAAGAGGAATGCGTCATGTGACAACAAGATGTACAATAATGTACAAAGTACATTATAATGCATTCTCATTGCCATCAACAAATCAACACCACAGTAATCATCATCATCATCATCCTTGTCACCCCAATAATCACCATCCAGTCACATACGACATCGGACATCTGACTGTGATCATCACTGTGAGTGATGTGTATTTTTGTTCAACTGTTTTAAACTTTTTAATTCACGCTTGATTGTGAATAGAATAGACCTCAATGTTCTATCCAGCACGGTTTCAACTACTATAGTTCTGTTTGGTTTGGGTCAAACTTTCCTTTAGTAAAGTGAATATACCAAAGATGTCCCAAATAATATGATATACTGAACGCTTATGACTAGAGGATATTCAGGGTTTCAGCCTAAATTTACATTTTATTAGCTGTGTGTCTAGCCAACCAATTTAATCATGCTGTTAGTGGCGGAACAGTTGGAACTGTATTACTTGAGAGTTTCTTTCACCTACAGTACGTCTGCCACTGTTATTGCATGGTTGGATCGCAGCGCTTTTCACAAAACACATGAATTATGTAACTTAAGCAGGGTCGAAGTCCTCGTTGCACGGGCCCCCCAAAATACACACGGAATGTTGTTGTAATGTGTATCCTCAAATATATCCTCCACCGCCTAATGACTGCAATTACAGCTATTAATCATAATCGCTCATGTCTGAGGATGATATTCCAAACAGCCTTTTCGGGAAGATTCTTTCTCGCTCCAAACAGCCTTTTCGGGAAGATTCTTTCTCGCTTGTCCCCCCCCCCCCCCCCCGCGCGCCACTGCGATCCGTCGCTACATCGCAGCGCGTTAGTAGGAACATTGAGATGTCTTGATTATTTAGCCGCAAAAGAAAACAAAAACTTTAATAACCTCCAAAGTAAATAGTATATTATCGTGTAGATATTTAATTGTAGTGTGTCTTGGAGCGAGAACACTTAATGTGAAATCCTTTCCTCTTCACTGTAGAGGATCCCCTTCAGAATGATGAACAATTGGTCACACACGTCCAAACAGCGGTTTTCCCCATTTGCCAAACTGCCGTTGTATGGAGCAGAGCATTTCTTTTATGTATATTTGAAAGCACCATTTTCTGAGTGTGGATCCATTATACAGATGGTTTGCATATTAATGTATCTTTATGGTCAAAATACTTGGTAATCATAATAATTATTATTATGATGATCATCATCATAATCATCATCATCAATATCTTTATTCGTAAAGCACTTGTCTAAATGCAGATATACTGGAAATAGGATTCAAACAAAACGGAGTAGTTTGAAACGTTATCCTATTGAATGATCTTCCTCGAGTTCGCCATCACAGCTTTAGGACAAAATTCCCAAGTCTTGGGACCAGTGATGTGTCGGTCATAGAAGCAGCCAGTGTTCAAGCCAACGTTGCCAGGTGGCTGTAACAATGAAACCCTCACAGGCTGAGTTGTAGTAAACCGTCAGCGAGGGTGGTCTCTGTGAGGGATGTAATCAAGCTCTTTGGTCGACCAATTTCGATGACATCACCCTCAGCCCTATCCCTAATAGCCGTCTAGATCCAGGGCATGCCTACAACAAAACCTTGCATCCGCTCACTAATCACTGCGCTTCCCATGTCTTTATGACCAATGTGTCCCACCCACACATTGGAGGGGGGGGGGGTTCCTGTGCCACATGGCCAGCGTCGCCAGACTGGTGCTGGGTCTCCGCAGGGTTAATTGCAGAGGTGGAAAGGAACAAGCCTAATTACAATTACTCTAGTTACTGTAAATTGAGTACTTTTAAAAGCCTGTACTTTTTCTCGAGTCAAGTGAGTATTAAAGGATTTACTCCTAATGATAGTTGAGTAAGGTTTTATTTAGGTTATAACAGTAGTGATTACAATGAGGACTTTCATTTACAGCAAAACATTCTCATTCTGGAGTTTACCTCTCATATCTGACACGTGTGTTGATGTGAATAAACAGGGGACCATTCCCAAACCTCTTGACTTATAATGGCCCGTGGAAATATTTGACATGACCACCCGACTGCGCCACAAGCAGTCTTTGTCCGCCAAGCTTTGTCCTTGAGTACTACAGTATATAACACGCTACTATTTTGCTTCTGGTTGTGTTATACCATGTATGGCAGTGCTCTTTCCACCTGTGGTTTATTGTGGGAGAGTTTCCCTCACGTGGAACAAAGCCATCCTGGGATTCTTGGGTGTATCCCTGCCTTACCCACCCCTGTGTACTCGCTACTGGGTGGACTCCAGCGGGCACCTGGGAATGGTTAACTCGGCCTACTGCAACGATGACACATCAGCCCGCTAACATGGAACATTATGATACAGTAACAGGAGGGGAGGCAAAAAACAAACACTCTTCCAGTCAGATACAGTATGTTCCCCTCAGGCCCAATGGCTGTGTTGGCGGATGTACTGTACTTTATGGGAGATTGCATATTTAGTTTTAAGGATCATTATTATTATTTTTGGCATTTCAGCTTTATTGGACAGCAGGGGAGGAGGACAGGAATGGTGGAGAAGGGAGAGGGCATTGTACGCAACAAGCCACACCGCGAGCTGGACTCAAACTCACAATGTGGTGAAAACAATGGCATGCACCCTAGTCGATTGAGGCACACAATTGTCCCCTTATCCACATGTTCTGACATGCGTTGAGCCAGTGGTTCTCTGCATTTTACACATGTCGTTTGGTAGGGCTGTCCCCATAGATTACTTTGATTGGCCGAAAAAAAAGATTTGAGGGGGAGGGTCATTCTATTTGGGCTGTGGGGGGTGCTTAATGTCTGAAGAAGTCGACTGAAGGCTTCTTGTCCTCTGTGCGCCATTAGCCACGCTTCTAGGCCTCTTTGCTTTTGGAAAGAATGATTTAAAATATATATATACTATATATATATATATATATATAATACTTTTTTTAATTTTTTTTTTACTACGATGTTGACAGTCGACTATGGCTTCTGTCGATCGATTATTCTACTATTCGACTAGTCAAGGTCAGCCCTACCGTTTGGTGGACACGTTTATTCAAAGTGCCTTGTATATACAACATGTATGTATTTTAGCATGCTAACGCTAACAAACACACAGACAAACACACTGACTGATTTTGACCACTCTCCAATTACAGTTACTAGTGCAGTGCACATTCGACCCGTGGTATGGCTGCTTGGCACTCCAATGGCTCCGCTGCAATACACCCGCCAGGTACAGTTTGTTGTTATAGTGCCGCCATCTGTCAAGATGGCACTAAAGTCTATACCACATGCCTGGATACTTAGCAAGACACCTGCTAATATGCCGTATGGTGAAGGCTGAGAAGTGGCTAGAAAACTATTCTCGTTCCCACCTCCCCGAATTACACAATTGTCACTCTGGGTGAAAGATATATTGGTGTAGATTTAGGAACAAAAAGTTCTCCATTGACAAAATAGCCCATTTTGCGCAATCATAATTTTAAAGTCGGGACCAGATCTTTCCTTGCGAATGGATATTTGGTCACCGCAGAGTTTTATTTGACGCAATTGGTGCGAGTTCGGTCACGTATCTTGCGCTCGACCAATAGCAGCTCTCCTCTTTGTTGTGAGGATACGGCCGCAACAAAGAGAGCTGCTATTGGTCGATCCGGTGTCAAGAAAGAAATTACATCCACAGACTAACGTTACGGACTAAAATGGACAGAAAACACCTTCTAAAGTTCGCAAAACGGTTTCTAAACAATGTTATATGCATCTCACGTCCGTTCAGAAAGAACGTGTACAAGATTTTACACAGACACGGTGGGATAGATATAGAAACTGCATCGAACGTTGGCTTAACCTACCAGGCCAGAATCATACCATTGTGGAGACATACAAACATTGTTTAGAGATTGATTTGTGTCATAAATGTCATGATATATATTTGTATATATGTCGTGTATGTCATAAATGTTTTTATTTTTTTGCAAAAACTCTGCGGTGACCAAACATCCGTTTGCGAGGAAAGATCTAGTCCCAACTTTAAAATTATGATTGCGCAAAATGGGCTATTTTGTCAATGGAGAACTTTTTGTTCCTAAATCTACACCAATATATCTTTCACCCAGAGTGAAAATTGTGTAATTTGGGGAGGTGGGAACAGGGTTTAAAACGATACAGCCTTCAGCTTACGGCCTATAAGCGATGGTTCTCGAAATATGTGAAGGACAGACATGCACTATAGCACCACCATCTGGCCAAATGGCACAATATTTGACACTGCACTCCCCTGGGTCCTCAGCAATACACCCACTGAGCGTGATGCCAATCAGATAAATGGTTCCAGATATGGTTCGAGACGGACAGAAATACACGTGCGTAGACAGATTCCTTCCTTTATAGTTAGATTAGCATTAGCATGCTAGATGGTAATAGGGAGCATAGGAAGGGTGATAGGAAGTATAGGAAGGGTGAAACATGCTGGGATGCATAGGAAGGGTGGCATCAAGCAACTACTAATGGAACTCCTAATCCTAGTGTTGGTACCATGTTCTACTAATTTAGAAAGAGTCCAATATACTGGAGTTAAGTTTAGCATTACATCAGATGATCAGATGATCATCAGCAACAGGTCTGGAACTGATGTTTATCTGAAATAGTTATGTTGATATGGTCTATAATCTCCAGGGCCCAGGAGTTCACTTGTAATCCCTATCTGATTCGATCAGATTTTTTAATCCCATTTTCTGTGATCCAGGATCAGACAACTCTGCCATATTTTGTCCCGGTATTTCAAAGCAATCCAGGATAGGATCACCCTGATCCAGATTCAAACTTTTCAAGATGACTAGATCCTGAATATCAGTGCTTTAATCCTACCGATCTCCATCTAGTGGATATGGAAAAAAAGGAAGACAAGGACCACATTGCACCACATTGCAGAGACATCTACAGTATAATGTCTAATTATATTGTTAAATACATAAAGGACATAAAATCATAATGGAATTGTAATAAAAAAGACTCCCACTAGGGTAACAACAATAAAACATTAATTCAAAGGCAGCTGATCATCCAGACGTGCTTTGAGGAGCTGAATTCTATGTGATATTTCAGTTTGCTGCAGGTGATGAGTGATGACAGATTGACTTTTTTTGTTGAAGATACTTTTTCTTTAATCTAAATTACATTTGTGATTGACGATCTTTGTTGTGACTTTTATGAGCATAAACATTTATGTCATCAGCATTTGGTTGAAAACAAAATAGGCCACCATTAATGCGACCAAATGTTTTTTTTAATAAAATTGATTTGAATTGTGTATTATTTCAGTTAACAAACTTTGCCATCTTATTTATATTGAAACATATTTTTAAATAAATTGTATAGTACATTTTGCTCTGGTAATCCACTGGAAATCCACCCCTCTGGTGGGATCAAGATAATCCAGTTTTTTGGGATCAAATTGATCCCAATCCTGTGTTGTCGGTTTGAAATACCCATTTTGAAGATTTGATCCAGATTAAAGCTTTGATTTGATTTCCTGATCTGATCGGATATCAAAGTGATCCTGATCCTGTTTTTTGGTTTTGAACTACCCAAAATCCAAATCTGATCCGATCAGATAGGGATTCAAAGTTTTGAACTCCTGGGCCCAGGAGACTCTGGCTTTGGTCTGTATTTTTTTTTTATCCTTGATAGCAGTGGAGTGAGCAAACCCAAACCCAAAACAGAAATATTTATTTTGTATCTCAATCCCCAAACCTCTTTTTCTTACAACTTGCCTGTCCTTGTGTGGATCTAAACCGTCTTGCAACACATTTGAGAATGTTCTCAACAGTGGCATGATTGTAGTAAGCCCTTATCCTACTTTATTTTATTTGACAAATTCAGAATGGAATAAGTGTAAATACTCTGAGATGCTCAATGGTCTTGATCCAAGAATATGCAGTAGAATAACTCTGCCTTAGAGCTAATTTGATGAATAGCAGTAATAATAACAACCAGCAGGTCTTCCCTTTTTTATTATCTCTTGGCCCAAAGTGAATTGATGATTGTATCCAAGAAAGAGATTTAGCTAATACTATGTTGTAATTGCCAGTACGACGCGACGCACACAACTAATCTGTGACGGCGCGTTTGCGTTATTGGCATGGATCTGCAGGGATCTCCAGGATTCCCTTAACAGCCTTGGCAATTGCTGGACGATCACTCTCACGTCAAGACGTTATTACTCCCGATACCCCTCCATCTAAATAATGCCCCTACTTTTGCCGATGCTTATAGGCCCCACAGTCTTCTCTGCCTGCACTCTCTGCATTCTCTCCGGCCTGGAATGGATTTACTGTACGAGAGATGCTTATTATCTGATGTATTAGGTATTTTTTCTTGGTGTTTCTGCTTTACTGGACGGCAGACAGTGGAGAGTGACAGGAAGGATAATGGAGAGGGAGAAAAAGGATGGCATGCAACACGGGTCATGCGCCAAACTCAAACTCGTAAAGTGGCGAGCACATGGTGTGTGTGTTCTCCAGTTCAGTAGAGTTGCTCTCCAGTTCAGTAGAGTTGCTCTCCAGTTCAGTAGAGTTGCTCTCCAGTTCAGTAGAGTTGCTCTCCAGTTCCGTAGAGTTGCTCTCCAGTTCAGTAGAGTTGCTCTCCAGTTCAGTAGAGTTGCTCTCCAGTTCAGTAGAGTTGCTCTCCAGTTCAGTAGAGTTGCTCTCCAGTTCCGTAGAGTTGCT
Organism: Notolepis coatsorum; assembly: GCF_963971535.1. Lineage (NCBI taxonomy): Eukaryota > Metazoa > Chordata > Actinopteri > Aulopiformes > Paralepididae > Notolepis > Notolepis coatsorum. Next base: position 31,468,589 of record NC_140167.1, on the reverse strand, counting down.
CTCCAGTTCAGTAGAGTTGCTCTCCAGTTCCGTAGAGTTGCTCTCCAGTTCCGTAGAGTTGCTCTCCAGTTCAGTAGAGTTGCTCTCCAGTTCCGTAGAGTTGCTCTCCAGTTCAGTAGAGTTGCTCTCCAGTTCAGTAGAGTTGCTCTCCAGTTCAGTAGAGTTGTCAGTAGAGTTGCTCTCCAGTTCAGTAGAGTTGCTCTCCAGTTCCGTAGAGTTGCTCTCCAGTTCCGTAGAGTTGCTCTCCAGTTCAGTAGAGTTGCTCTCCAGTTCAGTAGAGTTGTAAAATCGCCCCTCGATGCACCTTATTGTAAATCAGAACCACTTTGTTCGCCGAATAGAATGATTGTGCAGGAATTTGTGAGCCATATTGGACGACACAGTACACACAGACACACATGGCACTCTGTCTGCCCAATTTTCTCGCCATGTCCGATTTGCCCCCTTGCTCCTCCTGTACAGGGGTTTAAAGCAATGCTCACTGCCCATGTTGGTGAGGAGATGTACAGTAGTGTTACAGCTTTGTATTAGTTCTAAAGCCTTTGGAACAGGCGTGGGTGTAACAACCGGACAAGAATGTGGATCTAAGTGCAGATAGCAAACACAGGAGGCCGATGACGAGCACTGGGTATTTATTAACGCAGGCAGGAAAAACACATTAGGAAAAAGTATCAGGTCGGGATCGCTAACTGACTACTTTGACACAGACAGGCAGAATAAAACTACTATGCAAATGTATAGACTATACAAGGCAATACATGAATTCAAAAGGGGGGTGATGATGACTGATAACATTTATACAACAGTGCTACATACTGTACTTCTGTAACATTCACAGCACTTGTTCGTCCAGTCAGTGTACAAGAGGTAGCCGAATGTTTAATTATCTTCTTTACAGGTTTTTTGAAACAGCAGTTTATTGAAATTCTTTATTAGGAATAACCCCTTGAGATGAACCATCTCGTTTTCAAGGAGGTCCCAGATTACAAAATAATCATTTACGACAAGATATTTTACAGACAGTTCAGACAACATCAATCAGACAAACGAACAAAACAAAGAACTAAACAAAACAAACAAAGAAAACACAACAGTAACAACTACAATAACTACAACAGTACACATAACACATAAGTATTATCATTGCATCAATGAACTGTGATAATGATGAATGGTCAAAACATGATGATTAGTCAAAACATGGACAGGTAATCTCAAAGTGAGAGGAAAGAGCAGTTTTAAATAAGTGAAAAGATGTTATTGAACGGAGGCGGCTGGGTGGCGCAGCGGACATTGCGCTCGTACCAACACACGAGACTCCGGCTTGGGCCGGCCGTCATACTAACTCTATTGGCAGAGTTAGCTGGTGGGAAGTCGATGGGTGGTAATCTGGACATTGCAAACAGCGACTCCTACAGGTCGTTTGGGGCGCCTGCACAGCAGAGACAGGAAAAATGGCGGGGGCAGTGTGAGTCTCCTACACGTTACTCCTCGCCAAATGAGAGTCCGCACTGGCAGGTGAAAAGATGCGACTGGCTGCCTACACATGTATCGGAGGGGACATGCGATGGGCTTCTATCCTCCCTACAACCGGCCAGTGGGGGGCACATGCAAGCAACGTTCAAGACAGGGGAGGGGAGAATTGGCACAGCTAAATTGGGATGGGAGAAAAAAGTGGATAAAAAAAAATAAAAGATTATTGTAAGATTAAAGTTATTGAACGGATATGAACAGGTAGATTGTTCCAGTCAGAAGGAGCCTTAAACTTAAATGATTTTTTTGCCAACTGATGGAAATTCAAAATAAACCTGGGAGCAATGTCGTAGTTGATGTATGGAAGTGTAAGGTTCCAAATACTGTTTAAGATACTGTGGGTACTGAAAATGATTGCATTCAGAAAACATAGTTTCTGAATGCACAGTATTCACTTGAATGATTTTAGTCGCATTTTTGCAAGGTAGCCAATCTAGCCATGTCGGTTGTCTCAGCTCTTCTTGAGTCTGCACTTTGACTATATGGGTTTTCGCAACGCAAGTAATTGCTTTGTAGTAGTAGGCTACCTGTAAGTAGTATCAAAAGCAGTAGCTGATCAAGGATTTGAAAAAGATAGTGTGTATCATTCATCTTTTTAACGTCCTCCTAAAACTCCTGGAGCCTGATTTCTCAACATTTTGACTGACTTCATCCTAGATTCCTTTGTATGATCATTTAAAAGAACATGATAAAAACAGATGAAAACTATATCTATAGCATTCAAACTTTGGGTAATGATAGAAATTGGTTTTAGCTTTTACTGTATCCTGGAAAATTGGAGAAACCTCAAGATGAGCTATTGATGAATTACAACTTTTGATTTGGATTTGTTAGTAAGCAGTGCACAGCATTGTTTTTTGTGCATGAGAGAGCTTTTATGAATGTGGCCCCTTCTGTTTTTTGTGAGCATCTTCACCCTAAATCATCATCATTGCTGCGTTGTTCAGGAAACACAACCTGCTGGTATGAATATCGGAGGCCATAAACACACACAACGCCTGAAAGACATGCTCTCGAGCATGTACGGTATCCACTAGGGCATGATGTCATCTCTTTGATCATTCTCCCACAGTTATATGCTCCCCCATCACTTTTCAGCGGGGCCAAACTGTCCTGCCGCTCCCACAAAATAAACACGGTAACCTTTTTTCAGACTTCGCTGTTTGAGTGTTTCTGCCTGCGCCTCCCACCCAACACTTGTGTTTGTGATAACATAACCTGACATGTAACTATCTAACCATATTAAGTCAAGTGTCCAAAGATGGTGTAGTGATTAAAGGGATAGTTTGGATGATTTTTGGATATTAAGTGGTTTGACACTTCGAGCCAACCGGGAAGCTTCAGAAAGGCAGCAAACGGGGTCACAAGACCAAAAAGTGTTAATCCACACCGTGACATACAGGCAACATTTCTAACCATCCACAACAGAAAACCACAGGACTGGCGTATTTCCACTGCTTGATTCATATTGGAACAAGCCCCAGGACGTAGTAACTGCGTCACACTGGGAGTAGTTCCAATACATCGCGCCGCTCTGAAGCGTAGGAAATACGCAAGGCCCGTGGTTTTGTGTTGGATGGTTAAAGCGTTTGCCTGCATGTTATGGTGTGGATTCTTTTTGGTATTTTGGCTGACTGAAAATGTGTCTGCCTTGTTGACAGGTGGTCAGAGTGAAGTGGTATTGACGAGGGCTTTTAGTGTGAGTTCGATTCCTGCTCCTCTACTGGGCAGTGTGTCGAAGTGTCCTTGAGCAAAACACTTAAACCTCGAATTGCTCCCGATGAGCAGGTTGGCACCTTGTATGGTTGCCTTCGGTGTATGAATGTGTGAGTGAATGGGTAAAATATGTGAGGAACAAATTGTAAAGCGCTTTGGATAAAAACGTTTGTATAAATTCACCATTTACCTTACTCTGTCTCTGACCTCACTGACCTCTGCTCCTCAGTAATAGTGGCCTGTCTCTCTGGCAGGTCTTAACTTGTACTTATTCTACTTCAAGAATGGGACAAGAAGATGGATGCATTTGGACAGTTGTTATGACTAGTGTCTTGATGTACCGTAATGTGTTTTTGTGCGTGCGCCCATTATGTGTTTGAGAATATGGCCTTGTGTGACATACTGTAGATGAATTGAAGTGGAGAGGTGCTAAAATATCTGGCACAATCGAAATGAATGATGTTTCCTAATGACGCTTTGATTTTAAGCCCACTTGCCACCCACCGCTGGGTTGGCGCAGGCATTGGCATCAGTACTGGCATGGGGGGGTTGGGGTGGCGGGTTGCTGGCATGTCCTGCATGCTTCTTGGAGGAGAACTCTTTCTTGGGATGAACTTGTTCCAGGCCTCCTAATGGGATTAGTGTTTCATTGAAGAAAGCACTTCTGCTCTGCTCAGTGGCACAGCTTGTCTCCACCAAATACATCTCAGCCGTGTCTTGTACACGCACGTAACCAGGCAACAAAAACACTCCGTCTCCACCAGCTCCATTTACACACATGTCTCAGCTCTGTGGTGCACACGTTTTCCAAGATGTGTTACTTCTGTTTTCACTTTTGAGTCTATTTTTCTTGCTTTTCACGCACGTTTCAAGAACTTTTCAAGCCTAATGAATTGTCATTCAAACCATAATTTACAAATATTCCCATATATTTTAATTTGTCGTATTGACGGTGTCAAGTCCGAAACCTGCTTATTGCACTTGATCTCCCAACACCAATCCTGCCCCAAGACCCATCGCTTCTCCACTGCCTTCTCTTATCTTCACATATCTGTGCATCTCTAGTCTTTACACAACCTCTTGATTCTCCTTATTGGACAGCGCAGTGGAGGGAACTAGAGTGATTGGATAGAGGTTGTGAGCCGGACTCAAACCCACAATATTGGGAGCACATGGAGTACTGTATGAGCACCAGGTCAGCCCCCTAAGATACTTTTTCAGTTAACATTACTTTAGAAGCCTATGGCCTTGTTCAACCAGCACATAAATGGATATCAAATATCTCAATAATGGAACGACCTGCCAAACAACTGTCTGAGGTAATAACTCCTATGAAAAAACACCATGGGAGCCACACATCAAAAACACGTGTTGACATATTGTCCTTGAAGACTTGGCTTGTAATGGGTAATTTAGAATTCTGTTGGTCTTAGATTCTGACACTGTAAGAATGTCTGGAAACTATAATTGTAGTTGTAAGTTCCTTCACGGTGATGTTCCCTCTGTGTCCTCTGTGTCCTCTGGCAGGAGCATCAATTAAATTATCTCCGTCTCCCCTGAAAAAAACACGACCATTCATCTTCTAAAATGCAGACCTTTTTGACTGGGTTTGATTGAACGGGCTAAATGGTCTTCTGACCAAGCTAATTTAGCTGTAGCCACAACTATACATCTTCTTATCTCCTGAGAGGCCCTGGGCTAATGTATGAACTGTAAATTACTGGTTGTCAGTAGGACATCAAACGCCCCCCCCCCCCCCCCCCCCCCCGCCCCCCTACTGTTTAGTGGAACTACAGGCAAATATGAAGTAAGCTGTTCTCCATATGTAAGGTAGAATGATAGCCCTCTGTGAAATACTTGATGACATTTCATGCTTCAATTCATAAGAAATATGCTATGTTATAGCATTGATCAAAACTGAAACTCAGGACAGGTCTGCAAATAAAAAAAATATATATACCACAAATATGCTTTCTAGAGAGTAGTTACTGTAAGCTTTGGAAGTAAATCAGGATGAAGTCACTTAAAAAGAAAATCTGTGGCAGGCTTTGATTTGATCACATACTTTCTGTTGAGATGGCAGAAACTAACCTAGCCTAGCCGCAGAGACCTCTTGATCATGATTTTATTTTATTTTCATACATTTGCAATTTGTCCTTTTGTCAGCACTTTTCATTGCACATAAACAAGCTGGTTGTTATATGCAGTATGGCTTCAGGATCTACTTGTTCCAGGGCTGTGTGGTGGTTCCTCTTGTGCTATGGTCATGGAAGATATGGATTTTAGAAGTGGCTAGGAGCGGCTGGGTGGTGTAGAGATCTTAGCCTACCACCACAGAGACCTCTTGCTTGGTCAGACGTCCCTACGGACACCAATTGTCAGTGTTTTCAGGTGGGAAGCCGGTGGGGTATGAGTGCTGGTCGTTGCAACAGCTACTGGTTGGTCGGGCGCCTGTTCAGCAGGGAGGGTATCTGGAGGAGATAGTGTGTGTGTAGTGTGTACCCTTTGCGTTACGCTCTCCCAGGGAAACTCCTCGCTGTCAGGTGAAAATAAGCGGCCGGCAACTCCACATGTATTGGAGGAGGCATATGGTAGTCATATGTAGTCTATACCCTCTCCAGATTGACAGTAGGGTAGTGCAACAACCAGGGCAAATTGGCATAACGACAAATATATGTATACTATATATTTTTTTTATTTTTCATGTAAACAATGAGGCATGATTAGTCTGACACTGTTGGCCACTGAGCAGCCCCACTGGAGCAGTTGTGGGTTAAGTGCCTTGCTCAAGGGCACTGCAGCGATTGATATTGTGGGACAGGAGAGCGTTATTCCTTCACTCACCCACACAGATTTTTCCTCCCGGTCCGGGGGATTGAACCACCGACCTTCTAGTCACCAGCCCGTTCCTCCTAACCTTCACGCCACCGCCGCCGCCGCCACAAACCAATGTTATTTTATTTCCATCCCATATGAAGAATGCAAAATAGGGGAGCTGCTGAAGGAGCCACACGGTGCCAGACACCCCTGGTCTGTCTGATGGCCACGTCTGGCACCACGTACTGTACGTCAAACACAAGAACATCACAAGCAATTATCCTAAAGGACAAAGGCCAAGTGAAGCATGTAATGGAGTTAGCAGTGTGAGCGTGATTCCTTTTGCCTTTCTTTCCTCTTCCTTCCTCTGCACCCACTTAAACGTTCTCTGATGTAGACATGCACACATTTTAAATGCTTTATTTTTAAACCCACAGATCATAATCACACACACACACACACATTTACTGTACTTTAGTAGAAACACACGGGACAGTGAGGAGGTAGAACGGGTCGTCCGGTAATCAGAAGGTTCTCGGTTTGATTTCGGCTGAGTAACAATGTTCATCAAACAGTGTTGAAACTTGGGTGCTAGTCTTGAGAGCATAGTAGAGACATATTAGCATAGTAGGCATGGTAAAAAAAAATTAAGTAATAGGCAAGGAAGATTATTTAGTGGCAAAGTGCATGATAGTAAAAGACAGTACGAAGGTTAATTTCAGATATTGATTGAAGAAGTGTGTTTTTAGTCGACAGCGGAAAATTGGTCGGGTTGGAAGTGGTGGGAAGGTTGGAACCTTGCATGGTCGTCTCCGCCGTCGGTGTGTGAGTGAATGGGTGAATGTGAGGCATAAGTTGTAAAGCGCTTTGGATAAAAGTCCATTTACACACATGCATTACACAAAGACACTTATACGCCTTAGAAACGAACTTGCTGAAACGCTCTTGCGAAATGCTTCGTTCATCTTTTTACTATGTGAAATGAATGGAATAAAGATGTCGGCCCGTCGTGCGTTACCTCTCAAGGGGTGTGCAGTTCTTTCGTATGGATGTGAATCCTGAAAAGAATGTTTAAATCTTTGTGTTTACACCTACACGTGTTGGTATTACTATACTCGCGAGGACACTGCATCGACGTACAATAAGGCGCTAGCACCTTACCCTAACCGTAAAACACCGGTATGATTTCACCATTTTACCATCCTCAGCTCACACTAGTCTAAAATGTCACAGTGACATTTATATACATACAGTACTTCCTTTCTCCATTTTGTTGTCTGTTGCGTTTTCAGAAGTTAGTCTGGAAAGGTTGGCCCTCAAAAGTATAGCGATACATGTACACAAACCCACACACACACGCACACGCACACGCATGCACATTCACACACAGAGACTCATCAGCCGGGAGAATATCCTGTGGAATGTTGGCATGCTCTCTGCAGCCTCTCCGGCTCCTCTCCTTCTCCTGATTCATCCCAGACCATGACATCTCCCCGCCGGGCCCGTAAGGTCAGACTCTCTGAGTACATGTCGGCACTGAACTAACCAAAAGAACATCTAGCTTGGTCTTACCATCCTCACCAGACCAGCATTCTGCTGTTATTAAAGAACATCTAGCTTGGTCTTACCATCCTCACCAGACCAGCATTCTGCTGTTATTAAAGAACATCTAGCGTGGTCTTACCATCCTCATTTACATTTACCTTTGTCATTTAGCTGACACTTTTATCCAAAGCGACTTACAAGTTCTGTACGACAAGTCATCAGGAAGGGCACAACTCAAATCAGCTGAATGACAATGTTCATCAAAGTGTTGAGTGCTACAGTGTAGGTTAGTATATTAGGACAAGTGCATGACAGTAAGGTTAGTTCCGTAAAAAAAAAAAAAAAAATACTTTCGACGCTGAAAGATTGGACGGGTTTCGGCTGTCCTAACTGTGTACCCAACCCAACAAGTATTATACTAATTGAGTTTTCTCCATTACACAGGTACCGTGCTGTACCTGCAGTGCATTGGGCTTAACTCTTGTTATGGTACAGTATCAATGCCCTTTGGTTTTCCATTGCAATACCGAGCAGTTCATGTCTCGTTCATGTAGGAGAGGAACAATCATGATGAGATCCCTGCGGGTGCCGTTTTAAAAGTGAGATTGTTCCTAATACTGTATGTTGTGGTGCCTTTATCCAGAACCCTTTTAGTGTACCTGCACTGAACCAGACTATGCACAAAATAGTGTTACAGATGTGAAGGTCATGGATTGAACGGGTTTTACATAAAGTGAGTGAGTGAGTGAGTGAGTGAGTGAGTGAGTGAGTGAGTGAGTGAGTGAGTGAGTGAGTGAGTGAGTGAGTGAGTGAGTGAGTGAGTGAGTGAGTGCATGTATGTGAATCGATGAGGTCTATGAGGCGCTTGGCATCTAAAAACATTCCACACGCTGCCATCGAGGATAGAGAATGGTACATCAATGCAATGTCAAAAACCCTCACCTACTTCTCCTTAACACAAGCTGCCTTCCAGGTATTCTAGTTAGTATGCTGAAGAAGGAGAAGAGGAGGGCCCAGGACGCTGCTGCCCAGCTGGCTAACATCACCCAGGGCCACAGCCTGGCCACCCAGAGTGCCTTGAAGTCATCCACTACATCACTAACTGCGGGGGGAGGGACAGATACCATCCTCTTTGACCGCAGAGGGCAAGCTACACATTACAGGAAAAGAGGTAAGTTTGTTTTGTTCGATAACTATGACTTTGTTGTTGTTTTTGTCTGCCAAGCGCAATACAAGAGGATGAAAATACATATTTTTTGTATGCTGATATTCGCATTTTAGAGTGGAGAGAATTTTTAGCAGCACACGTCCAGCCACCAGAAATACATAAAATACTATATATATAAATATATATATATATATATATAAATATATATATAAATATATATAGCCCCAATCTGTGATATTTCTTAACATATCAATGTGGATCTGTAGATGGAAAAATATACACTATTTTGAACTGACAGACAGACGGACGGGATGGTGGCGCGAAGAAAGAGCTCCCGTTCAAAAGCATTTCTAAAGTCCCTCAAACAGCTAATTAAATGTAATGAAAGTTTACTAATTAAAATATGAAAGAGGGCAGAAATGACTACTACAGTAGGAACAAAGATAAGAAACAAACACAGCTAAAGTTCCAAGACGAAAGCGAGCAAAGTCATAGCAGCTCCCCTTCTAATGCTTGCTATGATAGCAATGAGGGTGATTCAACGCCTCTGGAAAATACAGTGGACTTGGGCCTGATACTTAAAGAACTGAGAGATTTTCGATGGGACAACAAGACCCAACTCGAGGATAAAAGGGGAATTAACAAAAGACTGGACGAGGCTGAAGGGCGAATTATGAAGACTGAGGAGAGGAGTCAGAACACGGATGATATCATGAAGGAAATGCTAAAGCTACAGGCTAAAATGGAAGATAAGTGAACAGACCTAGAGGGCCGCTCCAGGCGCGAAAATATCAGAATATACGGAATCCAGGAGGGGGCAGAAAAGGACTCCCCGTTGAGGATCATGTTTGTGGAAAAACTACTCCATGAACACCTTATTATTATATTATCGGCCGATATTGTCATTAAAATGTGATATCGGAAATTATCGGTATCGGTTTAATTTTTTTTTTAATATTTATTATCATAATATTTTTTTACATTTATTTAACCTTTATTTACCCAGGCAAGCAAGTAAGAACAAATTCTGATTTTATTTATTGTCAAAAGTATGCATAATGTTGTGTTAATTCCACAACAAGAGATATGTAATGTTATTTACCTGAAATTATTCCGTTTTAGGGGGGGGGGGGGGAACCCTGCATATATCGGTATCGGAAATTAAGAGTTGGACAATATCGGTATATCGGTATCGGTAAAAAAGCCAATATCGAGCATCCCTAGGTAAAAGTTATTTATTTTAACGTCAACGGGGTTGGGTAGGAGGGGTGGGTGGGGGACACTGCAAAACTGTACATTGGAATATTGACAAAACCATACTTCATCATTTACTGTACATTGGAGGGGGTTGGGTTGGGACATTTACAGGGTCCAGTTTCGAATTGCAGTCTCCCGTAGGTGTTCTTTGAGAGTGGTTTTGAAAGTGGGTAGTGATTCACATTCCTTTACAGCTTTGGGTAGGGCGTTCCACATTGATGTGGCATAATTGCAAAACGTGTTTAGTCCCTTGTTTGAGCCGAATCTGGGTTTAACATGATTTGTGGAGCTCCCTCTGGTGTTGTGATCGTGGTATTCACTGACCTTTGGGAAGTATTTTGACATGTAGATGGGTACCTTGGTCGTGTAGTGTATCTTGTAGACCAGGCCCATTGCAAGTTGCTGTACTCTGTCGTCTACTCTAAGCCATCCTAGGTTGTCAAAGTGGGCAGGGGTGAGGTGGGTTCTAGGAGTAAGGTCAAGCAGTAGTCTGACCAGTTTGTTTTGAGATGTTTGTAATTTTGTTTTTAATGCCTTTGAGGTGCTTTGGTACCATGAGGTGCAAGCATAGTCGTAGTACCCTTGAATGAGTGCTCCTGCCAGAGTCTTCAGGGTATTCTTGTTTACCAGAGAGGAGATCCGGTACAAGAATCGAGTTCGTTGGTTGACTTTTTTTTATTACATTGGATGCCATTTTGTCACAGGAAAGATTAGCCTCTAGGATGGAACCCAGGTAGGTAATTTCATCTTTCCTTGTGACAATATTGTCACCCACTGTAACTGAGAAGCCGTTGGTCTTGCTGAGTTTGTTATTTGAACCGAAGAGAATGGACTCTGTTTTGCCCATGTGTAAAGATAGTTTGTTATTGGCAAGTCATATGCAGATTTTGCCTAGTTCCGAGCTGAGGGTTTTTTCAACCTGTAACTTGTTCCTGTCAGAGACCAGCAGGGCTGAGTCGTCCGCAAACAGGTAAATACTAATCTCAAAGGCGGTGACATATGAGGATAAAGAAGGCAGATTTATAATGATAATAGGAAAAATAGAGGGAACTCTAGTACGTTTACTGAATGTATGCTCCCCCTGGTAGTGATTGGTAGTTGTATAGACAGATATTTGATTTAATGGCCACAAAATCCCAGGGAATCTTAATTTGCAGGGGGGGTTTCAATGTTCGTCTAAATCCAAGACTGGATGCCTCTAGTGGTAACCCAGAGTCAAAACCCATAATTAGGAAGATAAAAGCATTAATGAAGGAAATGGGAATCATAGATGTATGGAGAGAAGTTTATCTGTCCAGTAGGGATTACACACATTACTCACCCCCCCATGCCGCATACTCAAGGATAGATTATTTCTTTATTTATAATAAAGATTTACACAGAATAAGTCAATGCGACATAGGTCCAATTGCTCATACTGTAGGTAGCCCTATTTACATGTATGTGTGCCTCAATAGAAAGCCAAGGTCTACAATGTGGAGGTTGAATTAAAATGTCCTGAATATTCCAGAAACTAGGGAGTCCTTGAAGACTGAAATTGAAACATATTTAGAATTAAATGATAATGGGGAGGTGGCACCGACTATGCTCTAGGATGCGATGTGCTTAAAGCGGTATTGAGAGGCAAAATCATCGCCATTACTTCACTTTTAACTCTTTGAGCGCCACAAGCTTTCCCCATCTGCACTGGCTAGGGCCAGCGTTATTGACCATTTTTAGCGATGTTTGCAGTTCTGTAATTTTGTATTATAGCTGTATGGAGACAATAGTATGGCTCATTTGACAGGCATTGTTCATAATCCATTACTGACTAAATAGTTCATTTCTACACACTGTAGTTTGTTACACGCTACACGCTAAACATCGGCCCTTTCCAAAATAATCCAGTCTTTTTCCATAGATCGCAAGGTACGCCGCGTTATATGCAATAAGCCCAAATCCTTCTCGTTGATCGCCTGAAACCCCAAATACTCCAAAATCAAAGGTATATACCATGTACATATGTGCCTTCACAAAATCATCAAGTCGTTTAAACTAGAAACTGCGATCGTATTTGTCGAGCATGTTTTACGTCCGATAAAACATGAAACTGATTGTTACAAAAACATGTTTCAGGTTCGGTAAAATAGACATAGAATATACCTTACCTTACTTACTTACTTAGGCCTTTAAATTCCCAAAGGAACATAGGCCATCAACGAAGCTCCTTACCTTAGCCAGAAGGTATTCCAAAAAGAATAATTCCAAGTGATCGCATCGCCATCGCGATTACCCGTGTATATGTCTATACTCATTTATATGGGAAATAGGCTTCAGGCAACAAAATCTCGAGGCGATCGCTGTGTCTCTCTGTCTCCGAGGAGGAGGAGCCCTTGCAAAAAAAAGGAAAAGGTGTATCCACACCAAGCCATTCCAGTTCAAAAGGTAAGTGATACTGCCACCTGGTGAGATTCGATCGTCATTGCAATTCCAACATAGGTAGATGAATCAGGGACACCTAGACTCCGGCTGACCGTATAGAACGGGGATCAAAGGAAAATATCAAAGGATCAAAACCTGAGTATACTCGGGTTTTGACGCTCAACGCACGGCGAGATAACCCGACTTTACTCTGGTATGGCGCATAATGAGTTAAAGAAACTTAGAGGACACCGACTAGACCTAGAAATCGAATTAAAATATCTACATAGACAACATGGTAACAATTTAGATAACAGGGTGAAACAAGAAATGAAAGATATAAGGAACGAGATAGATGACATACTGTAGGTAATCTGGAAATACAAAAAAACTGCAATTTACAAAACAACAATATTATGAAGTAGGCAGGAAATCATTGAAAATGCTATCATATAGACTAAAAAAGCAACAAGCAGATAATGCAATTTATAAAATAAGGAATCCAGAATCTGGAGCAATTGAATGTAGGCTAGACAAAATTCAACAGAGTTTTGAAAAATTGTATAAGACATTATATTCCCAACCAAAATTGGATAACAACTTCCAGATTGAGTCATTCCTTTCCTCTCTTGATTTACCCACAGTCACAGATAAACAAAATGAAGACTTGATAACCAAAATAACAATAGAAGATTTACACTCTGCAATTTTGAGATTGAAGGCAAATAAATCCCCGGGCACAGATGGCTTCACCGCTGAATGGTACAGAACATTTCGAGAACATTGGCCCCAACATTACTGAGAGCATTTAATTGGGTACTATAGAAAAGGAAAATTCCACCCTCTTGGAGGGAAGCAATCATTTCTGTCATACCGAAGGAAGGGAAAGACTAGATTCTGGTAGTTATCACCCGGTAAGTGTTTTAAATGTGGAATATAAATTGTTTACATCTATAATATCACGAATAATAGATAAGATCCTACCTAACCTCATTAATTTAGACCAGACAGGTTTCATTAGACAAAGGCAAACACAAGACAACATTAGAAGATCACTACACATGATCAGACACATCACTCAACATGGAATTGAGGCAGCCCTTGTAAGTTTGGATGCAGAGAAAGCTTTCAATTTGGTAAGGTGGTATTTTTTATATATATATATATATATGGTGCTATGGAGATTTGGCTTTCATGAGTCTATTATTGCAACTTTTCAAGCATTATATGACAATCCATCCGCAAGGATCAAAATTAATGGGGACCTGTCGGAATCCTTCATCCTAGAACATGGAATCAGGCAGGGATGTCCCGCCTCACCGATCCTATTAGCCCTGTTTATAGAACCTTTGAGCCAATGGATGAGGCAAAATGTTGACATAAAGGGAATAGGCTTGGCAGATGGCGAGCATAATCATAGTCTTTTTGCTGATGATGTCATGGTATATCTAGCACAACCCACACAGACAATCCCAAAACTGATGGGCTTACTAGAGGAATATGGGTCACTTTCAGCTTATAAATTAAATATTCAAGAGGACTCAAGTTTACATTTAATTATGAGCCTCCCAATCATATTAGAGGGAAATTTAAACTGAAATGGGATGCAGACTCATTCAATTACCTAGGAGTTAATCTGCCAAGAGATATCTCGAAATGATTTGATCTCAATTATGGCCCTTTGAATGTGATTTCAATTCTTTATTAGGAATAACCCCTTGAGATGTAGCATCTCGTTTTCGAGGGGCTCCTAGACACAATACAATGTATGCAAAAGAAAAAACATTAGACAACGAAACAGAATCTACAACAACAAAATCAACCAAGCAATAACAAATATACAAAACAGTAAACCAACAGACGAGATGACATGATACAAAGAACAAACTAAACAAAACAGCAAAACACAAGTCAAGCAAAGATAGGAATGGATCATTAATTCAGAAAGATCAGTCATGAATGTCATAAAAGTCATGATAGTATGCAGTATATTTAGAGTGACTGTTAAATCAAACTGTTAAATCCGGAGAATGTAAAACTAAAGTCAGATGTATTAACTCAATGGATGCCACTCAGTTGAGCATTGTTTGTATTTACCATGCGAAGCTCTAAAAGATAGGAATAAGTGGCGTGTTTGCAGGGCTATAACTATATTTTATATTATAGCTATGGATACAATACTATGGCCCATTTCACATCGACTATCTATCGTTCAATATGTGTTAAAGAAATACTTTTTTCATCCATACATTCCCGTTTTATACCGTGGTGAATATGAGTATAGTTTTAGAGTAATCCTGTCTAATCCCAGAAAACGACGCTATGCAGCAATGTGTGCATTTCACTAAAAACTTTGCCATTTCTCGCCTGTACACGCTACTATTTCGAAATCAAATATATATTATCGGTATTATGTTTCATCATGAATGCATGAAAGGGTTGGGGGGGGGGGGGCGGTTTTTGATGCTTCGATCGTCACCAACGGCATACAGAAGCATATACAGTAGAATATCTATCCTAACAACCGCTTCATAACATTTTCTGATGACACTGCCATTTTAGCTCTAATTAAGAATGACAATGACCTAGCTGACTATTATTCTGAAATCCAGAGGTTTGTAAACTGGTGCGACAATAACTGTCTGGTTTTAAATGTTAAGAAGACTGAGGAGATGGTGTTTGACCCCAGAGGTGTTGGGGACCACAGGCCTGTGGTCATCCACACACAGTCCATCTTGCAGGTCTCTTCATATAAATATCTTGGGATTTTTGTCGATAACACACTAACCTTTCTACCAATCTGTATTAGAGAGTCTCATCAGATACGGTATTACAGGGCGGGTGGGTAGCGCAGCGGACGAAGTGTCTGTCTACCACCACAGAGACAGTGGAATCGAATCCAGCTATGGTGCTTCCGGGTTGGCCGACCGTCCATACTAACACAATTGGCAGTGTTAGCGGGTGGGAAACCCGGCGAGGGTGGGTCCTGGTCGTTGTAAACAGCGACTCCTACAGTTCGGTTCGGGGCGCCTGCACAGCAAGGGAAGGATCTAGGAGAGGTAGTGTGACCTTCCACACGTTACACTCTCCCAGTGAGAGTCCGCGCTGCCAGGTGAAAAGAAGCGGTGGGCTGGCTACACATGTGTCGGAGGAAGCATGTGATAGTCTCCGCCCTCCTGGACCAACGGTAGGGGGTAGAGCATGGACCGCGGAACCGGTAGGGCCAGTAGGGCCGTGGCCCTACCAACTTTTGGGGTGTAAAAAACCCTTTTTCTTTTTTTTCTTTTTTTTTTGCTCTGCGCAGTTTTGGCGCCCTCTATATCTGCAACCATTATTTTTACATAAAAAAAATTCTAACATAAGGGAAAATGAGCCAAAAATCTAAAACGGTCGGTCGGTCTGAGCCTCAGCTTTAGGTGTTCACAGTCTTTCTTTCTTCTTAATTTTCTTTGAAAGCAAATTTGCACATTCTTTTATTGTTTGTTATTGTTATTATTATTATTGTGTGTTAGCTAAGTTGTTTATTTGTTTTAATTCTTTAGTGTGCACTTTACATTTATTCTTAGCTCTTGTTTTTGCTTGTAAAAAATAAAGGTGCAGTACTTTACTGTATAACTGTTAACCCTTTCACTGCCACACGACGGAGTGTTAACCCTTTATTATCACACAACCGACTGTCGTGAAAGGGTTAACCTTCTGTGTATTGTCGCAGTGAAAAGGGTTAACCAGTTGGTAGCGCGGCGATGGGGGGGGGGGGGGGGCGCAGTGGTGAACCTCGCCTAGGGCGCCAAATGTGCTAGGTCCGCCCCTGGGTGTATCAAACTCAAACATTATGTAAACATTAATAACATTAATAATAATAATAATAACATTAATTAACATTAACAGTCAAATGTATATCAGCAAATACATTTACATCCGCGCAGTGTGCAGTGTGAGTGAAAGGACTCGGTTCTGGTTTAAGCAAAACCAACGAGAATGCATTTTCAGTGCTTGGATTTCAAAATTGGAAAAACGCTGTACATGCCTTTAAAAACACGAGAGTAGCAAATTCCACAGAGAGGCCATGGACTACCACCAGGTACACGTTTCCTACCAACGCCCTACCAACGTTTGGAGTGTACATTTTTTTTTTTTTTTTTTATTATTAATTAATTGGCCATACCTATTCCAAATGCGTTCCGCGGTCCATGGGGTAGAGTGCGCAACGACCAGGAAGGGGATTGGGAATTGGCATAACAACTAACATTGGGATGGGAGAAAAACGGAAAAAGAAGGGGGAAAAAGATAATAATAAAAAATAAAAAAAGATACGGTATTACAGCTTGGTTTGGTAACCTGTCTGTACAATTAAAGTCCAAACTGGTCCATCTGATGCAGACTGCATGGAAGATCATAGGGGTGAAAGGTCACCCATCCCTGCAGTCTATTTTTGAACAGGCTACTCTAAGGCAAGCCAATAGAATAGTATGAGCTACTGCCCTCTGGGAGGAGGTTTAGAGTTCCACGCTCTAGACTAAATAGGTTTAAAAACTCCTTTATTCCGATCTCAGTTAAACTTTTAAATAGTGCCAGATAAAGGGCAACTATCGAATAACTGATATTTGGTTGTTATATTATCGATATTCGATAACCGATATTCAGGTTTTTTGGGTATACTATTATATTATACTAGTATATTTGGGTATACTATTCTAATGTGGTGTTGCCAGACATCCTGCTGTGCAGGTACTTTACTGTATATTTTATATTGTGTATCTCATCTGTTTGGAGTCAGTTGTGTTGTGTCATGTCTGTATGTATGTGTCTGTGGCTGTATTGTGGGTGTAAGCCCAAGACAAATTTCCCAGCTGATGGGACAATAAAGTGACTCTTGACTTGATACGTTGTGGAGTAACGTTACACACATGTTGTGATCGAGGTGAAGTCATGGTCGGATCACAGCAGGATTGATATCATATAGCCCTTACCTTCACTAGGATGTACCCCAAAAAGAATATTCCAATTATCTGATCGCGAGTCCCAGTATTGGTGTCGATCGTGTCGCCAACATAATCCGCCACACATCATGCATCGGGAGCATTTCACGCTTCTCAATCTGATCGGGACAACCGCTCCACTTGCCCGACAAAGAAAAGTCAGACCAGAGACTTTTGATCGACGCACAGGCCAAGATATAATGTTTCAAAGGGTGCTCAATACTGCCACCTGGGTGGATGCGGCCGGTATTGCACTTTGGCATTCTCAGGATGATTCCCCATGTTAACCCAGAGTCTGTGTGCCTGTAATGAATGGAAATATCGAATAAAAGAAATAACGATGAAAACCTGACTATACTCGGGTCTGGCGCTGAACGTTTGGCGAGTTAACCCGACTTTACTCGGGTCTGGCGCTGATTGAGTTAAGGTGGAGCCTCATCTCCTTCTTGAGTTTGAGCTCCAGGGTGGACTCAATTAAGATGAACATCCTATCGAGACTGTTATATTTCGTTTAGACCCTCCCAGTCAAGTAAGAAGGCTATCACAAGAAAACGGTTAAAGCCAGAGGTATCCACAGTGGATGAATGGATAGATGTAATTCATGACATATACATAATAGAAAAGATGTCATTTTCTATTAGAATTCAGTTGGAACAATTATATCGGATCTGGACGAAATGGACGGGTTATGTGAAACATACGGTCAGATTTTGAGGGAAAAAATATTAATTTCACAAAAAAAAGATAAGTAAACCGATGGGGGGAGATATAAAAAGGCAATAAAAAAAACCCAAGGGGTACATACTGTACATACAGATATCAAAATATAAACACGATGAGCAGCAATGTACGTTACTCAGGTGTGATTATGTACATGATACTGAATGTGCAGGTAATTATAGACTTAGAAAGTGATGTAAACACAGCCACAAGAATAAAAACTAGCACAGTATATAGAGTATGAACAGGCATGGATGATTAAAATGTGCGGGTGTCAATACAGAACAAAACTATAGTATGTGCAGTTTGCCAGAATATAATTTACAGCTTCCTACTGCAAATAATGATAATGTACAGTTAAAAAAGGGGGTGTGCAAATGTATGTAGATTACAGTGTATGCACAGGTGGCAGATAGTAGTAATATATAGAGCTGGAGATACCGTAGTGTTATAGAAATACATAATAGGAGCAAATTAGTCTGTGATATAACTTGGAGATCAGCTGTTACCGTTTGCAACTCATAATGGAGTTGTAATGGAGCAACAATTGAGAGTCCATTTTCTCAATTGCTTTTATGCAGCTTGACACATGCCTCCTCTATTTGAACGACCACATCAAACAAGAGGTGGACGCGGGCAAATACTGCGGCATGGTCATGCTGGACCTACAAAAGGCCTTCGACACTGTCAATCACTCCATTCTAATGGACAAGCTAAAAGCAATTGGTTTTGATAGCTTATCAGTGAGCTGGATGCAATCCTACCTGGAGGGGAGAGAACAGATGGTAGAGGTAAACGGTACTCTATCCCCCCCCCCCTCACAGTGAGCTGTGGTGTTCCACAAGGAAGCATACTAGGACCGCTACTCTTCCTAATTTATGCAAATGACATGTCGTCAGCCTGTGACTGCAACTTGTTCCTGTTTGCGGACGACTCAGCCCTGCTGGTCTCTGACAAGAACAAGTTGCAGGTTGAAAAAACCCTCAGCTCGGAACTAGGCAAAATCTGCATATGGCTCGCTGATAACAAACTATCATTACACATGGGCAAAACAGAGTCCATTCTCTTGGGTTCAAATAACAAACTCAGCAAGACCGACGGCTTCTCAGTTACAGTGGGTGACAATATTGTCACAAGGAAAGACGAAATTACCTACCTGGGTTCCATCCTAGAGGCAAATCTTTCCTGTGACAAAATGGCATCCAATGTAATAAAAAAAGTCAACCAACGAACTAGATTCTTGTACCGGATCTCCTCTCTGGTAAACAAGAATACCCTGAAGACTCTGGCAGGAGCACTCATTCAAGGGTACTATGACTATGCATGCACCTCATGGTACCAAAGCACCTCAAAGGCGCTTAAAACAAAATTACAAACATCACAAAATAAACTGGTCAGACTACTACTTGACCTGAACCCCAGAACCCACCTCACCCCTGCCCACTTTGACAACCTAGGATGGCTTAGAGTAGACGACAGAGTACAGCAACTTGCAATGGGCCTGGTCTACAAGATACACTATACGACCGGGGTGCCCATGTACATGTCAAAATACTTCCCAAAGGTCAGTGAATACCACGATCACAACACCAGAGGGAGCTCAACAAATCATGTTAAACCCAGATTCGGCTCAAACAAGGGACTAAACACGTTTAGCAATTATGCCACATCAATGTGGAACGCCCTACCCAAAGCTGTAAAGGAATGTGAATCCCTGCCCACTTTCAAAACCACTCTCAAAGAACACCTAAGGGAGACTGCAATTCGAAACTGGCCCCTGTAAATGTCCTAACCCAACCCCCTCCAATGTACAGTAAATTACCAAGTATGGTTTTGTCAAGATCCCAATGTACAGTTTTGCTTGTACAGTTGTACAGTGTTCCCCAAAAACACAGAAAAGGATCACCAAGTTACTCTGGATAAAAAAATGCTTTACAGACAACATTGAGACAAAGCTTCCTGACACATCTCCATCCAAACTCTTGGAAGAACTCATTGAAATCTCATCTGATACCACCTGGAGAGCTAGTTTCAGAGTGTGGTGCTGAGTACCAAGTATCTCATGATGCAGCAGTTAAGGTGTTGATACCATTCAACACCACATATCTGTGTGAAGCTGGCTTTTCATCCATGACAGCTCTGAAAACAAAATATCGGGCCAAGTTGAGCACATGCGCGTTGCCTTGTCAAAGATCTCCCCGCGTATTGACCGTATTATTAGCCAGCAGCAGCAGACCTCGCATTGAGCTAGAAATGTCCACTGAGTGAACGAGTGCTTATTTTCTGTATTTATTTATATTTTTTGAGAAATGGTAACTTGGTTATCCTTTTCGGTATTTAAAAAAAAAACATGATTTTCTGTTTTTGAGAAATGGTCAAACTTATCCAAATATGCTATTTTTATGGAGAACAGTGCAGCTGCAACAGATAGCACTTTAGTGATCCTTTTCTGTATTTAAAAAAAAATACATGATTTTCAGCTTGAGAAATGGTCACACTTATCCAAATATGCTATTTTTATGGGAAAGTGTGCAGCTGCAACAGATAGCACTTTAGTGATAATTTTCTGTAATTTTATTTAAAGAAATATGCTATTTGATTTACTACTACAAGCAGTGTAATGTCAACAGTACTAAGCCATTTACAGCCTGAAACACCTGTTAATAATGCATTATATAGCCTGCATATACACACAAATGTGTTTCCCAGTTTCTTAAATAAACATTATTTTGAAAGCAAGCACTTTTGTCATCATTGTAGCAAAAAAGACAGGACCGGAAAAGTCTTTATCGTATGTAGGGGTGCCCTGGAATATTTTATTGAACACAGGGATGCCTTGGCAGCAGAAAGGTTGAGAACCCCGTATGTCATATATGTCCTGATGAATTGAAAATGGGGGACCCTGATGTAAACAAGACAAAAGTCTTTCTCTGGTCTGCATCCCCTTAACAATTGTGTGTATTGAGCTGTACTGTATTGTACCCATTCTGCAATCTGTTAATACAGTTTTCAATCAATCAATCAATCTGTCGACATCTGTATCCAGGTTCATGTAGCAATGGGAGTGAGATCTCAGTGTCTTAACCCCGGGACTGTGGATCCATATATGGTCCCCTGTTCAAATCCCCTTGGTTATATAATCAACACATTAAATAATATGCAATCATTCACTGTCCAATTTATTTTATTATTATTATCATTACTGTAAATTTACCAATACACTTCTCTCTTTCTCTCTCTCTCTTTCTAACACATGCACAAACACACTAGCCTCTCACTCTCTCTCTACACATTACCTTCAACACACATTGATTGATTGATTGATTGATTGATTGATTGATTGATTGATTGATTGATTGAAAACCTTATTAACAGATTGCAGAATGGGTACAATAGTACAGTATGGCTCAATACAAAACAACTGCTAAGAGGATGCAGACCAGAAAAAGACTTTCATCTGGTTTACATCGGGGTCCCCCATTTTCAATTAATCAGGACATTTATGACATACAAGGCATACAGATATACAGAACTGTGTAGTAAAAAGAGATCATAAAAAATATATACAGCCTTCTCATAGTCATTATCCAGATATGTTTGTACATAACATCTATAACTCCAGATATCTCTGTACATCATATAATTCATATTATGTACATCACTGCTCTGGTTGTTTTGTATACTCTCCTGTATAAATATTTTGTTAGCTCACCATTCTACACAGATCTGGGCTAGGGCCATTGTATACATCGGTTGAAAGCTAAGATGGCTGCCGTTCCATTGACACTCTACTTGGCCTATTACGTGCTTCCAATTTTGGGTTATAAGACCAAACAGCCAACGAGCGTCAGTTTAGAAAAAGTTACCACCTCTGGTTTCGCCTCCCGGTGACCGGACCAATCACCGCTGGCGGTGAAAATGATTGACAGTTTTTGTAGCCAATGAAATTCTGGAAACAACGACATCTCACGTGAGAGATATTTCCCAGGATATATATGTTTTTTCCAGACTCATTCGACATCTGCTGCGAGTGCCAATGCATTGGTGCCAATGGCCATTTTGAATAAACATACCTATACCATTAGAAAATGTTTATCAACTTTGGACCTGTACTTGATAAGACTTCAGGCTATGGCCCCATTGTGTTTTCCAGCTCATACCTCTCAGCTTGAATCTGTAAGAGGCATCTGTTTGGAAAGTAAATAAAAATAAAAATATTTATTTCAGTGTGTTCACTGAACTATATTACAGTAGCACAGTAAGTGATTCTTACTGTTGTGGAAGACAATTCTGAATGTTTCCTTTCAAACGAGGCCAGACTCATGCATGTGCTATAAATGGTTCAAGACTTATACCTTTTGTCTATCTGCAGCCACAAGTTAAATATTCTAGTAATTCAAAAGGATCGTACTGTTCACACTGTGGTATCATTTAGCCATTCGATTCGGTGTGGTTTATTCACAACTCAGGTGTGTCAAGAGAGAGAGGAGAGAGAGTGTCAGGGTGTGTTGCTGCCCCTTTTATACCCATACAGTGACATCACAATCATGCAACAATACACTGCGCAACATCGCTTCCCATTGGACACAGTGGTAGTCACAGCTACTCACATAAACAAAATGGTACACAGTAGTACATGAAATCATACAATATACATATCTTTATATATCATATCTGAACACGTTTTATGAAACATTTGCAAGACTGTTTTAATCAAAGACTCAAATTTGTCCGCCTCCGTGAATAATATCTTCCATTCTTAAACCTCTGGACATGGTCTATCATTCTGCCCTCAGATTTATTACTGGTGATAACTATGACACTCACCACTGTGTCCTCTATGATAAGGTGGGTTGGTCCTCTCTGACAGAGAGGTGTAATAATCACTGGTATTTGTTTATCTATAAGGCCATTATCGGAAAGCTACCACCTTATATTGTTAACAATGCTAGATTGGAATTCTGGACCCTATCTAACCCGCTCAAATTACTGTCTTATGCTTCAGGTCCCTCCTACATAGTCTGAACATGGAAAGTCAGCCTTTTGTTTTAGTGCGCCAACATCCTGCTGACCTATGGTCAGTTTAAGGCAGTGATCTCTGTTTTTATTTGTGTTTATTGATTCCTATTTTATCATTGTGTATTTGTTTTATTTTCACAATTTATGCACATTTGTCTTACCTTTATATTATATTATTATATATCTGTTTTTATTATTTATTGTGATGAACTGTAAGCTTGACACAGTGAAACATTTGTGTAAATAAAGGTTTGAATGAAAGAATTGTTTTCCTGTACAGAAATAGATCCAGCTTTCCTCTGATTAGCACAAAAGGGCCGACAGTGGCTCAGGAGGTAGAGCAGTCATCTGGTAGTTGGAAGGTTCCCGGTTCGATTCCCACTCCTCCCGGGCAGCGTGTGGAAGTGTCCTTGAGCAAGACACTTAACCCCTAATTGCTCCCGATGTGTAGGTTGGCGCCTTGCATGGTTGCCTCTGCCCTCGGTGTGTGAGTGAATGTGAGGAACAAAAATTGTAAAGCGCTATATAAATGCACCATTTATCACTCATCTCTTAGATGTATTACTGTACCAGTGACAGATATGATACTTCCCATTGTATCCTGTATGATAGGGTGGGTTGGCCTTCTCTTGCAGAATGGCGCAAAACAAACACTGGTATTTGTTTATTTTTTAAAGCCCTTATTGCTAAGCAACCTCTTTATATCTCTTCATTGTTAGAAAGGAATATGGGAACCTATTCGGCTGTCTGGATGGTTCATAGGGTCCCTCAAGTATCTTCTGATCTAATGTCTGAGATGCTCACACTGCTCTGGATGCTATAGCTAATATCCTAGTTAGGTTAAGGTCTCAAACTGGATAAGGTGTTTATATGCATCTTATGTTCCTGGATACATAATAATATAGTTAAACTGCCCTCTTACCAGTTTCCATAGAAACAGTATTTGTCTTGGGACCCCAACAGAATAAAGGTCCATGAGCCATCCCACTTAAGAAGCAATAGGCATGAGGTCATCGTTGCTTTTTATCAATGATTTATTAGGCAAAAGCAGTACAGGCAGAGCAAGAGCGATAAAGTATGAAAATTATCATTTCACAACCTTTTTATTAAACTACTTAAGAAAAGGGAACAGTTTAAACAGGTACTATATGCATGTGTTGACTTCAATTGCCAGCCCAGTTCTGGTAGATTTTGGTTGTGGTTTTTTTTGTTCTACCTGCGACTTTAGCAGGTAGCCAACCTGTCTTTAACTAGTCTTTCTTCTATTCTAAAAAAAACAATTTTGGCTGCAAAGAAAGGGGAGCAGAATTCTTGACCGTTATGGGACCTGGACATCAGATAGCGGGACATTGACCCAAAACAGGTTGAGAACCACTGTCCTATCAGAACACTGGTACAACACCTACAGAATAGGGCAAGTGGATATCAGCACCAGCGGATATTACGGCATATCTTCCATGGCCCCTCGTTGTGACGTAACCCGTAATACAGTCCGTGATGGTTGTGTCTCACCAGAATCCAGCAGACTGGCTTCATCCAGAAAGACGAATGACTGCATACTTGATCCAGAGCACGGTTGACATCGTACTGCAAAAGATGAATAGATAATTAGATAATAGGAGACAAATCAGGTTGCGGTAAAAAATATCAATAGCAAATTGTTATTTATTTCAGTGTTAATCGCATATTGAATTTTATTGTACCATTGTTTTGTAAAAGTGATAGTAAGAGCAGTACTGACCCTGCAATGAAAAATACCTTTATACTTATTTTTTTTGACGGACCCATAGGGCTGGCCTACAATAGTCCCTGACTGAAACATGCTTATGTGAGTATCGTAGGCCGGATTTGGCTTAACTAGGCTTTGCCTAGTCGCTTTTTTAATCACATTTCAGCTGTGAATTCATACTTACTTCTCCATGATGACCATGCAGCATCCTATGAATCGTGGTCATCGTCCAAATGCACACTTTACAAAAGAGCTTGCCCTGGAAAATGACAAGATGAAAGAGAGAGAAACAGTCACCACACAGAAATACAACAATACAACTCCCAGCCATGATGCACAAATACCACACACTACACCAGCCATGATGGATAAATACCACACACTAGACCAGCCATGATGCATAAATACCACACACTACACCAGCCCTGATGGACAAATACCACACACTACACCAGCAGTCCATCAAGTTAGTCCAAGTTATGTCAATTGCTTTGCAACAATGGCCGGTCTTAATGATCGGTCTGTTTGTCTGTAGATAGCCCCTGTGTTTAATGATCGGTCTGTTTGTCTGTAGATAGCCTCTGTGTTTAATGATCGGTCTGTTTGTCTGTAGATAGCCCCTGTGTTTAATGATCGGTCTGTTTGTCTGTAGATAGCCCCTGTGTTTAATGATCGGTCTGTTTGTCTGTAGATAGCCCCTGTGTCAAGTGATCGTCGGTATATAATTATTATTATAATTTTTTTTTGCATTTGTCGACTACCAGTCGACTATCTGCAATTTTCGGCCAATCAAAGTCGACTATACAAATCCTTAGTCGGGGACAGGCCTAGTCTGTAAATAACCCCTGTGTTTAAAGATCTGTCTGTCTGTAGATAGCCTCTGTTTATGATGAATTGAAAATGGGGGACCCTGATGTAAACAAGTCGAAAGTCTTTCTCTGGTCTGCATCCCCTTAACAATTGTATACTGAGCTGTACTATACTGTACCCATTCTGCAATCTGTTAATAAAGTTTTCAATCAATCAATCAATCAATCAATCAATCAATCAATCAGTGTTTAAAGATCGGTCTGTCTGTCTGTCTGTCTGTAGATAGCCTCTGTGTTTAATGATCGGTCTGTCTGACCAACCTGCATGTCTTTTTTGCTCACCCAGTGTATAGGTATATATGTTCGTTCTGGCTGATCAGTTTGGGGTCCGTATTTCAGTTGAGTTGCATAGCAAATATCAGACATTTATCACGCTGTACCAAAGATCATTGGCTGAAGTTAATATTGTGTGAAAAGTATAGACCATTCCATCAAAAACGGAATTACTCTGGATTTGCTACGGAATTATAAAAAATATAGAGCAATACAAATACAAGAACCCTCACACACACACACACACACACACACACACACACACACACACACACACACACACACACACACACACACACACACACACACACACACACACACACACACACACACACACACACACACACACACACACACACACACACACACACACACACACACACACACACACACACACACACACACACACACACACACACACACACACACACACACACACACACACACACACAATGGAAAAGGCTGGGTGAGCAAAAAGTCCAGCCTTGACCGCAGGGGCTAGTCTGTAGACCAAATACAAATGTGGTTGATTTTAATCTGGCATCTGTCATTCTCGCTCTCAACCTTCTCATCTCGTTATTCTGTGTGTCTACAAATAAAGAAATGCCATAATAATAATAATAATAATAATAATAATAATAATAATAATAATAATAATAATAATAATAATAATAATAATAATAATAATAATAATAATAATAATGATCTTGAAAAAAGACTAGCAGGCCTTTTCAGCATCATAGAAAATTTAAATAGGTGCTCACCTTGACAGAAGTGCCACTTTGCACCATGGTATTCTCCATGTCGGCTGCAACATCACCAGTTTGCACCATGGTATTCTCCATGTCGGTCGCAACATCACCAGTTTCCATCATGGTATTCTCCATGTCGGCCGCAAAATCTTGATCATCATCCTCTAGTTGGCCGGTCAGTTGTTCAGCAACAGCTTCAAACAAAGACAAACAAACAGAAAATGGTATCACTGGCTGCTGTATAATGGTGGTTCTGTGTTGCTAATTGGGTAGAGCATCACACAGCTGAGAAATCAGCTCCTACTGTGCAGTAGGAACGTTTGTCTGAAGAACATTTTAATTAAAAATAACATTTCATGTTATTAGTGTGAACAGTAGTAATGTGCAGAATATAAAGTGGGGGACACAAACATTTTAAATGTTCCACTGTGTTAGAACTATTTATTGATTTTGAAAGTAAATTTCCCCCCCACAAATGATCTGTGTATGCCCAGATTTGCATGATTAATACAGTGAGTTCACCTACCTGCAGAGAGCAGCAGCAATGCGATGGTGATGATGGTCTTCATCTTTTCCGGGTCAAGGCTCAAAATCAGCCTCTCTCTACAAGCTGTTTTAAAGGAACACACCACCAAAAGATAAAACTAAATTATTATTATTATTATTATGGCCATAATCCCACATACAGTATTTCCCAACACAACCAACTGTCTTGCACAAATTCATGTGGTTTGAAAGTTAGGCTATTGAGTTATAGTTGTGGAGTGTGTGATGTCATTATGATGTCACATATTCGTATTATTCATTAAAAAAATAAAATTATAATAATAATAATTGCATCCTGGAAGAGAGACGATGAGATTATGGGCATAATATGGATATAACAAATGTGCTTTGGGGTTGGAGCACAATGTGGAGATAGAAGTTGAATGAGGTGACAATCATGATAAAAGAGACCTTCTAAGAAGGAGACACACACATACCTGTAATACATAGGCTGATCAATCATTATTGCTTATTCAAAGACAGATGATTGGTTAAAATGACACAGATTTGACTTAATCCTGATAACAAGGGACACATGTACAACTGTTGGGACTTCTATGAACTTAAGCTCCAGGATCTTAAAGCCTTTACTGTAAAGCCCTTCTGAGCTGATCGGTTTTTAATGTGTGTCCACTGCATGCAACTGCTGCTATTCTTGGCCAAGTCGCTCTTGGAAAAGAGACTTTAATCTCAACAGGTCTGACCTGGTTAAATAAATGTTAATGAGATGAAAATGAAAGAAGATCATCTGACACTCTATACATCTCTATGAACAGGGCAGATCCCAAACTACTTTCCCAAAGTAATTGTTGTAATCAATATGATATGATTAATGTAAATTCTGTCAGAGTGCACAAACAATAAATTGTAAAAATGGTAAACGGTGCATTTATATAGCGCTTTTATCCAAAGCACTTTACAATTTTGTTCCTCGCATTCACCCATTCACTCACACATTCACACACCGATGGCGGAGGCAACCATGCAAGGTGCCAATCTGCTCATCTGGAGCAATTAGGGGTTAAGTGATGGAAAATAAATTATCTTTCATGAATTGAAAGGAATACATACAAATAATAGAAAAGAAAATACTTTTAAAAGTTGATCAAGTTGATCCAATCAATTTAAATGATTGGAGAGCAATGTAAGATAAGATAACATAAGATATTCCTTTATTGATCCCCTTGGAGAAATTCAGGAAAATGTGACACTTAAGATATTTGCTTTGTGTTAATAGC
This sequence comes from Notolepis coatsorum, assembly GCF_963971535.1. Classification (NCBI taxonomy): domain Eukaryota; kingdom Metazoa; phylum Chordata; class Actinopteri; order Aulopiformes; family Paralepididae; genus Notolepis; species Notolepis coatsorum. The sequence goes on along the minus strand of NC_140167.1, from coordinate 31,440,028 downwards.
TTTACATTAGTTTGCACAAGCTGCTTCAAATAACTTAAAGGAGCCTTGACCCTACAGTTACATGTGTCCTGCCAAAACCTTGTATCTCCAATCCAAAAAGTCAACTTTTCTGACATTTTGGAAATAGTATAAAATGTCCTTTTGTATTTAACAGTTTAGCATACATTTTCAGTGGTTTGGCTTAGTTCCGCAGTCATATAACATTTTCTATACGCCTGGTTTAATATTACTTGTCAATAACAACACTACAATAATGCAACATTGAAGATTCTTACCAGCCTCTGTTGTCTTGAACTCGAATGGACTCAGACTTCACCGGTTGGTTAGACTGAAATGTTGCCAGGACTCTGGTTTATATAAGAGGTGGTTGTCTACCCTAAATGTGCAGCATCATGGCAATTCTCTTGTGGAACTGTTACTTCCCTTTAGCACAAGCAGAAAAAAGGTCATCATTTGCATGCAGCGTAATTTTTCGTGTCCACTTTCACAAAGACGACTGAGGGTGATGATTTATATTGTCTTTGAACCCTCAGGGACTTCATAAAATAACACTCAATAGGGCAACTGTCCCATACTGTGTTTGAGTATTCTGACAGAGTTCACTGAACACCTAAATCCTCATTAACCCGTTGAAATATATTGAGGGGCATTGATCTCTGCTGACGTTTCTACAACGAGATACAAACACTGTTGGTCTTTATTACTTGAGTTTGTGTTAAACTAGCACAAGTTCACAAGCGCAAAGAAACTATTTTCTGCTATAGCTTACTAACGTTAGCTAGCATGCTAATTTGATGAATGAATTGGCCAGGACTCTGGTTTATAATAAGAGGCGGTTGTCTACCCTAAATGTGCAGCATCATGGCAATTATCTTGTGGAACCGTTACTTCACTTCAGCACAAGCAGAAAAAAGGTGTTACAAGTCATCATTTGCACGCAGCAGTATTTTTCGTGTCCACTTTTACAATGGATGTCAATGGAGAAATGGGACAGGACATAGAAACTGTAGACGACTGAGGGTGATGATTTATATTGTCTTTGAACCCTCAAGGACTGGATAAAATAACACTCAAGAGGGCAACTATCCCATAGCCTACTGTGTTTGAGTATTCTGACGGAGAGTTCACTGCACACCTAAATTCTCATTAAGTCCCATTCAAATATATTGAGGGGCATTGATCTCTGCTTTGTTAGCAGGAAAGACTAAATCATTCATTTCATTCAATCATTTCATAAATGATCACTTAAGAGATCACTTAAGAGTCCATTCTCTTCGGTTCAAATAACAAACTCAGCAAGACCGACGGCTTCTCAGTTACAGTGGGTGACAATATTGTCACAAGGAAAGATGAAATTACCTACCTGGGTTCCATCCTAGAGGCTAATCTTTCCTGTGACAAAATGGCATCCAATGTAATAAAAAAAGTCAACCAACGAACTCGATTCTTGTACCGGATCTCCTCTCTGGTAAACAAGAATACCCTGAAGACTCTGGCAGGAGCACTCATTCAAGGGTACTTGCACCTCATGGTACCAAAGCACCTAAAAATGACAAACATCTAAAAAAAACTGGTCAGACTACTGCTTGACCTTACTCCTAGAACCCACCTCACCCCTGCCCACTTTGACAACCTAGGATGGCTTAGAGTAGACAACAGAGTACAGCAACTTGCAATGGGCCTGGTCTACAAGTTACACTACACGACCAAGGTACCCATGTACATGTCAAAATACTTCCCAAAGGTCAGTGAATACCACGATCACAACACCAGAGGGAGCTCCACAAATCATGTTAAACCCAGATTCGGCTCAAACAAGGGACTAAACACGTTTAGCAATTATGCCACATCAATGTGGAACGCCCTACCCAAAGCTGTAAGGAATGTGAATCACTACCCACTTTCAAAACCACTCTCAAAGAACACCTACTGCAATTCGAAACTGGCCCCTGTAAATGTCCTAACCCAACCCCCTCCAATGTACAGTAAATTACCAAGTATGGTTTTGTCAAGATCCCAATGTACAGTTTTGCTTGTACAGTTGTACAGTGTTCCCCACCCACCCCTCCCTTGAGGATGACATGCGTGTTGCCTTGTCAAAGATCTCCCTGCGTATTGACCGTATTATTAGCCAGCAGCAGCAGACCTCGCATTGAGCTAGTAATATACAGTAATACTTCATCTGACAACTTTAAAAGATGCATTGTGTTAAGAATTTTGATCATTTGAAATCAGGACCCTATTGAATCGAACCATGTAAATTACATTGGAACAAGCACATCAGATCAGTCTTTGCTGACCTACTCTGAGAACAACTCCATAAGCTTCAGGGGTCCCAAGCCCTAGCCGTGTGGCCTAGCCTGAAAGCCTTGCCCAGAGGAGAAGGCCTCTGACCAAGACGATGAACTTTAGGAACCAGAGCCAAACGGGCCAATCACATGGACATGACTGAACTGTATCATACATTGCTCATGTTGGCACCTTGGTTACCTTAACAAAAGGTTTTTCTAAAGGTTTATCTAAGTTAACGTTAGAACTGAATGGCTAGCAACCCCTGTTTGTTCCTAAATAAATTATGATTTGTTGTCTGCTAATAGTCATATTTGTATATTAGTGAATTGGTGTGTTTGTTGTATTAAGTGAATTAGAATTAGCTAATATGTGAGGTTTTGTCCGCTGCTCACCAACTTTCTCTGTCTTCTTTAAGCCTACTGTTAGGAATTCCCTACTCACTCTCTCTAGCCCCCACCCTCTCGTTCTTTACTCTCAGTGGCCACACCTGTTCGATTATCAATTACCTCTCGCACCTGTGGTGGCAGGCTAATTAGTTCCCCTGTGGGCTTTAAATACCAGGGCGCTTCCCCTCGTTTCGCCTTGGGGTCGTGTTGTATTCATGCTGAGTCATATTCTCTAACATCTAGACTCTTTCGGGAGATCCTCTGGTCTACCAATGCTGTATATGGATTTCTCCAGCCTTGAGATGTTTTGCTCCAGCCTTCGTCTGCTGTCGCCGTAGCCTGTGGAGGAGACTGTTCTGCGCTCCCTGTACTTCCACGGGAGGCACCCCAGCGCTCCACTGCAGACCCCAGCGCAGCTGTTCGTCCTGACGCACATCTAGACCAACGCGCATCTCCCGGACCCTCGGGCTTGGCACGCTCTCCAGTCACCAGCGCGCAACGCGCATCTGCAAGGGCTTGGCACGCTCTCCAGTCACCAACGCGCATCTTCAAGGGCTTGGCACGCTCTCCAGTCTCCAGCGCGCAACGCGCATCTTCCAAGGATCCTCGGGCTTGGCACGCTCTCCAGTCACCAGCGCGCAACGCGCATCTGCAAGGGCTTGGCACGCTCTCCAGTCACCAGCGCGCAACGCGCATCTTCAAGGGCTTGGCACGCTCTCCAGTCTCCAGCGCGCAACGCGCATCTTCCAAGGATCCTCGTGCTTGGCACGCTCTCCAGTCTCCAGCGCGCAACGCGCATCTTCCAAGGATCCTCGTGCTTGGCACGCTCTCCAGTCACCAGCGCGCAACGCGCATCTGCAAGGGCTTGGCACGCTCTCCAGTCACCAGCGCGCAACGCGCATCTTCAAGGGCTTGGCACGCTCTCCAGTCTCCAGCGCGCAACGCGCATCTTCCAAGGATCCTCGTGCTTGGCACACTCCTCCTCGCAGACGCACCCCGAGGCGTCTCTCGGTTCCGACGTGCACACCAAGGTGTGGCGCGCCACTCTGTTCCTCGGCTCCGACAGCGGCTACCCGGTGGACGACACCCTCGCCACCGCCGCTGTTCCAGCACCCTGTTCCTCGGCTCCGACAGCGGCTACCCGGTGGACGACACCCTCGCCACCGCCGCTGTTCCAGCACTCTGTTCCTCGGCTCCGACAGCGGCTACCCGGTTGACGACACCCTCGCCACCGCCGCTGTTCCAGCACTCTGTTCCTCGGCTCGGACAGCCAGCTACCCGGTGGCGACACCCTCGCCGCCGCTGCTGTTCCTGCACCATTACGCATACGCCTGGGTGAGTTTTGATTGTGATGTCACTCACCCAGCGTAATGCCTCTTGCCCCCGTCCCGCTGCGTTTCCTGTACCATTACGCATACGCCTGGGTGAGTTTTGATTGTGATGTCACTCACCCAGCGTAATGCCTCTTGCCCTCGTCCCGCTGCGTTTCCTGTACCATTACGCATACGCCTGGGTGAGTTTTGATTGTGATGTCACTCACCCAGCGTAATGCCTCTTGCCCTCGTCCCGCTGCTGTTCCTGTACCATTACGCATACGCCTGGGTGAGTTTTGATTGTGATGTCACTCACCCAGCGTAATGCCTCTTGCCCTCGTCCCGCTGCTGTTCCTGTACCATTACGCATACGCTTGGGTGAGTTTTGATTGTTAAGTCACTCACCCAGCGTAATGCCTCCTTTTTTGTTCTCACTTAGTTAGTAGTTTGGACATTTCATCTCCCACTCTGTTTTTGTTCTCACTTAGATAGTATTTTGGACATTACATCTCCCCCTGTGTGTTTGTCACACGAAGATATTATTACTTTGTTACTTTGTTTATTTGGACTGTTCTGCATCTGCTCTGTTTGTTCCCTTTTGAATATTAACCCTCTCCTCTGTTCTGCAGAGCGGCCCAGATGTTTTCCCACCAGTCCCCAGTTCCTCCCTGTCCCCAGCCCGCCTCCGCGGGCCTCAGTCCCCTCTGTCCCTAGTTCTCCCCTTTCTAGTTCCACCTAGTTCCTGGTCCCAAGTTCTCCCCTTCTAGTTCCACCTAGTTCCTTGTCCCTAGTTCTCCTAGTCCCCAGTTCTCCTGTTCCCTAGCTCTCCTTGTCCGACATCTCCTAGTCTCTAGTTCCTCTGTTCCTTTAACCTTCCCCTAGCGTTTCCTTTAATGTTTCCCCTAGCGTTCATTAACCTTCCCTTAGTGTTCCCTTTTCCTGCCCGCCTCTTAAAGGCACCTAGTTTTTCCCCTTTTGTTATATTCCTGTATTTGTGTTCTCCCTTAAAGGGACAGTGCCCTTTTTTCCCTGTCTCTCAATAAATATCTGTTTCTTGGCAAACCATCATACCTGTCTTGTGTTGTGCGATTGGGGTCGGTTACAAACCATAACATAATAAACCTGTGTTTTAAAAGGAAATCTAACTCATTCTTCTTGCATTATGGTGTGACATTATTGTTTACTTTATATGGTAAACGTCACAATCTCTGATTTGATTAATAGCAATGAAGAGCATGCACTCCTTATTAATAACTCATTAATTAAATCTGTTGTATGCTGGCACCTCATGTATTGATTTTATGGATTATTGATATGCACAGCATATTTGCTTGGATGGGGGTCAAATAATGACTCAAAGCAGTATGTCTTCATATGAAGTATGAAGTCAGTATATCACTTCAGTTGCTACTCTTAATAAAGCATATCATGCTTACTTAAAATGTTTTGGACTGGTGATAACCTCTGCATGCTGCAGTGAAGTTAGTGTGCTGTGTCATGAAGTCTCTAAACGTGTTGCTGAGGCACCTTCCAGCCAAGGCTATACCACATTGCTGATCATATGACACCCTCAACAACAACTTCACAAGAGCTGACAAACTGCCTCACGGGTTTGTCACAGCAACTGGGGGTTAGTCACTCAAGAGCAGGAGTGTAAAGTACTTGAGTAATTGTACTTCGTTACAATACTTGTACTATTTTGGGGTGATTTATACTTTACTTGAGTATTATTAGGTTTGTATACTTGTACTTTTACTCAATTACATTTCAGAGAAAAAAAACATACTTTTTACTCCTTACATTTAAAATGCAGACCTACAAAGTACAAATCTCGCAGGTCCAACAATTTTAATTAGTATATTTGTTTCTCTGGCCGAACTAACGTTAACGTTATTAATCCTGCGGCCGCACTTTAAAAACAGCCAATCAAATCCCCATCAATGGAAAATTAACCCACCCATACCCATGCTGATTGGTCCTTGTGCAAGAAAGTGGGGATATTTGATTAAACACCTGCTATCAGAAGAATAGACAGTCAGAGTGACAAGCTACAGAAGTTGGCCACAAACGATAGTACGAGTGATGAAGAGGGCAGAGTGTATGCTTGGTTTCATTCCAGCCTTGCCTAAACACCAGCTGATGATTTCACTAATTGGCTCACCTCTTCAACTAACTCACCTGGTGCAATGTGTAGTTCTGTATCACTCTAGCTCCCGCTCTGCGTCTCTATGCATATATCTCGCTTCAGCATATATACACTGAATACATTTCAAAATGTACCTTTAAATGCCAGCATTCATCTGGCCACACCCCCATCCGCTTACCTATATAAGCAGGGGTGGTGCCACACACTCATCTCCTTCTCAAATTTCATCACAAGCAACGTGTTGCTATATGCCCACTTGACGTAGAGAAAAATATTGGCTGGAAAAGCAATGTTTACGGGGAAAGGAAGAACAAGGAGATACGTTGACATCATATCTTTATTTCCTCTCTCACTATTTTCGAGAAAATACGGCGATATTGTCTTCGTACTGGAGTGTCTGGAAGATGGTGATCATTCTAAAAATCCTCCACCGGTTTTCGTATTGGGAGCACGCCGCTGCATGCCTCTCAACTGCAGTTCCTTGCTGTGTTGGTTGGGGTGAAACCTTTCAGGACACAGCTGAACTGTAGGACGCGCCGCTGTTGTGAGAAGCGGTGGGTTTCAGGTTGGGTGAGTACTGTTTGCTTGCGGCTCCACTTGTCTGTTAGTGCTATGGGGGCTAACTGACAATGTTTACGAACACCGGCCCCAGTTTAAGGTTTTTTGGTTCAGCCTCTTGGGCAGCAGCGGAAGACCTTGATCTGAAGCCCATTATAGTTTGACTAGTGGGCCACGACCATTAACACTGGTGATCCCTGTGTTTTCTGGACGAGTGGATATCTCTCTGTCACCGTGTTAAGGCCCCATCTTTCATAGCCAAATGAGAGTATTCCCTCACGAGGAGATATGGGCATAGATGTTCTTTAGCGGAAGATCTGTGTTCAAAGTCAGCTACACATGCCAGTTGGGTATTGTGCTGGCTCCGTCGGGTGTTGATAAAATCACCGTTGTAAAACTGTGTTAACATCTTGTTTCTCTTTTCTCTTAAAAAGTGAGGAGGGTTTCAGAACGGCGGCCTGTCTGGGTGAGTGTTATATCATTGTGTACAAGTTCAGGTGATAGCTGCTTAGCTTACGGTTAGCCAGTCAGCTGTTAGCTGCGGCGTTAGCCTGCTGTGATCACTGCGTGGCCTACTAGGTTGGGCCTACTGTTAGCCAGTCAGCTGTTAGCTGCGGCGCTAGCCTGCTGTGATCACTAGGAAACGTTAGCTTGCTGCTATCGGCCAAGGCCCAGCGCGGGGTGGTTCCGGCTCCTCGCGCGCCGCCGCGAGCTCCCCTCTGGTCGCGTGCGCCGTTCGCTCGGCGTCTCGCGGGCAGGGGCAGTAGCGACCGACGGTTGGAGCGGCCGTTAGCTTAATGCTACTCTGTTGAACGTGCTTTGATTATAACATGTTTTAAACACTCTTGACTACGACGTCATCTTTGACAGAGGATGTTCGTCGAACCTGCCCTGGGCCAGGACGGCAAAGCCTGCGTCAACAAAGGGGACCGTAGCGACGGGTTGGAGCGGCGACGCTGCCCAGATCGAACAACACAGGACGGCTGTGTTTTCTACGGTGTCTTGAGACTGCACTTCGTTTCCCAGTAAAAAAAAAAAGGAAAATTACCAAAATTGGAGATAAGTGGTTTTCATCTGACAGCGACGATATGTAACCACTTCTGCAGGCTAACACTCAACCCAGTTGTGGACTCAATGCCACGTTTCCTAAACGTAACATGAACACACACAACCCCCTCAGACAATAAAAAAGGTAAAAGTTCACTCTTACTACTGCAAGAAGAACGCCGTCTTTTATGACGAGAGAAGACATAATTCCTCGACCAAGTGCTAGCCACAGGCCTTGCTAAGCTCATACATAATAGCGACCAAAAAACTATTTTCAGAGAAAATTGCCCCACTCCCTAAGCAAGAACACAACCCCAACAGTAGTTGAGGGTTTACATCGTATCCCCAAATATATAGTGAATAAACACACGTTTTGTAACAAAAACAGTCCCTCACCAGGAGGGGCCCTTTATTTAATAACAAAAGAATATTTTGGGGGGGGGGCAAACGGGAGTCACTAGCGCCGCCTGCCGCGTGCAGAGACCCGTTTGCCCCCATGGGGAGCCGGCCCGGAGGGACGGTGCTGAGGAGCCTCCTGGTCACGTCGATCCCTACCGTTCCCTCCGGCCGTGGGACGACTGGCTGCAGCGGTCGTGGCACTCCCTCCACTCCTGGCCTTCTTAGCGGAAGGCCCAGCAGCGGCGGCGGTGGCGGTTGTAATATCTTGGATATTAACAGACAACGGAACAGTTGGTTGGTAAACAAGACTCTTTATTACTACCTCAGGTGGTTCCTCAATCCCCACAAACCCTGCCTCTCGCGCCACTCCCACTTACTGTAACTGTCGTAAACATGTCGTAACGTATACTCCTCTTGTAGTCAGTTAACAATACTATGACATCTCCCTTTTTCCTTTTAACAATATCAACACATATCAATAACTTAGATATCTTTCTTTAACAATATCAACACATATCAATAACTTTGATATCTTCTCTTTAACAGTATCAATACATATCAATAACCATGACATCTCCCTTTTTTTTTCTTTTTTTTTTATATCAACACCCTTCAAAAAAAATATTATTGAACTCTCCCCTCACAGGTCAAGTCTCTGGACAGGTTTAACAGGTCTACGCCGTGATAGTGAAGCGCTGGTGGAGGGTAGCGTTGTAATCGTCTAGAGACCCTCCGACGGTGAAGATATTATCTCTTTGCTTTTTCGAAAATTTGCGAGAGAGAAAAAACAAAGATACAATGTCAACGTAGCTCCTCTCCAACAAACTACTTTGGCACTAAACTTAAAGTGGTGTGTTACAGACACTTTTGTGGTGAAAGTAGGGAAGGAGCTGATTGTGTGGCCACGACCCCACTTATATAGGAGCGGATGTGGGTGTGGCCAGGCAGAGGTAAATAGGTGTGTTCATGTGGAGAAAGTTATTCATTATTAGAGTGGATAAAGGGATAGTTCCAAATAGAGCAGAGCGTAAAGCTATACAATCTATAACTGGGTTTTTTATTGTATGATTAGAAGTTGTGTGTGTGTTTCATGTAACGTTTAGGAAACGTGGCTTGAGTCCACAACTGGCTGGGTGTTAAAGGGGAACTCCACTTTTTTTGGAAATTAGCTTATTTAACATCTTCCCTGGAGTTAGACAAGAAGATGCATACCTTTTTTGTCTCTGTGCGTGCATTTTAGCTTTGGGAATAGACGCTCCATTAGCATAGCTTAGCTTCATCACTGGAAGTGAGGCAGGACAGTAGCCTTACAGTGCCTTACAGTGTATTGCAAGGTCTGACATTGACCAAACTTGATATGCATGACCTTGGTGGGCTCTAGGTCAACTCCTGAAAAGGGGGTCAATGTCAGACTTTGCAATCAAAAGTTAGGGGGCTAATAACCCTTGCCATAATTTCAGTGCGCCCCCTAACTTTTGAAGGTCCGTGAGTTACAGGGCCTGTGCTACAGACCGCTGTCATTGTAAAGGATAGGTGATGCAATGCAGTAGAGACAATTTATCTTCTGGTCCAATTGTTACCAGGGCCGCGGGAAGTCCGCGGGAAGTCCGCGGGAAGTGGGGGTGCTGAGATATTGATCGTTTTTGATTACATTTTTTTGTTTGTTTTTATAATCTTTTTTTTAATAAAATATATATATTATATAATTATACTTGTAGTTGTATTGTCTGCGAGACATCGCCACCACGCAACAAGTCAAAATGCTCGCTATCTGCAAACAGCTCCACTGTCTGTGTGTATACTCTGCTTTGGTCAGATCACAGCGTGGGTGGGGCCTGAGAGTGCTGAGGCTGACGTTCTGCAGATGGATACTATTGAGTCAGAGCGTTCAACAGGGTCTGAAACGTGTTATGAGGGGGTGCTGAGATAAGTGATATAATAATAACGTCATAGGTAAACCAACACTCTCGTTCACTAGAGACCGCGCTCTCACGCTCAGCTCTGCGGAGCGTGCGAGACAAACAATGTAACCGTTTTGATGCACACATCACAGCCCAGCTTACCCCACCTGTTGCGCCCTCCCTCTGCAATTCGTTCCCCGCATACATGATCGCAGACATGCAAAAGGTCTTCGACCACCCTCCCGGGGCTCGGATAGTTCTGCTGGCTTGTTCACGCCAGGGAAACCGCAGATATATTCCTTTACTGCGAATTCAGCGTCCCAAAACTATTCCAGACTGCGTCTATTTTTTTTACCAACGGATTTCCAGTTCCGCGTTGACGCTTCCAGGCCGCGTCTATTCGAATCCCAACCGGTTCATGCGTCGGCTACACGCTGTTAATAACACTGCATTATCGAGACAGCGCCCCTATGACGATCTGGCAATGAATTCCAAGAGTAGGGTAAATCTGCAGTGCCGCTCCGCTCTGTGACATTGAGTAGCCTCGGTTACAATGGAATAATAAAAGCCAAAACAACCTTGCAGTTGCAGTTACACTCCCCGCCAGCAGGGGGTGCTGCAGCCCCCACCGCACCCCCAGTTGCCGCGTCCCTGATTGTTACATGAACCTTGTTCAATTGTTTTTACGTTGTGGTCTCTCTGGGAGAATCGCTGTCTTCTCCTCTTACGTGAAGAGCAGAATTGACGCAGTTTTTATTCCCAGGCTCGAGAGGCCATTGAAGCACAAGCGTGTTTTCTTATTGGCCAAGAGACATGTCCGTGAGTTACAGGGCCTGTGCTACAGGCCACTGTCATTGTAAAGGATAGGTGGTGCAATGTAGTAGGGACAATTGTCTTCTACTGTGCTCCCTACCAGTAGTGTATATTGGGTCAGAGCCTCCTCCTCAGGGAGTTTCAGAGCCTCCTCTGAGTTTCAGAACCTCCCTCTCAGTGAGGGAGCCTCCTCAGAGTTTTTCAGAGCCTCCTCCTCAGAGTGTCATGGTCCAATGTGTTACATGAACCTTTTTCAATTGTTTACTCACGCTGAGGTCTCTCTGGGTAGACCGCTGTCTTCCCCTCTTACATAAGGAGCAGAATTGGGGGAGCTCCAGTAGCTCACCGCATATCTCTGCGCTATTTCTGCGTCGGGGAAAACCGTGCTCGTCACGGATCTGGGGGACACGAGTTCGATTCCCGGACCCGCCGTCATTTCTCAGAATGTCTTCCCCTGCTCTACATCCCGTTTCAACCTGTTTCTGTCGGTCATACTTGACCAGAAAAAACAATAAACGCTAAAAAACTAAGTAAAAAAAAATAAAAAGGAGCAGAATTGACGCGGTTGTTATTCCCAGGCTCGTCATGTGAGGACTCGTGTCTGTGTCTTTTGTAGACCGGCTCCCTGCTGCTCGTCCCAGACAGCAAGGGGAAACGTTGTGAGGCTCTTTCTTGTTAGAAATTCGCCATCACTGTTCTCGGGTTCTTTGCGAGCATATACGCTGTTTATGAAATCAGCATATGGTCTTTCGAGACCGATTGGCGCTGGCCCTGGGTGCTTTCAATGTTGAAACCACTTTGTAGGCCGGCGCACCTTGGTTGACCAAACATCATAAAAACTGCGTTTTTTATGCGGTTGGCTGGGAGGGAGACTTGTCTCTACCGAGCGCCAGTGCACTAGGTTAGACTCGATGGCTCACGTACATCTCCGGGGGGAGATGACGGAGTAGATCAAAACATTGGCGGAGGGGTCTCACGCCCATTAGGTGGGCCACCAGGAGCAGTGCGTTCGCGTCTTGGTGGCGCCCTCTGTGATGTTTTGGATCGACATGCGTACCTACCCCCCTCTTAGGACTGGGGATGGCGGCTTGACTAGGACACAGGACTGGTTCTGGTCGTGCCGGACCGGATCAGCAAACCCGTTGCCCGCCGGGGAGCAGATCTGCAGTTCTGGTACCCCGAAGGACTTTGTGCTTTTCCGGGGGGAAAATGCCGGGTCGGGCCGGACGTCGCAGGGATTGATGTCATGAATGTGTGTGTCATATGGATGCCACCACGAGTTGCCCTTAACAGTGACGTGTTTGGTCCTTACTGTGTTGTACCTTGCACTATGTTAGGGGGCTCGGTCCTTCTCCATTTGTTTCACCCCTCCCTCTTTGCTAAGGATGGGAGGGGGCTGTCGGGGAGGTTGCCTGTCAACTCCTCTATGCATCCCTGTGTAGGTCCCGGTCCGCCAGGCCCAGGTCGGGCCTCGTCCTCGATAACCTGTTGGCCTGGATTTACCCTTTTGAAACCTGAAACGCTTGAACTGCTTGTATAGCCTGTGTATACGCGCAGTTATGTTTCTGAGTTTTCTTAGTGGGTTAAGGGAGCAACCGCCTCCTGTTAAACTAAACATAGGGGGGTGGTTGGCTCCCCGGCATGTTGGTAGCAGAGTCGACTCTTGGGTTGAGGCCAAGCTTGACCCCGTCTGCCCGAGAGTATGCCCCCGCATCTTTCATGACATCTGCCAATTGTGTCAGCCTCTTCTCTGAACCTCGACCCCGCTGGATTAATAAATTGGCGGGGTCGGGTTTCGTGGAGATTGTGACATGGTGCACAGCATACCGAACACCCCTTCCGTACTGTTTTTACAGTAGACCCCTTAGGCGCCTGTCTAGTCCGCAGTGCTCCGGGCACAGGTCGAGTTCTGCTCTTGGGACCTGTTGCCTGGATTGAGGGATCAACCTCCTTGGAGGGTTGTCTCCCCGGCACGCCGACTGGCCCCACAGTATTGTGGGGGGGGGGGGGGGTAGCCTCTTTGAAAAAGAGCGCTTCAGATCGGCGTGCCAAGGGGGGAAGGGATTTCACTTGATTTAGGCCCTGTCCGATACGCTGGCGATGTGGGGGGTGGTGTCACCAGTGACCGTCTGGTGGGGTCTCGATGCCGCAGCCTCGTTGGCCTCACCAGGCCCCTTTTTCAGGGGGTCCTAGTCCTCGGGTTGTCCTAGGGCTGGGACCTCCTCCGCGCTCCGCTGCTATGGCCTTGCCACAGGGTTTGGTTTCTTTTGAACCCCGACGCTGTGATGTTGGGGGCTGTGACAGTTTTTTTTGCTTCACGTCCGTTCCCTGGTGGCATGTGGGATGCGTGCTTGAGTGGTCGCGGGCCCTTCTAAACAAAGGTAAGTCCCACGGTCTGCTCACCCTGTGCGTTTGAGGTGCTAAACCCTCTTCGCACAGTCGGGTCCGATCTCCCTCCCGTCCCCCGTTAGGGGGGGCCGGGGGGCTCGGATCCTCCCCGGTATTCTGATGGTTGTAGGGGGCCTCAGTGGGTACATCTGTCGAGCTTTTCGCTCTGCTCAGCTCCTGTGTTCCAATAGAGCAGAGCGTAAAGCTATACGATTTATAACGAAGGTTATTCTATAACCCTAGTTATATGAGTATAGCGAGCGCTCTTCTCTGACTCACTGAGGACCAGGGGTGCAGTCGTAATATCAGAACTGCCTGTACGCTGTTTAAATGACGCCACGTGCACGCGCACAGAACAGATGATTATTATGCATAAATAGTAGGAAACATGTTTGTATAGGAAATTACTAGTTTTAGTTTAGTTTTTGTAAATATTGCCTTGAAATAGAGAAGCTGAAAAAGGTAGCAGGATGTAGCCTTCAATATATAAAGAAATTATATTGAAAAACAAACAATGTTTTAAATGTAATTGTAGATACAATATTGTAGTTACAATTTCTTTAATTGAATTAACTTAAACTAGAAAAGTAAATACAAACTAAATTAACAATGTAACTTAGTTTACAGAAGGACAGTTTCCTTCTGAAGCACAACTAATGCCTCATCCTTCCAGTCGGGACCATTTGTCACATAGTGAGAGCTCCACAGCTCAAGCAAACCCCCACAGGGCTTGTATTTTGGTTTTGCACTTCTCGTTCTTTGTTATGTTATTGGTATCCTATTATTATGCAAAGTCTAGGTGACATCCGTGCTCGTACTTCTGCTCAGAAAAAACTGCTGGGACGGCGTGGTACCGAGTGGGACCACCACTGCATCACTGCTGAGGACCCCATGGTCTTCCCTTTTGGCGGTGAAAGACTGGGGAAGGAGCTGATTGTGTGGCCACGACCCTGCTTATATAGGAGCGGATGTGGGTGTGGCCAGGCAGAGGTGAGTAGGTGTGTACTATGTGGAGAAAGTTTTTTCATTGTTAGTATGATTAAAGGGATAGTTCCAATAGAGCAGAGCGCTCGCTATACTCATATAACTAGGGTTATAGAACAACCTTCGTTATCATGGCTTAGATCTATGTTGTGTGGCTTTAGGAGTTATATCTTTACACACACTTGCCATTGGGATGACTGGACAGAGAGACATGCAACCAGTTTGATTTGACAAGAGTTAAATTTTTGTCCATCCTCTTTGGGGTTGATGAGGCAGGGGTCTGTCTATATATATATATATATATATATATATATATATATATATATATATATATATATATATATATATATATATATATATATATATATATACAGTAATACTTCATCTGACAACTTTAAAAGATGCATTGTGTTAAGAATTTTGATCATTTGAAATCAGGACCCTATTGAATCGAACCATGTAAATTACATTGGAACAAGCACATCAGATCAGTCTTTGCTGACCTACTCTGAGAACAACTCCATAAGCTTCAGGGGTCCCAAGCCCTAGCCGTGTGGCCTAGCCTGAAAGTCTTGCCCAGAGGAGAAGGCCTCTGACCAAGACGATGAACTTTAGGAACCAGAGCCAAACGGGCCAATCACATGGACATGACTGAACTGTATCATACATTGCTCATGTTGGCACCTTGGTTACCTTAACAAAAGGTTTTTCTAAAGGTTTATCTAAGTTAACGTTAGAACTGAATGGCTAGCAACCCCTGTTTGTTCCTAAATAAATTATGATTTGTTGTCTGCTAATAGTCATATTTGTATATTAGTGAATTGGTGTGTTTGTTGTATTAAGTGAATTAGAATTAGCTAATAAACCTGTGTTTTAAAAGGAAATCTAACTCATTCTTCTTGCATTATGGTGTGACATTATTGTTTACTTTATATGGTAAACGTCACAATCTCTGATTTGATTAATAGCAATGAAGAGCATGCACTCCTTATTAATAACTTATTAATTAAATCTGTTGTATGCTGGCACCTCATGTATTGATTTGATGGATTATTGATATGCACAGCATATTTTCTTGGATGGGGCCATGGGGGTCAAATAATGACTCAAAGCAGTATGTCTTCATATGAAGTATGAAGTCAGTATATCACTTCAGTTGCTACTCTTAATAAAGCATATCATGCTTACTTAAAATGTTTTGGACTGGTGATAACCTCTGCATGCTGCAGTGAAGTTAGTGTGCTGTGTCATGAAGTCTCTAAACGTGTTGCTGAGGCACCTTCCAGCCAAGGCTATACCACATTGCTGATCATATGACACCCTCAACAACAACTTCACAAGAGCTGACAAACTGCCTCACGGGTTTGTCACAGCAACTGGGGGTTAGTCACTCAAGAGCAGGAGTGTAAAGTACTTGAGTAATTGTACTTCGTTACAATACTTGTTGTAACTGAGGGGTACAATTCCCTGACTGTATTATATAAGTATGGTATCATTAAACCACTACTGTCTTATGTACATTACTACTGGCCATACAGTACACAGGTATATCAGATGAACACTTCCCACAATGACACGGTTCCACACAAAACTGGGTTATAATAATATTTATTAGCAGCAATGATAGTATATAACAATACTTTACGTAGGGTTGCGCTTATAAGGCGAAAGAATGTGCGTGAGCAAATCAATAACGTAAGTCCATTATCATATTACGCAGGAGATAATGAATACCACCTGTATCTTAGGAATTATATCTATGGTACACTAGTAAGGCAGCGGGAGATACTGGTAGGGTCCCTCCGGTTGTAGGCCAGCAAGGGGAGAGGATTTGTCGGTAGTAGAGTCTGGGTCAACGAAGAATAGGGAGACTCCAAGTACAGGAGACGGTGCGATAATCTCTTGATCCGCAGACGAATAACAGCTGTTCTCCGGCATGCAGCTCCGCATGGAAGAAAGCTAGCCAGCCTCAGGCTTCTGAGAGGCGGGCTCGACGTTGCTCCTCACAGGGTAAATCCCACACAATTGTGGGTGTAGACGATTCTCTGCTCCATCAATTACAGGACCAAAGCAAATATAATCCAGCCGAAAAGGGCTATGTAGTCGTCGGGTAGGTTATCCAGTGTACATGTCCACACGGTCCTCGTCTAGGGCTCCTCGGGTGAAGGTGCCAGGGTAAGCTGCCCAGCCTGGATAAGCACACTAGCTGGTACGAGGAAACGTTGGTGATGCTGGTCACTGTAGAACGGTAGCCGCACGATACACTATACATAAATAGACTATTACTGAATTAATAGAATAGGTCGAACTCGACGGTACAGCGTTAAACTCTGATACTTCAGTTATTAATTCGCACGCGGTCTCAATGCTCTATTTGGGGCCAAACAGGCCATACTTCACCGCACGTTGTATCGTGGGTGAGGCTTCAACTTATTGGGTAACTTAACTTCTGTATTCACCTGCGCCGTATTTATACGTTAGGTGAACAAACTAGTACCAGCTTTATTCCTGTCTCGTATCCTTGCGCAGAGCCGTTCATGTCCAGGCAAGTCTTTGGCGGTGACTTTGAACCAGACCTTGGGGGTATGGCAGTGGCGCCTAAGGGACCGCTGTCCAATAAGAGAACGAAATATTATGGTCTGTACTAGGTTAAAGGGATATTCCGTGTATATGTACAAGGAATACACAAGGGATATCAAACGATATACAAATATTATGCAATATATATCAATTAATAAATATATATATTCGGTTTAATCTGACCCTTCGTAACAGCCGCCTCATAATTAGTCCCACCTAATTAGATAAGCAGAGACAGATTAACCGCACTGTCCACTACTCAATGTCTGTTGTGAGGGTAGGGCAGTTCACAAAGTCAGGGGGTCATGGTCGTCATCAAGAGTGTCGGGGAGCCTTGGCAACTCTATCAGCCTCGCCACGGGCCGGGTGTATGTCCGCCCTTGGACGAGCACTTCTGCCGCTCTGACCTTTCCGTCGGCACCAGTGATCACTTTGCTTACGCGGCCGGCCGGCCACATAGCTTGGGGTAGTGACTGGTCGATAATCATGACGACTGTTCCTTCTGTCAAATTGTCTCTTTCTTTCACCCATTTCTGGCGGGTCTGTAGAGACGGTAGATAGTGGAGGAGGAAACTGTTCCAAAACTTGTCAGCCAATACTTGACTGTACCTCCACATTCTTCGGCCATTCGCTTCTTCAGGCCTGTACACTGTCTGTGGTAGCGCGGGGTCCAGCCGCCCCATCAAGAGTGTGTTGGGGGTGACTGGTCGACATCGCTACATCACTTGAGACGTAACCGAGGGGCTTTCAGTTCAATACTCCCTCGATCTCCGTGAGGACTGTCGTGAGGACTTCTTCCGCCACGGTCTGGGCCCCAAGCACGGCGTACAGGGCTGTCTTTATTGAACGTACTTCTCGTTCCCAAGTTCCACCGAAGTGAGGTGCATTCGGGGGATTAAACTGGAAATCAATCTGAGAGGGAGCGAGGTGGGTCTTAAGTTCTGGGCCCATAGCTTGGAAGCTCTCTCTCAGCTCTCTTTCTCCGCCTTTGAAGTTTGTCCCGTGATCAGACAATAATATAGACGGTTTCCCTTTCCGCGATGTGAATCTCCGGAAGGCCATAAGGAATGAGTCTGTGCTCATGGTTGGAAGGAGTTCTATGTGTATCGCTCGGGTGGTCATGCACTTGAATACAATACCCCACCGCTTCTCAGTCCCTCTTCCTTTCTTTACATACAGCGGGCCGAAACAGTCCATACCGGTGGAGTGAAAGGGCTTGTCGCCGAGTCGGAGGCGACAGGGGGGTAGGTCAGCCATCCGGGGTATACTGGGCTGTGCTCGCCATTTACGACAGTCTAGACAAGTCCGCTGGAAGCGTCGTACTGCTTCTCTCCCTTGCAGTATCCAATAACGACGTCTGATCTCCGCGAAGACTCTCTCTGCCCCGGCGTGGTGCACGTCCTCGTCGTATTTCTTTATGATAAGCTCTGTGACCTTGTGTCGGCTGTTTAAGACTATCGGGTACTTGACGTCATCCGGTAAGTCTGGGGCTCTCCTCAGACGACCACCCACTCTGATGAGATTATGGGCGTCGCTCTCAGGGGCTAGGTGGAGCAGTCTGCTGTCTGACGGGACTGGCTTTGATCCCTGTAGACAGTCTAGCTCGTCGGGGAACGAGTCTCTCTGGGCTCGCTGTAGCAGAAGGAGTTCTGCTTCTTCGTAGTTAGCTGCAGTAATGTCAGTAGTGGGCTGAACCTCTGGGTGGTGCGACAGGAATGTCTTTAGCTGCGCACTCTCAAGGGTGAGGCAGTCGTCTATGTTGGGATCTGTGGGGATGAGTGTGTGTGTCAACCCACAGAACATAGATTTCTTCTTCTCTGCCTCCTCTTCACTCGCCTCCCGTGGGGTGGGTGTAGGCCACTCTTCTTTCGGGAGCTTGAGGAACTCGGGCCCGTTACTATATAGATTGTGACGGGTGAGGTCATCCAGGGACATTCCCCGAGTGATGACGTCAGCTGGGTTGTGTTTTGTGTCCACATACCTCCAGCTTGCTGCTTCTGTTAAATCTTGAATCTCTGTGATTCTGACTCCCACGAAGACCTTGTATCTGCATGAATCGGACTGGATCCATGTGAGTACGGTCATGGAGTCTGACCACAGGATTGTTCTTTGCACCGGGATGGTGAGTTCACGTTGGATTAACGTGGCGAGTTGCGCTCCTGCTAGGGCTGCGCAGAGCTCTAGACGCGGGATAGATTGTTGCTTGCGGGGGGCTATTCTTGAGCGAGCCAGGATGAAGGCAGTATGTATTTCTCCTCCCTCCTCTCGGGCACGCAAGTAGGCCACCGAACCGTAGGCTACTTCGGAGGCTCTTCGCTGAAGACGTGCAGGTCCATCTGGCACGTCTCCGGCCTCACTGTGGGTGGGAAGTAGCTGCGGCGTATGTTGACACCTGGGAGTGAGCTGAGTTCTGTCTCCCACTCTCTCCATGTGGAGGCAAGGTGTTCGGGTATGGGGTCGTCCCAGCCCTGGTCCTTGTCCCATAACGCTCTTACAATCATCTTTGACCTGGTGGTGTAAGGTAGAATACATCCCAACAGGTCATATTGTCTGGCGAGTGTTCTGTATACACTCCGTCTTGTGGTCGGTAGTGAAGTCGACCTTCCCTGCTCCTTGGTCAGGGGTGTGTGTTTATAATGGAGCGAGTCTGTTTTGAAGCGCCAGACTAGTCCTAATGTCATTTCTTGGGCTTCTCCTGGGATGGTCGCCATCCAGGTCTCGCTGCTTGCTGCCTTGTCCTCTGGAGAGAGGCTGCGCAATACTTGAGGGTCGCTGCTGGCCCACTGCCGGAGATCAAAGCCGCCTTTGATCAGGGAGGCGCGGAGCTTGAGTAGGAGGGCCTCGGCTTCTTCTGGCGTCGAGACGCTTTGCAGACAGTTGTCCACGTAGAAACTATTTCCTACACTTTGTCGGACCTCTTCATCAGCTGCTGGGTCCTCTGCGACGTGTTTTTGCAGTGCAAACGTAGCACAGCATGGGCTGCATGTGGTTCCGAACGGGAGGACTTCCCATTGATAGATGGATGGTTGCTCATCCCCGGTCCTCTCTCTCCATAAGAACCGCAGCAGGGGCTTGTCCTCCTCCACTAGTCGCACCTGCAGGAACATCCCTTTGATGTCGCCGCTGATGGCCACCTTGTCTTGGCGGAAACGTAGCAACACGCCTAGTAGAGAGGGGCCGAGTGTTGGGCCGGGCAAGAGCTCTTTATTCAGATTTTGTGATCCGATCTGGTAGCTGCAGTTAAACACAATACGATCCTTGCCGTTGTGGTGGACTTTGTGGTGCGGCACGTACCATGATTCGGTCGTCTGGTCGGCCTCTTTAATGTCAATTTTCTTTATGTGTCCCGCTGTGATTAGCTTGTCAATATCAGCGCGGTACACAGTAGCTTGAGCGGGGTCTCTGGCTAGGCGCCGCTCTGTGTTCGATAGATACCGCTCCGTCGCTTCTTTTGGGGCGTGGAAGGTAGGCATACCCTCTCGCCTCAGGAGTGGAGTTGCGTATCTCATCACTCCGTTGACTTTGACTCTCTTTGTCCCCCGCTCGAGGAGGGCGATAGCATAAATGTCTTCCTTGGAACGAATGTGTTTCTTTTCGTTCTTAAGGGGCATTGTCTCTAGTGTCCATAGCCTCTCGACGTGCTGTAGGAGGGTGGTGTCTTCTTCTGTCACTCTGGAGTGGAGGCAGCTAGTGGCTGCTGTTCGGTTAGGACACCTAGAGAGGGGGCCTTGTAGTGTCCATCATAGGCGGGTCTCGACTGCTGCTGGACAGCCTCTGGGCCCAGTGTGGACCCGGTCCATCGGGACGATGAGGTGTGCATGGTCGGATCCTATCAGCAGGGTCGGGGTGGCACCGTCTATGAGCGGTATAGGTAGTTGACGCAGGTGCACATATTTATCCATCAGCTTGGCGATGGGGTAGGTGTACTGCGACAGGCCTATGTCTTGGCTGGTGAAAGCGTTAGTGATCCTATACCGTCTCTCTGGCTGCCCGCTTGCTGCGATAGTGAAGGAGACATTCTCGGCCTTTATCGTCTTCAGGTCTCTTCTTATTGTCCGAATCGTCATCGTTTCTTCGCTCCCCCGCAGCCCCAGCTGGGCCGCAGCGGACGCGAGGAGAAGGGTCTTCTCTGACCCGTCGTCAAGGACGGCGTAGGTGTCCATGACCTTGTCTTCGTAACTCAATGTTACGCGGACCACCTTCAAGAGCACCCGGGCGCCCCCGCTGCTGGCGGGGTCAATGTACATAACACTTGCCTTTGTGCTGCTTGAGGGTGCAGGCTTTCTTCTGTTACTGTCATGTAGGACGTCCAAGTGGGCTCCGTCACACCGACTACACCTCTTCTTTAGGCGGCACTCGGCTGCCATGTGACTGCGCGCACATCGGTAACCGCGTCGGTTGGACTTTATCCATTGACTCACCTCGTCGGCGGTCATCTTCTTGAACGTGTCACAGTGTGACAGCCAGTGTTCCTTTTCGCAGTACGGGCATACAATCTTCCACTTCTCTTTCATCGAGGGGGTACTGTGGTTCTTGTTGCTCGGTACTGATTCGGCTTGGTGCATGACGGTCACCAGCCTGCGGCCATCGTTTGCTCTCCTAGGTCCCTCTCTGGAGCTTGGTGTGCTCCGCACGAACGTATCCAACCGTAGGCTGTTGACTTCTCTCGCCAGGAAGTCGGCTAGGTCTAGGAGGGATGGTTCGGGACCGTTAGGATCACGGTGGTCTCTTTGCCGCCTGAAGCGGCAAAGAGGGCGGGCGGGCGGAAGCTTCTCTAAAATCCTCTCAACATTAGAGTTCGCGTACAGTTCGTGCATACCCTTTTCCTTTTGCGCCCCCAGCATCCCTACCAGGGATTGTACCTTGATAGACAGGTCATCTAGTGAGCGATTGTCTGTGGCTGGGGGTAGACGGTCAATATTCCTTATCTCTTGTATTACGTAGTCCCATATGCGTCCATATCGTTGGTCGAGGGCTGCTAGAGCCGCGGTGTATGGGGTAGTAGAGGTGGAATGTGCCAGCGCTATATTGTGCGCTCTGGGCACCTTCAGGTGCTTGAGTAGGATAGCATACTTGTACGGTTCATCAGTTACATCGGACATCATTGTCTCTAAGCACATTCGTAGCTCTGTGTACTGTGCTCTGTTCTCGTGCGTGAAGTCCGGGAACGTCGGTGTGCCAAGGTACGATGCCATGGATGGCTGGCACATCGGTGAGCGTTGGAGGAGAGGCCTCCTAGGCGAGTCTCCTCTTACTTGTCGTGGTGGGCTGGTACCTGTCGGGTACCAAGGCCCGCGTACCCAGGTGCTGTTCCTCGGGGCTGGTCGTGCGTCAAGCTCACCCGTGAATTGAGTCGGGGGTCTGTAGCGCAGAGCCGCGGGGGTAAAGTCTGGGCTGTACTGGACCTCCTGGTCCTGTGGAGTACGGTGATGCTGTTGGGCTTGACTCTCCTCCTCTCCCTCTTCTTCTTCCTCTGCCAGGTCATCTAGATCCTGTAATCGTCTATTTAGCCTCTCCGCGGCATAGGCCGGTTCTTCCCTGTTGCTGGGTCTCGCTTGGACCGGTCGGGGAAGGGGTTCGGAGAGGGGTATAGGCTCTCTCTGTTGGCCGGACTCAGGGTCGCTTGATCGGGTAGGGGAGGGTGCCCTTGACCCTTGTCTTGACGAGGCCCTGGAGGCCCGTGCGGAGGGAGGGGGGGTTACCCTGGTAATCAGCTGCTCCATTATCTGCGCTTGTAATCGGTCGCGCTCGGCTTCGCGCTTGGTGAGAGCGAGGTCGCGCTCTGCTTCGCGTTGGGCACCGGCGGCGGCGCGCTGGGCTTCGGCGGTGGCGCGCTGGGCTTCGGCGCGGTCTCTTCCCATATTCTCTTCCGTCTGGAGGCGTCTAATCTCTAGGCGTATGCGGTCTTCGTCACTCCGTTGCTGCGCTTGAAGGCGTTCTCTTTCCATGGAAGAATGTTCGCGCTCGCTAAGCGTCTGTGCTTGGAGTCGATCGCGCTCGGTTGAGGCTGCCAGGCTGGCGATAAAGGCCTGCGCCAGCATCTTGTCCGCCTCGCTGGGGGAAGACGCTGGTTGAGGTGATCGGCTTCTGGTAGTACTCGTTGGAGATCCGTTCTCCTGTCGCGTACCGAGGAGATCCATCTCCTGGGTGCGCGTCTCTTCTTGTGGTGGGTCGGGTTCCGTCCCTGGAGGGCTTTCTTTATCCTGGAGCTCTCCGGGGACTACCTTGTCGACGTTGGCGGGGGGTAAAGTCATGTCAGGTCCCTCCTGGTCCCCCCCGTGAGCTTGGTCAGTTACGTTAGAACCCACTAGGGTCTCTACTGGCGGGGTAACCTGGTCGGTAGGGTTGGACATAATTTTACTATCTACTTTTTCCGCGTTTAACGTCTGTAGAAAGCTAGGTAGTATACTGGCAGCGTAGTCCTCTAAGTACTGAGGTGTCTGCCGTCTACGCTGCAGGCGATCTATTTTAGGAGAACCGTTTGTGGAGTGTTCATCATTGGCCATGTCAATATTAATACTACTATATTAATATTACACTAGTTACCCTCCGGCTCGAAGGACCAATTGTAACTGAGGGGTACAATTCCCTGACTGTATTATATAAGTATGGTATCATTAAACCACTACTGTCTTATGTACATTACTACTGGCCATACAATACACAGGTATATCAGATGAACACTTCCCACAATGACACGGTTCCACACAAAACTGGGTTATAATAATATTTATTAGCAGCAATGATAGTATATAACAATACTTTACGTAGGGTTGCGCTTATAAGGCGAAAGAATGTGCGTGAGCAAATCAATAACGTAAGTCCATTATCATATTACGCAGGAGATAATGAATACCACCTGTATCTTAGGAATTATATCTATGGTACACTAGTAAGGCAGCGGGAGATACTGGTAGGGTCCCTCCGGTTGTAGGCCAGCAAGGGGAGAGGATTTGTCGGTAGTAGAGTCTGGGTCAACGAAGAATAGGGAGACTCCAAGTACAGGAGACGGTGCGATAATCTCTTGATCCGCAGACGAATAACAGCTGTTCTCCGGCATGCAGCTCCGCATGGAAGAAAGCTAGCCAGCCTCAGGCTTCTGAGAGGCGGGCTCGACGTTGCTCCTCACAGGGTAAATCCCACACAATTGTGGGTGTAGACGATTCTCCGCTCCATCAATTACAGGACCAAAGCAAATATAATCCAGCCGAAAAGGGCTATGTAGTCGTCGGGTAGGTTATCCAGTGTACATGTCCACACGGTCCTCGTCTAGGGCTCCTCGGGTGAAGGTGCCAGGGTAAGCTGCCCAGCCTGGATAAGCACACTAGCTGGTACGAGGAAACGTTGGTGATGCTGGTCACTGTAGAACGGTAGCCGCACGATACACTATACATAAATAGACTATTACTGAATTAATAGAATAGGTCGAACTCGACGGTACAGCGTTAAACTCTGATACTTCAGTTATTAATTCGCACGCGGTCTCAATGCTCTATTTGGGGCCAAACAGGCCATACTTCACCGCACGTTGTATCGTGGGTGAGGCTTCAACTTATTGGGTAACTTAACTTCTGTATTCACCTGCGCCGTATTTATACGTTAGGTGAACAAACTAGTACCAGCTTTATTCCTGTCTCGTATCCTTGCGCAGAGCCGTTCATGTCCAGGCAAGTCTTTGGCGGTGACTTTGAACCAGACCTTGGGGGTATGGCAGTGGCGCCTAAGGGACCGCTGTCCAATAAGAGAACGAAATATTATGGTCTGTACTAGGTTAAAGGGATATTCCGTGTATATGTACAAGGAATACACAAGGGATATCAAACGATATACAAATATTATGCAATATATATCAATTCATAAATATATATATTCGGTTTAATCTGACCCTTCGTAACACTTGTACTATTTTGGGGTGATTTATACTTTACTTGAGTATTATTATGTTTGTATACTTGTACTTTTACTCAATTACATTTCAGAGAAAAAAAACATACTTTTTACTCCTTACATTTAAAATGCAGACCTACAAAGTACAAATCTCGCAGGTCCAACAATTTTAATTAGCATATTTGTTTCTCTGGCCGAACTAACGTTAACGTTATTAATCCTGCGGCCGCACTTTAGAAACAGCCAATCAAATCCCCATCAATGGAAAATTAACCCACCCAAACCCATGCTGATTGGTCCTTGTGCAAGAAAGTGGGGATATTTGATTAAACACCTGCTATCAGAAGAATAGACAGTCAGAGTGACAAGCTACAGAAGTTGGCCACAAACGATAGTACGAGTGATGAAGAGGGCAGAGTGTATGCTTGGTTTCATTCCAGCCTTGCCTAAACACCAGCTGATGATTTCACTAATTGGCTCACCTCTTCAACTAACTCACCTGGTGCAATGTGTAGTTCTGTATCACTCTAGCTCCCGCTCTGCGTCTCTATGCATATATCTCGCTTCAGCATATATACACTGAATAAATTTCAAAATGTACCTTTAAATGCCAGCATTCATCTGGCCACACCCCCATCCGCTTACCTATATAAGCAGGGGTGGTGCCACACACTCATCTCCTTCTCAAATTTCATCACAAGCAACGTGTTGCTATATGCCCACTTGACGTAGAGAAAAATATTGGCTGGAAAAGCAATGTTTACGGGGAAAGGAAGAACAAGGAGATACGTTGACATCATATCTTTATTTTCTCTCTCACTATTTTCGAGAAAATACGGCGATATTGTCTTCGTACTGGAGTGTCTGGAAGATGGTGATCATTCTAAAAATCCTCCACCGGTTTTCGTATTGGGAGCACGCCGCTGCATGCCTCTCAACTGCAGTTCCTTGCTGTGTTGGTTGGGGTGAAACCTTTCAGGACACAGCTGAACTGTAGGACGCGCCGCTGTTGTGAGAAGCGGTGGGTTTCAGGTTGGGTGAGTACTGTTTGCTTGCGGCTTCACTTGTCTGTTAGTGCTATGGGGGCTAACTGACAATGTTTACGAACACCGGCCCCAGTTTAAGGTTTTTTGGTTCAGCCTCTTGGGCAGCAGCGGAAGACCTTGATCTGAAGCCCATTATAGTTTGACTAGTGGGCCACGACCATTAACACTGGTGATCCCTGTGTTTTCTGGACGAGTGGATATCTCTCTGTCACCGTGTTAAGGCCCCATCTTTCATAGCCAAATGAGAGTATTCCCTCACGAGGAGATATGGGCATAGATGTTCTTTAGCGGAAGATCTGTGTTCAAAGTCAGCTACACATGCCAGTTGGGTATTGTGCTGGCTCCGTCGGGTGTTGATAAAATCACCGTTGTAAAACTGTGTTAACATCTTGTTTCTCTTTTCTCTTAAAAAGTGAGGAGGGTTTCAGAACGGCGGCCTGTCTGGGTGAGTGTTATATCATTGTGTACAAGTTCAGGTGATAGCTGCTTAGCTTACGGTTAGCCAGTCAGCTGTTAGCTGCGGCGTTAGCCTGCTGTGATCACTGCGTGGCCTACTAGGTTGGGCCTACTGTTAGCCAGTCAGCTGTTAGCTGCGGCGCTAGCCTGCTGTGATCACTAGGAAACGTTAGCTTGCTGCTATCGGCCAAGGCCCAGCGCGGGGTGGTTCCGGCTCCTCGCGCGCCGCCGCGAGCTCCCCTCTGGTCGCGTGAGCCATTCGCTCGGCGTCTCGCGGGCAGGGGCAGTAGCGACCGACGGTTGGAGCGGCCGTTAGCTTAATGCTACTCTGTTGAACGTGCTTTGATTATAACATGTTTTAAACACTCTTGACTACGACGTCATCTTTGACAGAGGATGTTCGTCAAACCTGCCCTGGGCCAGGACGGCAAAGCCTGCGTCAACAAAGGGGACCGTAGCGACGGGTTGGAGCGGCGACGCTGCCCAGATCGAACAACACAGGACGGCTGTGTTTTCTACGGTGTCTTGAGACTGCACTTCGTTGATCCAAGCTCCGGGTAGGCCAGGTCTGACCAGACCTTGTACACTTCTTCTGGCTTTCCCTTCTAAATGTTTTGTAAATAACGATGTTTTCCAAAACGAGTGTTACTGCACTACATTTAGGATACGACGCGAGTTGTGTGTGAATTGTCTTGTCACTAGGTATTTAGCTTCTCCGTGCAAATCGGGTTGTTGTTTCAGATGTGAAAATGATCTGGTTTGTTGTGTTGAGAAACATCATGTGTGTTTATATGTACCGTGTACTCACAACTAAGGGGGTTAACTAACCTATAAAGCTATGCTTAGTGACAAATGAGTTAAGAATGTTCTTTTCTCAGCCTGTAATGACAATGAACAGTGTGTTCACATATTAACAGGTTTTCCTGTTTTAACTGGCCGTATTAAGGGTAAAGTAGGAGGATTGTGTTTCCCCCCGGTTCCCTGGGGACTTCTTCATCCTCCTATCAGAGTGGACATGTTGTTGCACTACATTGTGTCACTCTGTGGTAGGGATACGATGTAACCCTTAGCTTGATTGCTGAGGTTGTGCTAAATCTGCTGGAGTAACTTTATTTTCCTAAAAGAAAAGATTGTTGGTCGCTTTCGTGTGTGCTTAGCAAGGCCTGTGGCCGATACTAATCGAGAATTATGTATTCTCTCATTATGAAAAACGGCGTTCCTCTGTAGAGTGTTTTTGCCATTTTTTATAGGTGATGATGGGTTGTGTGTGTCATGTGACCTACAACTGGGTTGGACTGGCCACAGAAGCACATGTGTAAGTTGGACCGGGGCTCTTAGAGAGCCCTCTCTATTCTGTGTTTTTTTCCTTAGTAAAAATCAGATAGCAGGTTAGCTCATGCGCTGTGTGAAGCTGTCAGATGCTTCATAGAGCTGACTATGACTGTGTCATACTCTCTTTTTGTCATTACATCGTATCATGGGTGTGGGGTCGTAAAGGGGTGAACTGGTAACCTTTCCTCTCCCCCTTTTTTCTGTTGGTCAGGGGTACACCCCCTGTCCTTCAAGGTTCCTGTCACGTTGCGGTCCCGCACGTTACGGGGTGAGGGGGGGGGGGGGGGGGGGAGTTTCATGGTCCCACGGCCTGGAATATTGGGCGTGTGCACCGCAGAAATTCCCCCGCCATAGAGTACGTCACCGTGCGCGTCTCTGTTGGTAGGACTTCCGTGTGCTGTTCAGGTCCATGTGATGGATCTGTTTCGGTCAGGGCTCCTCCTCACCAAGCTCCTATTCTGGCCTTCTGTGAGTTGGGACTCCTCCTTCCATGTGAGGGAGCCTCCTTCAGAGTACAGAGCCTCCTCCTCAGATTGTCAAGGTGAGTGGACCCTCTAGAAGGAGTCCTACTCTATTGTGTATGTATTCGATTCAATTCGATTATTGAGTGTGTATGGGTTCAGTGCCTCCTCCCCGGAGAGCCCTAAATCCAATTTTTTACATGGCTCAAGGTGCAATATATTCTTTTCAATCTGTACAGCTCGCGTGGGAAGTCTCTCTGGGGATTCCCGTCTCCTTCCTATGGGAGGGTGGTGGGATGTAAAAATGTGAAAACATTTTACCCCCGGCTGTGTAGACTGGGATACATACTGTTGGTGCTCCCTTCTTTTCTACTAAAAAGAGTTAGAGTTAGGAAGTGTCACACCCCTCTTGTCGTTCCCCATGGCGCCTTGGGGATTCAATGACAGGTCTAAATAGCCTGTTCATTGATGTGGGTGTGTCCCGACGCACGTATAGTGCTAGCTCGGGGTGTTCTGTAAACAGGCGACTGACTGGCACGCCTTGGTTGCTTGAGGTTAAAACGGCGTTTTTATAAAGCAACTGGGATGGAGGTTTTTCCTCTTCCGACGACCAAATCCAACGACCTGGTTTTTGTCATCGATGGATTCTCGTTCATGTCTGGGGGATGATGACGGAATGGATCTGAACATATGTAGAGGGGTCTCACGCCCTGGGGGTGGGCCACCGGGCGCGGTTCGCCCGAACGTCTGGGTGGCGCCTTCTTTTCATGTTTAAGATCAACACGCATATCTGCCCCTTCTCCTGGAGTAGGCATGTCGGCGTGGTTAGGGCACGGGACTGGTTCTGGTCACGCTGGTCTGGATCAGTTGAACCCGTTGTCTGCCGGGGATGCAGATCTGCTGTTCTGGTACCCTGAGGGACTTGGGCTTTTTTCAGGGGGAAAAATGCCAGGTTGGTCCGGGTGTCACAGGGTTAAGCACTATGGAGACCCTGGTTGGGTACGTTTTTTACTCAGCACTGTCGTAATGGCTTACGGCCATGCCAACCTGTACACACTCGATCTCGTCAGATCTCGGCCACTACACAGGTTGGTCCTGGTTAGTACTTGGTTGGGAGACCGCCTGGGAATACCAAGTACGGTGTGCTTAGGGGCTGGTTCTCCATTCTTTTTCGCTCCTCTCTCACGCATGGCAAAGAGGGGCCTGTTGGGGTGGTCTTTGACCTCCTCTGGTGACCCTGTGCTTCCCGTATCGCCGGGCCCGGTCCGAAGTAATGTTTCGTCGACCCGTAGGCCTGGGTTAACCCTTTTTTGAAAAACTTAAACACTTGTACTGCGGTATAGCCGGTGTATACCCGCAGGTGTGTTTTGGAGTTTTTTCTTGAGGGGTTATAGGAACAACCACCGCATTGGGTAACACCAAGGTGGTTGATTCCCTGGTGTGTTGGAGCAGTGTCAACTCCCGGGTTCACCGTTTGAGGGTGCCCCTGCACGTTCATGACGCCTGCCAATCGTGTCAGTCTTCTCTGCCTCAACCCCTCTGGGTGGGTTTTTTTTAAATGGAGGCTTGGTCATGCAACACCGCCAGCTTACGCCCCTTCCGCCGGGGCGGCTGTGTTCAGCTGTCCCCTCTGGCGCCTGTCTCGTCCGCAGTCTCCAGGCTAGGGTTAACCGCCTGTTGCCTGGTTTTTCCCCGGTGCGCTGCCTGCTTCCGTTGGTTAACCTTTTTTGTGTGCTTACGGCCATGCTGACTGCCTGTTCTGCAGGGTCAGTGTGCCAGGCGGTGTACTATTGGGGGGACAGGGCCCGCTCGTTGAGGGGCCTTTGTCCGAATACGCTGGCGATGTGGGGGGCGGGGTCACTAAGTGCCCACCTGGTGGGGTCTTGATGCTGGCATCATGGACTTCTCCGGGCCCCCGTTCCAGGGGGTCCAGTCCCTTTGGTGGGTCTGGGTCTTCCTTCGCGCTCCGCTGCTACGGCCTTGCCACGGGGTTGGGTTTGCCCTTGACCCCGTGATTCTGGGGGCAGTAACGAGGTTGTTTCCTCCGTTCGTTCCCGGGTGGCATGCGGGTTGTGCGTGTGTGTAGTCGTGGGGTCAAGCCACGGTCTGCTCACCCTGTGCGCTGAGTTGCTTGAGTGCCTCTTCGCACGGTCGGGTCCGTCGCCCTCCCGTGAAGCCACCAATAGGGGGGGTGCCCTCCATTAGGGGGGGTCGGGGGGGCTCGGCCCTCCCTGTTCTGATGGTTGTGGGGGGCCTTCAGCGGGGTGTATTTGGCCCTCCCGCTCAGCTCCTATTATGCATAGAGACGCAGAGCGGGAGCTAGAGTGATACAGAACGTTATTATGACTATAACCAAGTTCTGTTAACACTAGTGGACGCTCTGCATCTAGACGCCGCTGCGGCCCTTGATTTTTCATTGTGGTGAAATTTGTTGGGAAGGAGATGAGTGTGTGGCACCACCCCTGCTTATATAGGTAAGCGGATGGGGGTGTGGCCAGATGAATGCTGGCATTTAAAGGTACATTTTGAAATTTATTCAGTGTATATATGCTGAAGCGAGATATATGCATAGAGACGCAGAGCGTCCACTAGTGTTAACAGAACTTGGTTATAGTCATAACCTAACGTTAAAATGAAAACTTGGCCCACGATGGAATGAGTTTATCCCTTGCAATAAAACAAAGTTTTTACTTTAACTTTTTAGTACTTAAGTACATTTAAAAGTAGAAACCTTTGTACTTTTACTCAAGTGTGTTTTTAGCCAGATACTCTGACTTTTACTTGAGTACGATTTTGAGACGGCACCCATACTTTCACTTAAGTATAATTTCTGGGTACTTTTTACACCCCTGCTCAAGAGATAATTCACTAACTGCTGTGTTTATCTGGTAACAAAGCAAGCACACAAAAGTTGGATGTCATGTCACCCATGGCAGCTGCCTATGTTCTATGCATAGGGTTGGCCCTGTATTCACCAATATGACTGAAAAAGCTTTGAAAAAGACGAGGTAGAACATTTTGGTCTTCAAGAAAGGGCCTTCTGGTTAAGTTGTTGTTGAGTGTCTAGTGTTAGTTGCTGATGTAGTTCTCAGCCAAAGCTACCACATTGTTGACAACCTCAGCTAGTTTTACTACTGCTATAAGTGGTATTTCTTTGTTAAAATAAGTCGCTGATATAGAGTGCTTGGTCAGTAATATGGGTCTTGCAGTCCCTCCACTCTGCACTAAACAGAAAATAAATCTTCTGGTATCCCTTCATACTTTATCCAATCAGGAGAGAGAACCCTAGATATTTTTACTTATTTCAAGAAATCTTGCCAAGCCAAATTTGCACATAAATTATGTACAATGTTCTGAGTTACCATATAATATACAATACTATGCAGTGTACTAATGTACAGTACTATATAGTGCAAAGCAGAAATGGGATGAGGTACAATTTAGGTACAATTTACAGTAAGGTGTACGAGTTGTAGTGCAATCCTTCATCAATAAATATAAAGTGTGGGGAGTGGGTGCTACAGTGTGTTTGTTTAAAGTGGGTGTGTGCTATAAAGTGTGTGGAGTGGGTGCTACAGTGTGTTTGTTTAAAGTGCGTGTGGATGTGTGTGCTATGTGCATTT
The DNA here is from genome assembly GCF_963971535.1 of Notolepis coatsorum. NCBI lineage: Eukaryota > Metazoa > Chordata > Actinopteri > Aulopiformes > Paralepididae > Notolepis > Notolepis coatsorum. The sequence continues at coordinate 31,408,416 of NC_140167.1, read as the reverse complement.
GGTGGTTGTTGTTGTGTAGTGTTCATTGTTCGTTTAGCAGCCTGATGGCCTGGGGATAGAAGCTTCTTCTGAGTCTTTCTGTGCTCGCCTTGAGACTCCGGTATCGCTTGCCTGACCGCAGCAGTTCAAAGAGGCAGTTGTTCGGGTGCCTGGAGTCTTTAATGATTCTCTTAGCCTTGCCCTTGCAACGCTTGTTGTAAATGTTCTGGAGGGTGGGGAGCCCCCCTCCAATTGTGCGTTCGGCTGAACGTGTCACTCTTTGTAGTCTGCTTCGGTCTTGTGCAGTGCTATTCCCAAACCAGGAGGTGATGTTGCCGGTCAAGATGCTCTCTATTGTACATGAGTAGAAGTTCTTAAGGATCTTCTGACTGACTTGGAACTTCCTTAGGCGCCTGAGGAAGTAGAGGCGTTGTCGTGCCTTCTTCACAACACTGTCAATGTGTGTGGTCCATGTCAAGTCCTCGGATATGTAGGCTCCGAGGTACTTAAAGCTGTTGACTCTCAACCGGTGCCCCGTCGATGCTGAGGGGGCTGTAGTCCTTGACCCCCGACCTCCTGAAGTCCACAATCATCTCCTTTGTTTTGCTGACGTTCAGGGAGAGGCTGTTTTCCTGGCACCATCCCGCCAGGACCTTGACCTCTTCCAGGTAGGCCCTCTCATCGTTGGCAGAGATCAGGCCCACCACCACTGTGTCGTCAGCAAATTTGATGATTGTATTGCTACTCTGCTGAGCCACACAGTCGTGTGTGTACAGGGAGTAGAGGAGGGGACTCAGAACACAGCCCTGGGGGGCCCCTATGTTGAGGGTGATGGATGAGGAGGTGCAGTTGCCTGCTCTCACCACCTGGGGTCTGCCAGTCAGGAAGTCCAAGACCCACTGGCAGAGGTCATAGTTCAAGCCCAGGTCCCTGAGCTTGGCTATGAGTATGGAGGGGACTATGGTATTGAATGCCGAGCTGTAGTCGATGAATAGCATTCTCACATAGTTCCCCTGCCTCTTGTCCAGGTGTGATGCTGCTGTGTGCAGCACATGGGCTATGGCGTCCTCCGTGGACCTGTTGGGGCGGTATGCAAATTGCAGGGGGTCCATGTTGATGGGGAGGGAGGAGCAGATGTAGCCCTTTACTAGCTTCTCAAAGCACTTCATGGCTATGGAGGTGAGAGCTACAGGGCGGTAGTCGTTGAGGCAAGCAGGCTTGGATTTTTTGGGTACAGGGATAATAGTGGACTTCTTCAGGCAGGTGGGGATGACAGCCTGTTCTAAGGATAGGTTAAATATGTCAGTGAATACTGGGGCCAGTTGGTCGGCACAGACTTTTAGGACGCGGCCGGGGATGCCGTCCGGACCTGCTGCCTTCCTGATATTCACTTTTTTAAAGGTCCGCCTCACCTCATGCTCTGTTACCCTGAACACTGCGCCTCCATCAGCAGCCGACCCCCCCCCCCCCCCATTGCCGTGGCTTGTGAGCTGGTGTTGTTATTACCAGCATCAAACCTCGCATAGAAGGTATTGAGGTCATTTGCTAAGGAGATGTCACTGTTCAGTTTGAGGGAGGCGCCTTTGTAGTCTGTCATCGTTTTGAGCCCCTGCCACATAGCTCTAGAGTCAGCTTGTTCAAACTGGAGTTCAATTTTATCCCTGTAGCGCCGTTTGGCCTCTGACACTGTCCTCCTTACGTTGTATCGCGCCACCTTGTGGTCATTCATGTTGCCTGCCACTAGGCCGTCGTTGTATGCTTTGGTGCGCTCTCTCAGAGCTTCACGGACGAATTTGTCTACCCAGGGTTTTTGATTTGGGTAAACTCTCATTTTGGTAGTGGGGATTGTTTCTTCCACCAAAGTACAAACATAGTCCAGCACTGTCTCCGTGTAGACATTAATGTTATCTGTGTCGCGGAACACATTCCAGTCTGTGCAGTCAAACGCAGACTGGAGCGTCTCCTCTGACGTCAAATCCCATTTCTGCACCTCTCGCGAGACTACAGGAGTACTTTTGATTCTCTGTTTGTACATTGGTGAAAGAAAAATGGACGCGTGATCTTATTTACCAAAGCCACTATCAGAATGAGCCTTGTAGCCACCTTTAAATTGCGTGTAACAGTGATCTAGGATGTTACCGCCTCTGGTGTTGCAAGTCACATGCTGATAGAAGTCAGGTAATACCTTTCTCAGATTGGCGCTATTGAAATCACCCAGCACTAAAATGGCGGCGTTAACGTTCGCCGCTTGTATTCTATCTACCTCGTCGTGGAGTCTGGAGAGCGCGACGTTGTTACTGGCTTGCGGTGGAATATACACTCCTACAAGGATGATCGCCGTTAACTCCCTCGGGAGGAAGAAAGGACGACACTTGATGGTTATATATTCCAGGTCTGGGCAGCAGTGGTTGGATAATTCCTTCACGTTAGTTGGATCGCTCCAATTGTTGTTAAACATGAAGGCAATACCTCCTCCACGTTGTTTACCGGACTCTGCTGCACGATCCTTGCGGTGGATAAAGAAGTTAACTGTAATCTGAAGTTAACTGTAATCTGTTAACTATTTATAAGGCATTGTTTTTAACCATTAACCAACTATTAACAAACATTTAACAAGTCATTAATAACTCTAACAGTTTGTGAATGATCTATTGCCTATTTATAAGGGATGTTATTCTAAAGTGTTACCAAGAGGTTATTTGAAGACTCAGCTCTGAGTTCACTCCACCCGCAGCCTATAGACAACAGCTTTGTTTAAAAGCCAAAGGAATAAAAAATCGGAGGTCGTCGAAAGTCAACTCCCATCAAGCTTCTCTCTGGGAGAGATGGTCTCTAGCCGGCCGTGAGCGCTTATTTGGCTCTTCCTGTTTCATTTTCGTTTAGCGGAAGATTTAAGTGTGATGATAAACCTGAGTCCTCGTAATGAGTGAGACCTTGGGGTGAAGGGGGCGTGAGCCAGCAACTCATCAGACTGAGCCAGAACTCCTGTCTCTAACCATAGCTCCCTCATCCTCCTCCTCATCCTCCTCAACATGTTTGGATAAGGCTGCCCAGTGCAGTAATAGCAAACAGGGTCTCTGAAAGAGGAGCCTATAAAATAAAATTAAAAAACAAGCACATATTTTAACTAGGGCCCAGCTCGAGTTCAAGGGAGAGCCCATCACTCACAGAAGAGGGACAGCAAGCAGCACCGCGACTGACCCATTCTGGAGCGACGGTTTATAAAAGAAACATTGATAAATGAGGTGCCTGTCACATCAGTCTCTTGGGAACGGCATGTGATCCGACCCAGAACAAGCGCGGTCGTCTGGGATGTCTCATCCAGATGAGGTTCTGCCCCGGCCTCTCCCTGCGCACCCTCCTTTATTCCTCTGTTTGCTTTCCCCCGGGACACGGTGACCCCCCCACTCCACCTTATCCGTCTCCATCTGCTTGACCTGTGACACTCCAGACACACACACACACACACACACACACACACACACACACACACACACACACACACACACACACACACACACACATACCTCAACACGAGCCTTCCTCGTATTCAGCTCAGCTAAGTGCATGGAAACAGTAGGAAGCCTGAGAGGGAGAAAGTAGGGGAGACACAGGAGAGAAGGTTCTTTATTGAGACAGTAGGAAGGCTGAGAGGGAGACAGAGTAGGGGAGACACAGGAGAGAAGGTTCTTTATTGAGACAGTAGGAAGGCTGAGAGGGAGACAGAGTAGGGGAGACACAGGAGAGAAGGTTCTTTATTGAGACAGTAGGAAGGCTGAGAGGGAGACACAGTAGGGGATACACAGGAGAGAAGGTTCTTTATTGAGGCAGTACGAAGGCTGAGAGGGAGAAAGAGTAGGGGAGACACAGGAGAGAAGGTTCTTTATTGAGACAGTAGGAAGGCTAAGAGGGAGACAGAGTAGGGGAGACACAGGAGACAAGGCTCTTTATTGATACAGTAGGAAGGCTGAGAGGGAGACAGAGTAGGGGATACACAGGAGAGAAGGTTCTTTATTGAGACAGTAGGAAGGCTGAGAGGGAGACAGAGTAGGGGAGACACAGGAGAGAAGGTTCTTTATTGAGACAGTAGAGAGGCTGAGAGAGAGACAGAGTAGGGGAGACACAGGAGAGAAGGTTCTTTATTGAGAAAGTAGAGAGGCTGAGAGGGAGACAGAGTAGGGGAGACACAGGGGGGAAGGTTCTTTATTGAGAAAGTAGAGAGGCTGAGAGAGAGAGAGAGTAGGGGAGACACAGGGGGAAGGTTATTTATTGAGACAGTAGGAAGGCTGAGAGAGAGAGAGAGTAGGGGAGACACAGGGGGAAGGTTATTTATTGAGACAGTAGGAAGGCTGAGATGGAGACACAGTAGGGGAGACACAGGGGGGGAGGTTATTTATCGAGACAGCAAGAAGGCTGAGAGGGAGACAGAGTAGGGGAGACACAGGGGGGAAGGTTATTTATTGAGACAGTAGGAAGGCTGAGAGGGAGACACAGTAAGGGAGACACAGGGGGGAAGGTTATTTATTGAGACAGTAGGAAGGCTGAGAGGGAGACAGAGTAGGGGAGACACAGGAGACAAGGTTCTTTATTGAGACAGTAGGAAGGCTGAGAGGGAGACAGAGTAGGGGAGACACAGGGGGGAAGGTTATTTATTGAGACAGTAGGAAGGCTGAGAGGGAGACACAGTAAGGGAGACACAGGGGGGAAGGTTATTTATTGAGACAGTAGGAAGGCTGAGAGGGAGACAGAGTAGGGGAGACACAGGAGACAAGGTTCTTTATTGAGACAGTAGGAAGGCTGAGAGGGAGACACAGTAGGGGAGACACAGGGGGGAAGGTTATTTATTGAGACAGTAGGAAGGCTGAGAGGGAGACACAGTAGGGGAGACACAGGGGGGAAGGTTATTTATTGAGACAGTAGGAAGGCTGAGAGGGAGACACAGTAGGGGAGACACAGGGGGGAAGGTTATTTATTGAGACAGTAGGAAGGCTGAGAGGGAGACAGAGTAGGGGAGGCACTGGAGACGAGGTTCTTTATAGAAACATATACAGTAAGCACACCTTTCACCAGGGCACTTCAAAATAGACTACCCAAAGTAAGACACTGGAGCACCCATACCGTCTACACGTTTATTGCAGGGGTCTGACTGAAGTCTACTCACCTATTCCCGTGAGGAGGTACTCTCCCTACGAGGAAATATACATGGATATACTGTTACTGTTCTGTATGTATTTATGTATCTATGTATTTATTGTGGGGATTGGTACTGTAGGTGGGAGCGGGGCGTTTGATGTTTCATGTTGATGTCCCAGTGCTTTTAACAAACTGTACCGAAAACAATTACCACCAACCATTGTTGTGTGGCATTAAAGTATCTTGTATCAATATCATAATATCAATCAACATAATATACATAACAATATTTCCCTGTAAGCTCGATGGGTGGCCTATGTATTCCTACAGGGGTTGGGTATATACTCTACATTTCCTAGTTAAATTGTGACCCGTACATCCCGTCTACAAAGTATCCTGGGGAACATTGCATGATTCATCCATATCATTATTTACAAAATTACGTTATTTACATGTTCTAGATATTGGTTACCGCAGTACAAGACAAACAAGAGAAGAAAGAGATACTATGGATAATTAGAGGAATCAAGTGAGGCTCGGTCGATCACTTACTCCCCCAGAAGCCACTGCAGTGAGGGTATGGATCCAGAAGGCTTTTCTCTGTATCGCCTTCTGTTGGGGGTGGCTTGGTTTTTTCTATTCCTATAAACTTAATGGAGGAAACCGAGCCGTGGTTTGCTTACGCGTAACGACGCACCATAGCATAACCCAGATGTTTATTGCGTATGGCGGTTTTTATGTACCCCGATTCTTATTTTGAGCACTCACTTTGAATTAGACCACAAGGGCATTTCAACCTATACATTAAGCAGGTGGAGTTACAATTGATAGATTATTTTATTGCATAATTTGGTTCCATTGAGGGGATGATGAAATAATTTAGCCTTGTAAGAATTGGAACAATGTATACAGCAATTGAAGCCAGCAGGTGGGCCCGACAGCCAAGTGTTAAGGGCTGCAGTTGGGGCAGTAAAGCTATGTACGACACAATATTTAATGTTGCGTGGTCTTCTAAAGGATACCAGGGGGAGACTAGAGAGATCTGACCAGCAAAGGGCTTGTAATTCAATCGAGAAACAAATGCGTGGAGGTTTTTTTTCTTTTGCCTTTTTGGACAGGAGACAGTAGGGATGATCGGTTTGTATGCTTAGCTCAGGTTGTATGGGGCGGGGGGGGGGCATTGTTGACGTTGGCGTGTTTCTCACGGCTAGGGCTGCAACGATGAGTCAACGTCGTCGATGACGTCGACCATGACATTTTGTTGATTTGAATATTGGATCCTTGGATTTTGCCTTCAATTCTTCCGCCGCTGCTGTAATTGCACCTTAGTCTGAGGAATTGACCCCCTGAAATATTGTTTGAGTTGTTCTGGATGATGATGATGCCTGAATGTAGTAATGTGTTGTACAATAAATAGTGGTCTCTAGGCTGTTGTCACTATTTTTGGATATTGATAAATCCAGAAGGTTAATACTTGTGGGACTATGCTCCTCTGTAAAGGTGAGGCTGCTGTCTGTATTAGTGACATATTGCATGAAAGAAGCAAATTCATCTTCAGTACTATTCCAAATGAACACAATGTCATCTACATATCTACAGTACAGGTGGATTTTTGATTGAAATGGGTTGATGAGTTACCAAATGTCGCTCCCATGGCAGTGCCCTGTGATTGGATATACTACGAACCTGCATATTCAAAATAGTTCATCTTAAAGGAAAACTCCAACATTTGAGCTTATTTAACATTTAACATCTTCCCTGGAGTTAGACAAGAAGATACATACCTTTTTTGTCTTTGTGCGTGCATTTAGCTTAGGGAACAGTCGCTCCGTTAGCGTAGCTTAGCTTCATCACTGGAAGTGGGGGGGTTTTAGAGCCTGACGTTCCCTACAGTGCCCTACAGTCACCAAATACACTCCAAATACAACTCAAACGTTCCTGTAAACATGTTGTGACCTGTGTATTTACCACGTGGAGAAATAAAAAATAATTGAATTTGACAATTACGTTTTCTAAGCAGATATACTCGGATTTTTTTTTGACGAATGACTCCTCTCTGAGCGCAGTCAGTGATTTATATGTGGAAGCCGTGTTTGTTTACATTCTCATTCATTCAAAGGATCCGAACCGATTGAAGTTTATGGATACCATGACTTAAAATCCTCTTACCTTGACGATTAAAAGCCTCCCCAATTTAGAAAACAGTAATCCAATGGCTGGTATTGATAATATACTACTAACTACTGCACGCTCGGAGCTAACCGTAGCTAACACTAAAGCTAATATAATGACTTCCTTTCTGGGGGGTTTCAAAATAAAAGAGCAACGTCTATAGCAGCGGAATACGTTTATTTTGTACATTATCTAACGTTAACACGAACCTAAACTAACTTTAGGTTAGTTGTAACGTTAGTTTAGGTTCGTGTTAACGTTAGATAATGTACAAAATAAACGTATTCCGCTGCTATAGACGTCGCTCTTTTATTTTGAAACGCCAGGCTCTAAACCCCCCCCACTTCCAGTGATTAAGCTAAGCTACGCTAACGGAGCGACTGTTCCCTAAGCTAAATGCACGCACAGAGACAAAAAAGGTATGTATCTTCTTGTCTAACTCCAGGGAAGATGTTAACTAAGCTAATTTCCCAAAATGTTGGAGTTTTCCTTTAACACATTAGGTGCCAATCACGGCTTTTTACGTTTCTGGGCCCCAACCGCTGAGTGCCAAAAACGTATAAATGCGTTTTTGGATCGTTTGATCTTTTTACTTTGATCCCCGCTCTACACAGTAGCCCAGAGCGATCTGCATCATTTAGGCACGTCCCGACAATTTTGAATGGCATTCTGATCAACCATCACCAGGTGGCAGTATCGTCCCGTGTCTGAACTGCATGGGGCTCTGGTCTGATAGCCAGATCACTTTCAGTTTCTCCTCGCGAGTGGCCACTCCTTCTCCCGGGACAGGAATTCACAGTCCTCGCCTCTGGATTGCGTTGCATGAGCGTATTTGACCATCGAAACGTGTATAGACATATACACTGGTAATCGCGATGGCAATGCGATCACTTGGAATTATATTTTATTATTATACTTTTGGAATACCTTCTGGCTAAGGCAGTGCTTCTCAAACTTTTTCTGTCGGGCCCCCCTTTGGCGGACCAAAATATTTTGGGCCCCCCCCCCCCTCACCCCAACAAAATAGTCATGAAATGGGCCATGTTTAAATTTATTGAAATAACACCAATATCGTGACCTTTCAAATTGGCCCTATATTTTGTTTTCAGAGCTGTCATGGATGAAAAGCCAGCTTCACACAGATACTGTATGTGGTGCTGAATGGTATCAACACCTTAACTGCTGCATCATGAGATACTTGGTGGGCCATGAGATGAGATACTTGGTACTCAGCACCACACTCTGAAACTAGCTCTCTAGGTGGTATCAGATGAGATTTCAAAGAGTTCTTCCAAGAGTTTGGATGGAGATGTGTCATGAAGCTTTGTCTCAATGTTGTCTGTAAAGTTTTTTTTTATCCAGAGTAACTTGGTGATCCTTTTCTGTGTTTTATTAAATAATGATTTTCAGATTTTGAGAAATGGTATTTTCATGGAGAACATTGCAGCTGCAACAGATAGCACTTTAGTGATAATTTTCTGGAATAATTTTTTTTTTTTTTTTTTTATTAATACATCTCAAGGCCCCCCCTGTCATGCCTCTGCGCCCCCCCTGGTTGAGAAACACTGGGCTAACGTAAGCTACATTCTATGTCTATTTTACCTAATCTGAAACGTGTTTTTCTAACGATCACAGTTCTGTGTTTTAACGGACAGAAAGCATGCTCGGCAAACGCGATCATAGTTTTGAGTTAAAACTCCCCCCCCCCCCCCCCCCCCCCCCCCAGGGTTTCAGGGGATCAGCCAGAACGGTTTGGGCTTATTGCACATAACATGTTTTATCTCGCAATCTATGAAAAAAGACTATTATCTTGGAAATGTGCAATGTTTAGCGTGTAATAAACTACAAACTACAGCATGTGGAAACAAACTATTATTCCCATGCTGGACTACAAGTAATGTTTGTCGAAATGGGCCACACCTTGTCTCTACAGCTATAATACAGAACACAAACACAGCTTCGAAAACATAGTGCAGCGACCAAGGAATCTACTAGAAAGTCCGGCATTCTAAAGGTAAATTAACCAAACAGCGTGGCACAGAAAGTGTTAGGGGCCATCTCTGTTACAGTGAGTACAAATTAATTGGATGGAAGAATACCTTCAGGACACTTCTCAAGGTAGTGAGCTAGGGCCTGTATGCCCCCTATGTGGGGTATGTTAGTATATTATAGGCTCTGTATTCTAGAGTAGCTAACATGCTACTGTGTGGGGTATGTTAGTATATTATAGGCTCTGTATTCTAGAGTAGCTAACATGCTACTACTGTGTGGGGTATGTTAGTATATTCTAGGCTCTGTATTCTAGAGTAGCTAACATGCTACTGTGTGGGGGTATGTTAGTATATAGGCTCTGTATTCTAGAGTAGCTAACATGCTTACTGTGTGAGGTATGTTAGTGTATTTAAGCTCTGTATTCTAGAGTAGCTAACATGCTACTGGAACTCACTTTAAGGTGGTTGACAGCATTTAGGATGGCAGATCTGGTACCAATTTCTTAATGAAAAAATATATGTAGTGTGACAGGGGCTCACTTCCAGTCCCAGACACAATAGGCCTAAGAGGGGGGTCTACCACTGATGTATGGATTTTTTGGTAATCCATAGAACATTGGGAAAAAGATGATTGGTGGTCAAAAAACAATTTTTCTTGTTCAGTGGAGTCAATAAATGCATCAATCTGAGATTTGATGTTAACGGTAGGATCGCAGCGTAAAGGTAAATAAAAACACATTATTGCTTAGTCGACTTTTAATGCCATTGTTCAAGGTTCATAAGAACAATAGATCCCCCCTTGATCTGCAGACTTGATCATAATATCAGGATTATATTGCAAAGATTTTCAGAGCTGAATATTCCTCTTTCGTTAGATCTAGATCTAGATTTTTTAAATAACTTTGACAAATCATGTTCAACCAGCTTGTTCTCAGTAATAACAGAACGACTGAGACTGGAATAGGGGAGAAAACACAAGATTTCTCTCTTTGGCCATCAGCAGAATTAACATCAAGAGTTTCTTAATATAGTGTTGCTATCGGTCAAAGGCATTAGAGGCAAAGAAAGGTTGTAAACTGACCAAAGAAATCTGAAAGTGTCTACGTGGTTCCATGATTCCCGTCAGACTAATCCTGTCCACTTGCTGCAGAAAGCCACAAATCCGTATTCCTTTTGGACCAGGTCAGGCGGGTCCTGGATCTGAATCCGTGGCAGGTGCCGAGCCAGTAGCAGACAGTCCCCATCTGAGGAGTCCTTTGTGTCCCTGTCATACTTTCATAATTTGTACGCTTAATCTCTTTTTGAAAGGCGGCCATAGACGTCAAGATTTTTGGCCGTAATTCCCGCAAATGTGTCTTCATCCACTCTCGTCTTAATGTCGTCTTCTGCTCGTCTAGTTTCAGTGTTCCAATTTCTCCCTTTCCGCCTTTGTCTTTTCAATAGCAAGACGCATGAGAGAGCACTTATTTAGGATTTGTTCCCATTTTGTTTAGGAACACTTTGTCATCAAGTTGCAAACGCTGGGGGCTTTGTTTATTGAGTCGTCTTGGGATTTTCTTTTCACGCCAGTTTTCTGACAACATTGTTGAACGCCAGAGGAGGCGCTTCTCTTTATTTCTTAGATCTTCTAGTTGCGCACTTAGTGCAACTTGATGTGGCTCAGTTGGTTAAACAGGCCTTGGAATAGGCTCTGTGGAAGAACAATATCTTTCTTTATAGAAAACAGTATGAAGGGCTGAGAGGGAGACAAGGTTTCTGATGGGATTTGATGCCAGGCCAGCAGAGATACATGTGGATCCAAGGGCAGGGTTTCTTAATCACAGCATTATTTCTTGGAACAGAATTGCAAAGTTGCATGGATTTCTAGTTGAAACTGTAACATGCCTGGACTTTGAGGACATTGTATCCTTATTTGTTGAGGCTCAAACTAATCTTTGATTTGATATTACCTCCAAGAAATACTGTGTACAGTATATACCCTGAAACATCCAAAAGTGTACATTCTTTTAAGGATTAAACTGTTGTTTTAATCAAAGGTGAAGACGCAGACCAAGTCAAGCACACAGGAATGTGTCATCGCAGGCCTTACAGAAATCCTCCTGGCTTTGACAAAATACTGTGCAGGGTTGCTTTTGGCAAGAAACGCTCAGCAAGGCAAACAACTCCCCCTACAAATGACATTCTCAGAGCTGTTCCCTCTCATGTTGAGGAGAAAATATTTACGTGTTACAGCCCACTCGTGAATGGAAAAAGTGTCTACTCTGTGGAAAATCGTCCCTTGGATGATTGTGATAGTGGGATGATGGCTGCTTACTCCATGCCGTGGTGGACTGCAAATCCTGTTTATATAGCCTTCAGGCATGTATATGAGCTGTAGAATCATCATGGGCCTATTCCTATCCCACAATGATTTATTACCAAGGCTTCAGTGATTTATATCAGGTGGTGTAGCCATTTGTAAAAAACAAAACAGTGCACTCTTGAGAAGACAAGAGTCATTTTCAAGACATCTTTGACACACTAAGTGTTACTGTTCAACACAATGTGTTCAAGATGCCATGAAGTGATCTACTGTAATCATCTTAATTAAGCTCATGTCCCTGGATGTACAGTAACACATTTAGTTAATTTCGCCTTGCGTCTAGGAGCATACGTACAATTCCACCCAATAAAATGTAATAATTGATATCAACATAATTACAGTGTTCTATCTATCTATCTATCTATCTATCTATCTATCTATCTATCTATCTATCTATCTATCTATCTATCTATCTATCTATCTATCTATCTATCTATCTATCTATCTCTATCTCTATCTCTCTCTCTCTCTCTCTCTCTCTCTCTCTCTCTCTCTCTCTCTCTCTCTCTCTCTCTCTCTCTCTCTCTCTCTCTCTCTCTCTCTCTCTCTCTCTCTCTCTCTCTCTCTCTCTCTCTCTCTCTCTCTCTCTCTCTCTCTCTCTCTCTCTCTCTCTCTCTCAGGGAAAAAAATATATATATATACTTTATTTTCATCTTGAAACGTTAGGATAAGTACTGAGTTTGTCATCTGTTCATTACAAACAAACTGTTGTTGATGCTAGTAACGTAAAACATCACTTTCTGTGCACTGGATGATTTCCCCAAGAATTTCCTACCAGACACCGATGTATAGAACAGCAGATGCAATTTAAGCATTAATGAACTGGGTATGGGTGGAATCACATGATAAAGTGTTGCAAAACTGAGATATATATATATATATGAATGGTTGTGATTATTACTTTAATCAAAGTCTCTCTCAAGAGCAATCTGCTCACTCTTCCACCATCTTGATAACGGTAACTAAAGAAGACATGACCCTTTCTACACATGCGCCATCAAGTGCTTTCTGCCACAGATGCCTTAGTTACCATGGCAACCACTCACTGCAGAGTTTGTTTGTTAAAGGGGAACTATTTTACTATTTCTTTCACTATTTGGGCACTTTTACACAATTCCTGTGAGTCTATGGAACACCTCTGTAATATATATATTTTTTTTATTCATTGTTTTGTATTTCTAATCAAGTCCTCAAAAACAGCATTTTTCTACCTCAAGATTTCGAGCTGTTTTGAGCCTGGGCTCCTAAACCACTGCGCCGGGCCTGCTGAGCGTCGTCTTCGCCTGAACATTAACATGCAGCGGTGACTATATGACATCACATATAGGCACATTTTCAAACGACTCAGTTCAGTGAGGGTGAATATTGTGAGAGGAGAATTGGAAGAATGCGCCAATATGAGAATTTTGAGACATAGATCATATTAATATAAGTTCACATAGCTAGGAAACAATGCTAAACACTCAAAAAGGCCATTTATAAGATAGTTCCCCTTTAATCATTTTCCAGATCTTCTCCTCGCTGTCATCTTTAGCATTACATATTTCTCTATTTAAAACACTGAGTGCTCTGTCTCTTCATTATATAGACTGTCTCTGCTTTAAATTTAAATGGTAATCGGTACAAATATATTATATCACTTACACCTTACAACCAATTCTGTACATTTTCTTGGGGGGGAAACATGTGTATAATAACATGTGTACGTCAGTTTTGTCAAGTCACTTGTTCCCAGTTACACATCCACTCTGAATTTTCACCTAACTTTCTCACACTTCAAAACTATGAGCAGAAAATCACTGCCAGCCACATCAACCGTTAAGCAGTGCTTTGGAATCCAAGGCTTTTAACCCTTGTGTGGTGTTCGGGGCTGTGGGACCCGATTTCAATGTTTACCAAAAGAGAAATGATCCAATGAATAATATTTTTTAAAACTGAGACTCATTGGCCTTGGCTCATTTCATGTGAACATGTAAAATAACACATTTTTACTGAGTGCACACTGTGTAGCCCCCCCCCCCCCCCTTCACACTTTAATTTATATTACAAACAGTATGTGGTGTTCGGGTCCCGAAAGTGTGTATATTGTATGTGAAAACTAGTAAAATGAAACGGAAAGGTTCACTGTGTACCTTCACTGTCTGCCTCAATCAATCAATCAAATGTATTTATATAGCACGTTTAAACATGACGCTTGTCAACCAAAGTGCTTCACATAGCTAAGCTAAGAACAAAGAAAAGTATAAAATAAACAGAAAAAAAACAATCAACGGATAGACAAAGGAAAAACAGAACAACACATCAACAAGTAAGGCAAGAGTCAAAGTGAGTCAGGGAAGGCCAGGCGATATAGGTGGGTTTTGAGTTTTGATTTAAAAGACTCGATGGAGGAGGCAGATTTAATGGACATGGGGATGCTGTTCCAGAGGTCAGGGGCTGCGACAGCAAAAGCACGTCCCCCCCTAGACTTGAAGTTAGACCTACGGTTGGTTGGGAGACCCTTATCAGCCGATCTGAGGGCCCTGGCGTTGGTATAGGGGTGAGGAGGTCTGCTAGGTAAGCAGGGGCCTTACCATTTAGGGCTTTGTAAACCAATAAAAGGACCTTGAAGTCTATTCTAAAGCGCACCGGGAGCCAGTGGAGGGAGGCAAGTACAGGGGTGATGTGAGCTCTCTTCCTTGCCTCCACCTTATTTCATTTCTATTTTTCAAGATAAACATGATTTATTCCATTCATGTCTTGATCATAATGGGTTTACATTTATTTTACATACATCACATTGTATCTCAAAAAACTGTAAATGGCAAATCATTTATTAACCATTATGCTGTCTAGATTGCTTGTAATTGAGATAAAGTTAACATGTTGAGTAGTTTTATATAAATTGTTATGGCTTCATTGTTTTAAAATAATGTGGGTCCACCGGAAGAAAAGCGTCGGCACCACACAGAGCTCAGGAACATCTAGCAGCTACAGGAACATCACAGGGAAGACGTGTCTGTCTTGAGTGTTCTCCGCTTCTTAAGTGGTGGACACAAGGTTCCAGCACTTGTTAAGACTACAATGTAAAATTATTTGTCAAGTACAATTTGGAGAGTTCTTTTGATCAGTTAACGAGATAGACATTGGACCTCATTCACCAACATTGTCTTAAGTTTTCTCGTACGACAACCTCCTTGGAAGTTCGTAAGAGAAAGCCTACGACAGTTACCACTGGATTCATCAATGTGTGGAGAGGTTATCTTAACTTGCCAAATGATCGCAGCTAGATTAGATTAGATTAGATTCAAATGTAAACTGTATCTAATAGTGACAAAGTCAAGTAAATCATGTTTATTCATCCTACATCCCTGCAATTAATCGCTGTCAGACTTGGACAGCACGTCTGTTGTCCTGGCAAGATGAGTGGAATGTTTATCCACTGGCTCTTACAATGTATACAATAAGCAATGTCCAAAGATATAAATAAAACCAACAATAAATAATAACAATATTTATCTGATTTATTTTTTTTTGATCCACTTTTTCTCCCATTTTCTATATTTTCTCCCATCCCAATTTCGTATCATCCAATTCAACCCTCCCCTGTCACGAACGCTGTTTCTTGCCTCCCACAAGCCGGCTGCAGTGAGGACTAAGTCATACATAGCACAAGTCCCCTCCGGTACTTGAGGTAACAGCAGTCGCATCTTTTCACCTGCGCAGCTCGACCTCTCAGTGTCGAGGAGTAACGCGTGGGAGGCTCACGCTGCCCCCGACACTTCCTGATTCTACTGCGCAGGCGCACCAACCGACTTGTAGGAGTCGCTTGTTCACAACGTTCGATCCCCACCCTTCAGTTTTTCCCTCCCCGTAATACGGCCAATGTGTATTACTGCGGACGACCAGCCAAACTGAAAAACAATGTGGAGAGCTGGATTCGAACACGCGAATCCTAGCGTCTCCACACTGGTGGTGAGTGCCTTAGACCACTACACCACCTAGCCGCCTAATATTTATCTGATTTATTTAGTTATTTATTCTCCGCAATTTGCAGTGTTTGTGTAGTGCTATTATTTATTTTTCGGAAATCACGATGCATTGTTGAGGCATGACTGTAAATGCAAAATGTAATTTTTTATCATTTATTATTATTATGATTATTTAATTCCAAGGATGTCTGTAGAGTCCATGTGAACACAATCACCATGATTCCTCCCAAATAAAGCCCAGTCTGTCCGACTTACGACTGCTCTTCAGTGCTCCTAAATCCTGCTCTTAGTTAAGAGCGAATCCCAGAGAAGGGACCCTTCGTGAATCCCAAAATCGGCCCAAACATTTCTTAACTCTTTCTGCGCCAACAACGAGTTAACTCGTGTTAGCCCGCCAATCGTTGAGCGCCAACAACGAGTTAACTCGTTGTTATGATCGTTATTTCTTTTATTCGCTATTGCAATTCATAATCCATCGAGGCACCTTGTGCATACTGTTCTGAATGTGTCTGAGATCGCAGGCGGTCAATACCGCCCCCTAATGCCGTGCGGCCGCTATTGCACTCCATTTGAAACAATATAGTTTGTTTTCTCGGCCGAGCTGCAGCGTGAGTTCATCCGCCCGCCCGGTCATGTGCAATGCTGGATAACGTGGGACAGACTACAGCGACCAGTATTTGGAATGGCGATCAGATAGTTGGATTATTATTTTTGCATTACATCAGAGACAAGGTAAGGACAGTATATATCCAATCTTGTGTTGATCCGATATTTTTTTCTCCCGCGATCGAAGCTGTGTGGAATGTGTGTGTGGTGTGTCCCGTTGGTCACATCACAGCACGGAGGGGCGCCCCCGCTCCAAGCCCCCTTTCATGCGTGCATGAGGAGACATAATAACGATAATCTAGCATTGATTTCAGGATGATTCGATAATCAGGCGAAAAATGGCAACGTGATAAGTGGATTTAACTAAAGGGCTGTTTTCGCATCTTTTCCTGGGATTACTCAGAATCACTCAAACTACTCATATTCACCATGGTATAAAATGGAAATGTACGGATGAAAAAATTATCTGTTTTTTGCATGTTGACCAGAAGAAACTCACTGGCAATCAACATTGTTATTAGATCCATAGCTATAATATTTAATATAGTTTTAGCACTCGCAAACACGGCATTCTCTCCATTGAACAAAGAGCTGGCACAAACGGCCATACGCCCACAACGTCAATGTGTTCATGTAAGTGGAGCTAGGACAAAATTTGTTCTTAACTTTGGTGAGACTCCATTGATGAATGAGACCCATTGTCCTACATCTCTCCTCTACTTGCACTTTATCTTGTTGAATTTGATCTTGCTATTTATAAATGCAAACTGTTAAAAGCTGCTTATTCTGAGGCTACTTACTGTTAACTTACTCACTGTTAATTTGTCCTTGGTTCCCCTCATTTCGACTAGCCTACTTGACATTTGTGATGCTATTTCCTATGTTGTTTGAGCTTGTTCTACTGTTGCACTTGATGGTAGCAGCTCTGCGTCAAATAAATGCCTAAAATATTAATTTTACAGGGTTCACTCTAATAATACATTCTAAATATATTACTCTGCCGACTGTAGTGCCTATTTCCCATGGTACCTTTATAGATTTACAGCTGAACTATTTGGACATGAGATTATTGTTGTTAACTCTGTCCTAATTCAAAACAAATGCAACCGTTCTCATGCCCAGTGGGTCGCTGGATGTTTACGTCTGAGTCTCAATCTAAGGGTCTCCCAGCCCAAGGGCCCTATGGTTACAGCAAGGATAATTGCAGCTCTCCACTCCTCTGGTGATTAACTGTTAATGTAATGATGCTGACCTTTCCACGGAAGCCATTCATGCTGAACCTGTGTCCCAGTTTAGACTGAACAACGTGTAACGGCCATTACTCTTTCCGCAATACATCATCCTGCGAGGCTTGTAAGGTTAGCTGCCTTAAAATAGAACGTGAAATTTACAGTATCGTGCCGCGGTCAAACGAGTCACGTCCGGTAGGGCCTTGATAAATATTTAATAGCCACGGTTCATGTTGGAAATACTGTCTGGTCCACAATATGACATTACCTCTAATTCATCATGGAATCAGGTTTCTGTGCACTGGAGACCACAGACGAGACCCTCCAACCTGTTCCAAGTTGTCACGCTGCAATTCTACCGTACCCCTTCCCTAGCTTAATTTATTGTCTTTTTTCCCTCTTTTTTGTGTGTCTTCCTCCTATCCGCTCGCAGTATGGGGTTTATCGTGCGCGAGGGAGACTGGTGGACAGGCGAGGTGTTCCTGTTGTATTTCAGGGTCAGGGTGACGTGTGGTCTGCCTGCCGGGGCTGTCAGGAGATTGGAGAATTACAGGGAGACGTAGATCTTTACTATAAATCCTGCTGGCATGTAAAGCGAGGTTGATGGTTCTAGCAGGCCCAGGGCAGCTGAAACCCCGTCATCATATTGATTTCCACAGCTTACGGGTGTCACTTAGGTGTACTATTCCATTGATACTAGGTCTTGTTTCTTTATTTTTTCAAAGGTGAGAGCGCAGTACTTTCTTTTAATCAAAACAGGAGTGCTGAGAGGGAGACAAAGGTGGGATTCTGGTGGGATTCTATCCCAGGCCAGCAGCGGTACATGTGGTTCTACAGGTGGGGGATTTAACTACTCTCTGGAAACATGGGGGTTAGTGGTGGGTGGAGGCAAACATTTTTTTTTTTTTTTTTTTTACTTTTGATTGATTGATGTGGCCTTTTCCTTTAGTTTCTGGAGCTTCTATTTTCGTAACGGTCTTGTCGACTTCTATGTACAGTATGTTACGTTTGTTATTGTGTGGTTTCTCATTTTTAACATTTGCTGCAAATAGAATTTCCATTTGTGACATCTTTTGGATGTACACTTTTCATATACATTTTTCAAACCCACATATTGCTGTAGCTTTGTTTTTCAATTGTGTAGACAGTACGCCACAGATAATGGAATCAAAGTTAGCCAATGCATTGATGAATGCCGTGTAACACTGTTTCTCGTGAAGTCAGACGTTTTGTGGAATTGGGCGAGGAAACATGAGAATGTTCACTTGCACGTTTGAATGAAACTAACCAGGGGATTGTCGATGGAAATGCAGTGACTTTTTGTAATGCATTAGTTCTTCAGGAGGAGTCTCAGGTCGACGTGTGCAACCGACTGCTGCTATCCTTCTACCAGTCGGTTGTAGCCAGCGTCCTATTTTTTGCTGTGGTGTGCTGGGGGGGGCAACATCAGCTCGAGGGACTCCAGCAAGCTGAACAAGCTGGTGAATAAGGCTCGCTCCGTAGTGGGTGGTGAGCTGGCTAATCTAGAGGTGGTGGCTGAGAGGAGGATGAGAAAAAAGCTAGAAGCCATCCTGGAGAACCCCTCCCACCCCCTCTATGAGGAGCTAGCGAGAATGAAGAGCATGTTCAGCCAAAGACTCATCCCCCCCGACACACCACAAACCGCCTGGGCCGGTCCTTTATACCGTCAGCCATCAGGCTCTTAAACCAAGGGCTCGGATGGCCGGCTCTGCTGCCAGGAGAACTATCGTTGTCAGAACTCGGGACATGAGAACTCGAGACGCATTGTACTACCTTGTATTTTGTACTTTTTATATTGTATTTGTATTTATATTTATATTGTATCTATAGTATATATAGATACTGGACTGTATAGGACTGTGAAGCTCTGTACCCCCCCCCCCCCCCCCATGCTGCTTTGACACCTGAATTTCTTTTAATAAAGGATCATCTTATCCTAGTGGAACTACCGGCGTATTTCACTCCTCTGGTATTTCATCTCTCAATGTGTAGAAACGGCAACAATAAGCACGACACATTCCTCTTCTGTGAAAGCTCAGTGTTTTGTCAGATACTCCAAGCACGGAAAAGAAGAATTAGGAAAGTTGGCCAAAGGCATGTGATCTCATTACCCCACAAATGATGTTAGTACAACAACGTACATTATGATGTCATTTTAGACAGATATTTCTGGAATGTTCTCTTACCCCCCCTCAACCCCCCATTTTATATTGTCCTTTTTTTTTTTTAACTAGAGGAGAATGAAGCGCATGAAGTGGCCCTTGGGCTGATTTGTTGAGGTTGGCTGTTGCAACAGCCGCCTGCGAGATGCTTGCTGGTTTCAATCAGGACTCTCCAAAAATAAAGAAACAAAATTCCTAAGTGTTCTCAAATTAATCTCATACGACTCGCCCCCATCTTGTGTATTTCCTCTATTAGAATAAGCTTTGTCACACTAGGCCATGAATCTTAACAGGAATGGAATTTGTTGGAAGTCATTTGAAGCTGTTGGTGTTCCGTGTTCCAGAAGTGTTCCAGAAGTATGCTGTTGTTTTTACCCTTATTTACTGAGATTTTCTAAGAGGTTGCCTGTTATTTAAAGACTCGCAAGAAGAAGCTGTGAGGTGGAACAAACAATGACTTGTGTTCCTTTGATCCTATCAAGGCAAATTATTTGTTTGCCATTTGTATTTTAATGAAGAACAAGGCAACAGTAAACATGGCCTCTCTGCTACGAGTGATGCGGTCACCCTCCATGCCAGTAACAAATAATATGGTGGTGGTGGTGGTTTGGGGGGTTTCTCAAGAAATTACAGAGGAAAACTTGCAACACAAGAATGGCTGAATATGAGACACATTCCACGTCAGTGTTACTCTCAAAACTGGTGCCCATGGCTTGATAAAAACGCGTATTTTAACCGAAATGAACAAAGCGACCATGTTGTGCCTCCTTTGGGCCAAACTCTGGTGGGGCGATGTCCTTTTGACCAGTCCTTGTGATTTTGTAAATATTAGAACTTGATAGCAATGTATGGTTTTCCCAAGTGGCATCACAATTTGGACCGGTGGTGTCTGAGATATCGCTTGTAACAGACGGAACAGATGGATGATGTACAGTAGTGAGACATCGCCAGTGACCGCTGAAAACGAAGGAATGGACGCAGTGAGCGACCCAGTCGTCATTCCCCCCTGGGATATCACTGTGTGGGAGACACCAGTGAGCGGATTCGCAGATGGCCCTGTGGTCGCTTCTCTTTCTTTAAAATGGGGGACCATTTTCTGAGGTGTAATTTGAGGTGAAACCTAACTACTGTAGATTGATGAGCGAACATCGAAACCTGGTGGAAATGATAGCAAAGATGAATTATTCTCAAATTCTGCATGCCGCAATTTTGAGGAATGGTTTGTCAACATGATTCAAGGTCTTGCTATAATTTTGGTTTCCTCTGGAAATAAATATGAAATTATCGTTTACGTGGAGCAAATGCATTTTCTTTCAGACAGCAGGGAATGTCATTGTCTAGCTTAGTATGTCCATGTCAGTCCATTCATCTGCCATAGCCTTTCATTCAAATTACCTGCTATTCTACAGTGGACCTGTATGGCCAGCAGGAGTACATTGCCTGTCTTTCCATTGAGATGACCTCTCTCCATAATAGTCCTCATCCCGTCTCCCAATCTTTCCTCTTTTCCTAAGCACTGCAAAACGAGGAAGATCATACATTAGAAAATAATCATCTTGTCGTTGATGAGATGAAGAAAAACAAACAAATGCAACAACTTGTAATGATATAACAGATGCATAGTATCTTTTAATCAATGGAAGACAGTGTGTTTTCTCCTGTTTTCTTGTCTTTCTCCTAAACGTTTCTGGAAATAGATACGGTGTGTGTGCTGTATACATTAATTAAGAATGCTCGATAAATATTAGCAGGACTAAAACATAAGCAGCCAAGATGTTGTCTATCCAAAGCACACCTGTGGAATCTAGTTTCCTTTCCAGTGGCAAGTAGCCTATAAACAGAATGTTTATATTTCTGTTGATGTCATGATAATGAATGGGGGTGTACTTCAGTAGCAAATAGTTCCTACATGAAACTGCTCTCAACAACATCTGTGATCTTGAGTACAGTTTTTCAAATGTATTATTAATTTATCATTTTTAGTGCCATTCAGCTCAATTGTATTGTAGTGACGACAGATGTCTTTACGGCAGATCTCTCCAAACAAGGCTAATCACACCAACACAATCTGTATGGATAGATAGCACTTTTACCTTTCTTGCCCCTTTAAGTCTTGCCCCTTTAAGTCTTGCAATTAGTGATAGGTGGGAGGTCAACAATATCGCATCTGGCTGCCAGATTGAAGTTGTTAGTGCCTGGGCTGTGGGAAAATAGCATAGCTTGCACGTAAACTGTACAAAACTACACAGCATGACCAGCCACATTACTCCCATAATCGGCACATTAGCATTAGCCATCACATTGGTGGTTATTCATTGGTGGTTGTTCGTTGTTGTTGTTGTTGTTGTTGTTGTTGTTGTTGTTGTTGTTGTTGTTGTTGTTGTTGTTGTTGTTGTTGTTGTTGTTGTTGTTCATTGGTGTTGGTGTTGTTTTTGTTGTTGTTGTTTCATAGGTATTACAAGAATTTCATCTTGTTAGTTTATGGGACATTTTATTTGCAACCTCAGTATTACTTAATGTAGGGATATGGTGGTATGTAGCCTTTGGTTATTGTAATGTTTTACATAGGTAGCCATCAGCCAGACGCTGGATACATTTAGAGTGTGGTTGCTGTTTGTCTTCCTAATCAGCTACGTTGGCAGGTAACCAAGCAGGCACTTTTCAAAGGGTGGTAAAAACTTAATGTGGCCGTTAAGTTTTGAACTCTACCAGTTGAACCCAGTTGAGCTAACGTTGGGTTCACCCTTGGATGTGAAGGTTCTTCTCACTGGCTTCTCAGGTCCAGAGCTGTCCATGGGCAAGCAGGAGGCATTTGATATCTTCAGGAGGGACCATGCAGACCTTCTGACCATTGAGGACAACAAGGCTCTGCTCAAACAGAGGTTAGTAAATCAAATCTAATCAAATGTATTTGTAAGGCCCAACAACACACGTTAATGTCCTCATGGGCCGGACACGTCTTCTTTAACACATTCGGGGCCAGACCCGAGATATCTCGGGGTAACTCGCCATGCGCTGGGCGCCAAACCCGAGAAATCTCGGGTTTTAATCGTTATTTCTTTTATTAGCTATATCCATACATTTTTCATCCAGCCAGCCTGATGTTATCATTGGGAATGGGTCTGAGCTCGCAAAGGGCAAATACCGCCGCTACGCCTCCCGGCTGATATTGCACATCATTGGAATCCCTCTGGCTGGGGATGTGCATTGATCTAAGAAGTCCGGTCCAGGTTTTCCTTCTCGGGCAAGAGTAACGTTTATCACACATGGACTGGGGACACTCAGAGCAGCGTGGATTATGTGTTTTGGACATAATAACGTTGGATCAATAAACGCGATCAATATTTGGAATGGCGATCAGGAATTGGATTAATCTTTTTGCATTACATCAGATGTGAGGTAAGGACTTTATGTTACCAATCTTGGGTTGATCAGATGTTTCTTTCACCGCCATCGGAGCGTGTGTGTGTGTGCGGTTCGTGCCGACCAAAGTACGGAGAATCGATTTCTCAGACCCCGCTTCTGTTTGTGCATGATGACACATATATTATCGATAATCTAGCATTTATTTGAAAACGATTCATAAATCAAGCGACAAATGGCACGATTTCTAAGGAAATACATGGAAGCTCGATTTGCTGGAGTTTATTGAGATTAGACAGAACGCTCTAGAAATATATTCATATTCCCCACGGTATAAAACAGAATTGTATGTATGAAAAAATCTGTTTTGTGCATGTTGACTGGAAGCAACTCACTGACAATCAACGTGTTAATTAGATCCATAGCTATATTATTTCATATATTTTAAGCACTCGCAAGTAAAGCTATGCCTACATTGGACAAAGCACTGGCGCTCAACGGGCCATCAGCGCCCTCTGCTGTTGGCCCCCAATGAGTTAAACAAGTCAAGAAGAAACATCACAATAAATCAAGAACAAAACAAAAACACCATGAAGTCCAAAAAGATTTTAATAAATGAATGCAACACTCCCAGACATACCCCACACGAAGGTAAGGAAAACCTCACTAAAACCTAGCAATAGGAAAAAATGCACCACAGGCAATGTGGAGGAGAGAAACCTTAGAAGGGCCGTAGTAAGTGGTTTTAACACATTGTCTGCCACGCAGTATGCCCATCTTTGTGCCCTCTCTGCCACCGCTGTAAGCCTATGGAGTGGCTCACCTTCTTTGCAGGGCTATAACTTTTTAAATATTATAGCTATATCGACATTACTATGGCTCATTCAACATCGGGTATCTATCGTTCCGGATGTGGGAACGTTATATTTTTCCATTCATACATTGTCATGTTAGTACCCTCGTGAATATAAGTGTTTTTGGACTGTATAGCAGTCATTCCTAAAATTGGCGTTTTGTTCCTATACACCAGTGGTCACCAACCCGTCGATCTTGATCGACTGGTCGATCTTTGAGACTGTCCCTGTAGATCTTTCCCTGAAAAAAAAAAATATATATTTAGATTTTACCCTGAGAGTCCACATTACAGTTCTACTTTTGTTTTGATGTGAAAAGTGATGCTGCACTTAGCACTGACTGAGAAAGTACACATACAGTTCTACTTTTGTTTTGATGTGAAAATTATGCTGCACTTAGCACTGACTGCACTTAGCACTGACTGCACTTAGCACTGACTGAGAAAGTATACATTACAGTTCTACTTTTGTTTTTATGTGAAAAGTGATGCTGCACTTAGCACTGACTGAGAAAGTACACATTACAGTTCTACTTTATAAAATGCTAATTGTAAATATGTTTGTCAATGTTAATAATATGAGAAAGTCCACATTACAGTTCTACTTTTGTTTTGATGTGAAAAGTGATGCTGCATAAGATGACTGCACTTAGCACTGACTGAGAAAGTACATAATAGTTCTACTTTGACGTTTTAATGTTGGACCAAAGCATTGCATGTAATTAGAATACAGGCAAATAAAAGTCATTTAGTTTAAAGTACAATCTTGGCTGTCTTTTTCTCTCAACGCTTCAATAGGTAGATATTGCCTTCACCAAAAAAAAAAAGTGATCTTGGGCTTAAAAAGGTTGGTGACCACTGCTATACACGCTATATTAAAAATTTTAAATGTATATGATCGGTATACATTATGCTTCATCATGCGTGAAGGAAAGGGGGGGGGGTCGTTTTTTAGTATGGGTTGATACGTTGATCAGATGGATTGCAGTGAAATAAATCAACAATCGAGCTGAAAATAACGTTAGATTCCTCTTACCGTTCGCCGATGAGTCTGGAGGAAAATAATTCCAATTATTCGATGTCGATCTGCTAGATCCATTTTCCTTTTGTATGACGCAATAAACGCCGAAATCATATTGATTCTTGCGTTTCAAAAGCGATCCAATGCACTCAAGTGTGTATCTAGACCCACGTTACAATATATCTCTGGCGGAGGATTTTCCACGATGCACCGAGTGCCACTTCCGGTTTGGTGTGGAGTGTAACTCGCCCGAAATCCACCAGGCGGCGGTATTGAGGCGTTGCAATATCAGACCAGGGTCCAGCTGCATCCCGGAGAGAGGCTGGATGAATTATGAATGCCATGGCGAAAAAATTAAATATTGATCCCAAAAACGAGTTCCCTCATTGTTGGCGCACAACGTGTTAAAGGCACTAAATTAACAAATTCTGAAAATGAGACCTGCCTAGGGGGAAAAATGTAATATGAGAGAAAGGAGCATATTGTATGCAGCTAAATGTTATGAAGACTAGGGATGTCCCAATCACGCTTTTTTGCTCCCGATCCGATCCCGATCATGTGATTTTGAGTATCTACCGATACCGATCTTTCCCTATCCGATCAAAAATAATTTTTTTTTTTTTTTTTTATTCAACATACATGACCATGTTCACGTCTTAAACTCATACTGAGGCCTTAGTTTTGGTTTTAAATTGCATATCATCATTCATTTATTTATTGTCACACAGAGCAGAAGAATTTTGCCAAAACAAACCAATAGTATCCAGCTGCAGAACGGCAGACCAGCCACAATCTCAGACCCAAAACGCGATTCCTTAAAATGATTTATGTCAAGGATTGCAATGCCTCGCTTGAATGAAGTTAACTTTTCACCTGGATAACGTCAACATTCAGGGTGAATGTAATGTGAGAAATTGGGATAAAAAAAAATTAAATAAAAAAAAAATTATTTGGGTCTGAGAGTTTGGCTGTTCTGCCGTTCTGCAGCTGGATACTATTGGTTTGTTTTGGCGAAATTCTTCTGCTCTGTGTGACAATAAATAAATAAATGATGGGCGGCTATGTGGCGTAGTGGGCAAGGCGCTCGCCACGAATGACGGAGACGCTGGGCTTGCCTGTTCGAGCCCAGCGCTCCACATTGCTTTCAGTTTAGCTGGTCGTTCATACTAATACACATTGGCCGTATTAGGGGGTGGGAAACTGATGGGTGGGGATCGGGCGTTGTGGACAGCGACTCCTACAGGTCGGTTGGTGCGCCTGCGCAGTAGAATCAGGAAGTGTCGGGGGCAGCGTGAGCCGCCCACGCGTTACTCCTCGCCACTGAGAGATCGAGCTGCGCAGGTGAAAAGATGCGACTGCTGTTACCTCAAGTACCGGAGGGGACTTGTGCTATAGTATGACTTAGTCCACATTGCAGCCGGCTTGTGGGAGGCAAGAAACAGCGTTCGTGACAGGGGAGGGTTGAATTGGATGATACGAAATTGGGATGGGAGAAAATATAGAAAATAGGAGAAAAAGTGGATAAAAAAAAATTATGATATGCAATTTAAAACCAAAACTAAGGCCTCAGTATGAGTTTAAGACGTGAACATGGTCATGTTTGTTGAATAAAAAAAAAATTGCAGATTTTTTATTTCTTTTTTTGCCGATCCCGATCTTCAGAAAATCACGTGATCGGCCCCGATCACGTGATCGGATCGGGACATCCCTAATGAAGACCAGGGAACTGGTTGTGGATCTGGGGAGGAGGAGGAGTACACCTGTGACCCCCGTTTCCATCAGGGGGGTCGATGTGGACATGGTTGAGGTCTACAAATACCTCGGAGTCCACATCCACAACAAACTGAACGGGTCAAAATACACAGAGGCACTCTACAAGAAGGGCCAGAGCCGACTCTACTTCCTCAGAAGGCTGAGATCCTTCAACGTCTGTACAAGTGTGACCGGTGTGATTAGACTGCGTTGTGTTTAAGATGGTGATCGACAGACAGGGAGACTGTTGGTTGTCTTTAGCCGAATGATGACGTATTTATTTGGCAGGCCTGTTAGGTTATAAAGACAGACAATGCAGAAGCATTAGGGGTACAGTTATGGCGTCTGCAGCACATGAGCTGTCTCATACCAGGGAGACACTCAATTATTAGAATTAGACATTAGAATACAACATTAGAAAAATAAACAATTCAAAACAAAACGGACCAAAACATGAGAGCTACAAACATACCTGTTGGGTTATAACACAATGCAGCAGCATTAGGGGTACAGTTATGGCGTCTGCAGCACATGAGCTGCGGTTGAGAAAAGACCCCATTAGCATGTTACCAGTGCACGTGCTGTGTGTGAGCCCCCCACATGCTAGCTGCTAAACAGTGCATTTATCAAAAGTTCCTAACACGGTCAAACCTCCCGCAAAACAACTGCACAGGTACACATTATCAACATGAGTTACATTACAAACTCGTTTCACAGTTTAGGAATATAATTAGTGCTGTCAATCGATTAAAATATTTAATCTGATTAATCACATGATTGTCCATAGTTAACTCGCGATTAATCGCAAATTAATCGTTTATTTTTTTTATTTTTTATTAAACAGATATTTTTCAAGTTCCAAGTTTTAATACTCTTATCAACATGAGAGTCAACAAATGCTTGCTTTAGGGCCTGTGTCGACCGGGGACGTTTTATGAGTTGTCAGCTCCTTTCTGTCATTCATTTCTATGCTACAGACGCGACAGGCGCGCTCCTTTTCCCAGCACCGCGCCTCGTGTTTATGCGCTCTCGGTGGCTGGCGTTTTTGGGCGGAGCGCTCCCAGCGCCTAAAGTTGAAACTAGTTAAACTTTTGGAGAGGAGCGGCGCTCATCAAGGTAACTTTTTTCGACCGACCAATCAACATCGAGCAAGTGGCAGAGCCGCGGCAGTCGCGAGACTCAGGAAACGCTCTGAGCTTTTTTTTTTGCTTTTCAAAGCGGTCCTTCTTGAAAAAAACGTCCCCGGTGGACACAGCCTTATGCAGCCATTTAACACAAAAGGATGACCCTCATGGGCATTGCAAATTTGCATCAAATTCAAAACAGAGTGATGCACAAAATAACTTAAAAGAAAATAATAATTTAAAACAATGAATAAAGTGTGCATGAAATAATAGGGGAAAGAAAACGTTAGGAACTTGTTACATTCACCCACACAAGGGCTGAGTACTCACACCCCCCCCCCCCTTCTCTCTCTCACACACACACTCTCCCAGCTCTCTTTCTCTCTTGCCCCTTCCTCATCTCTCTCACCCCCCCTCTCTCTCTCTCTATCTCTCACACACACACACACACACACACACACACACACACACACGCACGCACGCGCGCGCGCGCGCACACACACACACACACACACACACACACACACACACACACACACACACACACACACACACGCTTCAGAAACAAACATAGTATCAATGAGAGCATCAATAATACACCTGAGTGAAGACTAGTAACAAAACAAACAAAAAAAGTAAAAAAAAATTATATATTATAAGTTAATCGTGAGTTAAAAAAAATAGTGGCGTTAATACCGCGTTAACTTTGACAGCATTAAATATAATATACAATATTTAACAACTTTTAGATGGAAATCTACCCATGAACATGGAGCAAGCTCTTACCTGTCTCATACCAGGGAGACACTAACGTACCTATCAAAAACACGTGCTACGTGATACGTGCTGCGGGAGGAAGTGCCGATTTCAAAATAAAAGACTTAGCTCCCAAAAGTGCCAATAAATAATACCAAAGCAATAAAATAAAAACAAAGCAATGAAATAAAACCTTAAGGATTATTAGTGGAATGTATTAAAGTGTATTTTGTGATGGGGTGTAATTATCCATACAAGGCAACAAGGCACTTGTTACACAAGGATGTTGAGGATGTTCTACGAGTCGGTGGTGGCGGGCACCTTCTTGTACGCTGTGACCTGCTGGGGCAGCGGACTGAGAGCGGGGGACGCAAACAGGCTGGATAAGCTGGTCAGAAAGGCCAGTAGGGGTGGAGCTGGACTCTCTAGCGGTGGTGGCGGAGAGGAGGAGCCTTGCTAAGCTCCACGCCATCAGGGTCAACCCCCCCCCCCCCCCCCCCCCCCACTATACCCAGACTTGGCTGACAGAAGGAGCACGTTCAGTGCTATACTAAGACTCCCTAGATGTAGCACTGAACGGCACAGGAAGTCCTTCATTCCGACAGCCATCAGACTTTATACAGTAATGCATCAATGTGCCTCACTGCATCACTGAGCACAGGGTGACCGTACTACCTTCCTGGACTTTTACATTTACAAATGTACACTTACTGTATATTTCTGTGTATTTTTACTGTATATTTTACATTAGAATGTGACATAGAAAATGTATATTCCGGACCGTATTTTATTCTTAGGCATTTTTTATTCTTATTCGTGACTTTTGTTTTTGTCTATCCAAATGTCTACTGTTTACTGTGAGCGATTTGTAGTGCCAAATTTCCCTCGGGATGAATAAAGTATTTCTATTCTATTCTATATTGTAACATGTCGTGGTACTGTAGTTTTCCAAGCCTCTCTCAGAGTCACAGGTGGTGTCTTCATAGGAGACCTCTTGTTCAGCTGGGTGCGCTTGAAGGAAGTGCTCAGAAGTGCTCGTTGGTGTTGCAAGATGACAATTTGTTGGAAGCGCAGAACAGGGTTCCCGCAGGGTCACAATGTTAGGCCTTACAACGTCTTAAAAAGGTCTTAAATATGATTTTGATAGGTCATACAGATGCATTTTATCAGGAAGGTACTTCTATGTTGCGATATCATTCTCTGTATCGCGTTTAAATTTGTTTGAGCTTTGCCCAAGCTGCACAGTAAGCAGTACGGTGAGTTCAGTTCCCCCCAACAATTTGTATGGAAGTAAATCAGCATGGAACCTATAATCACGTACTTTGCAGCCCTCATGAGAAGTGTATTAACACCCCGCTAGCAACTGCACCTAGCAATCAAGCTTAAGCTAGCGTCAGTCAACGCCTGAGGCAAAGAAACATTCTCCTAGAATGTCGCGATCATACATCGTAAATACTTTACTTTTGTAACTTCATGGGGAAGAATTTTCTTCTTTTTTGCCAGTATGGCCGTGAAATAGGCATTCAATTATATTCAAAGTGGTCTTAAAAGGTCTTAAATTTAACTTGTTGAAACCAGCAGGAACCTTGTAAAAGTTTTAATATTTTAGATAGTTTTGAAGCCACAGCATACTCGTTGCAGAAACTAACATCAGCCGGTTTGTACTGACAAAATGACACATTTGCGGAGAATGCAAAGCTTGACTTGCCAACCAATACACAACCCTATGTGAAATATATTAGCTGAATAGATGGCTATGGCAGGATCTTTTCGAAAACAAAAAGTCTTCCAGCACTGAGGCTGCTTTTCTGTCTTCAAATTTACATATACTGTAGTAAGGATTCATACTCATCAATAACCAGATAACATGATAACTGTAATGACGGAGTGTCCAGTTCACTGTCCAATTTATTTCATGAAGAGATGAAACATGATATTCAATTGTTATATCATACAATGGCTTATACACACAAAGTAAGATAAACAATTCATTTATCTAGGGAAGATTTGCTGCGCTTTTCAGCGACACCCTGTTACACACTCACACAGTGACACACCACACCTGGTAGCTGCCCTGTTTTCTATTGTTGCCCACTGAGCAGCTCCACTGGAACAGTAATTGCCTTGCTCAAGGGCACTTTAGGAGTTCCCCCACCTGCCATTCTGAGGATTCAGACCGGCAACCTTTCGGTCATTCTATTACCTTTAAGGCAGCTTTTCTTTTTGTGTGTGTGTGATGGTGGTGCTGGTGGTGGTTTTACTTTCATTGCTCACTAACCCATGTATTTTCTCTGCAGGTTTTCTGAAGCCAAAGTGCTTGGGGAGCAAGTGAATGAAGTCAGACACAGAATAAGTAAGTCACCTTGCCAGCACATACAAAACCAGAACATCAGTTTTACTGCTACTCTGGCGTGATTCACACCATATGCATCCAATGGTCATTATTATGGTGGCATTCTCATCCCTTTTTATTGTTTCCATTTGGGGGGGAAATAGCATTGCATGCAACATGTATAGATGGATGTACCGTATATTCCTATTCCCAAACTCTTACATCGCATGTCAACATTCTCACGTTAAAGAGTGCAAGTAATGCTGCTGGATAATGGGAGTGAGATCTGTGCGTGTCTGCCCGCTGTGCTCTCGTATCAGAGGAAGTGGAGAGTGTGTGAACCATGCCGGTGCATCATGTCCAGAGGACGACGGTCCAAAGTGTGCGTCGTGTAAACTGCATTCCCGGAAATCAATTTACACTTGGGAGCTGTGAAGACGTTTCATTGTCATCATTACCACCATCATCATCATTATCCTAATGGAAAACAACATTCTGTGGCCTGAGAGCCCCCGAGGAACGCTGTTTATTTACCCTTGTATTAACGTGCCCCAAAGTCTCCGGAGACACCGGGCCTACCTGCCTGGAAAACCTTACCGAATGGATCACCGTCGGGGTCCCATTTTCCCTGAAGCGGAGAAGTGTCGTTCAGCACATTCCACAAGTTTTCCAGGACCGAGAGGGGTTCTGATTTCCACCCACCCTCTCTTCCGACCTGCGCTTTTTTTTATGGGCCTTGGCTTTGGCGGTTTTATGAGCGCTCCTCCGTAAGCACACCCCGGTGTTCCTCTGGGTAATGTCCCTGACAGGTAAGCCTAGTGTGCCAGAATGGAGCCTGGCATGGTCCCTAGCTTCACTCATTGCTGAGCGATTCCACGGCTTTGCCGCGAGGAATCCGTCGCAGCTTTTGGAGGGAAGTTCTCTGCTTTACTATGCCTGTACTACTGTGTGTCAGCGCTTCGACACTATGCTTGCTTAGTCGGTTGGTCTGTTTAGTGCTGGGTTGGTTATGTTATTGAGTGCTGCATTTGCATGCACATTAACATTCTGGATACTAGCTAATGTCTTAATAATACAGTGCATATATGTATTTTCACATCCCAAGTACATACTGTATTACCATGGAAAGGGAAACAGGCCACACAACCAGGGCATGACATTAACACCCGCCAAATGCGGGTATAATTTGGCAGTGGCGTGTAACTCCGTCACTTTACCAGCCATTTTGGCGGGTGACCTTTTGCACGGGCACGAGCTTGTGCAAAATCACCCAAATCAGTCCAGGTGGCGCAAAAAAAAAATCCAACGTTTTCGCTGATTGAAGGGCATTGGGAAGTTGTTGAACCGACCGAGATCTACCCCCGGGAGAAATCTTGCATCAATCCGTGAAAAGGCGCGACCGTGGGACTGGGAGCCCACCCAAAATCACAGTTGCACTTTGGCTAACTAAAGAGAGTCATACAGTAGTTACTCCTGCCGTTTACCCATGCTCTTTATCCCGCCTGCCTACCCACGTGGAGGTCAGGAAACCTTGACCTTTGACCCCCCCTACCATTTGGCATTAGATGTTTTGGATTAGATGTTATTTTATTTTTTATTTTTTTTCTGTTCAAATATAATCTTTTCTCCAAACAAATACATGCAGTTACATTGTCCAATTACCTATATTTATAACTTTTTGGGTGGGGGCGCGAGCGCAGGGATTTTTGGCTGGTG
The DNA here is from genome assembly GCF_963971535.1 of Notolepis coatsorum. Taxonomy (NCBI): domain Eukaryota; kingdom Metazoa; phylum Chordata; class Actinopteri; order Aulopiformes; family Paralepididae; genus Notolepis; species Notolepis coatsorum. The sequence continues at coordinate 31,375,873 of NC_140167.1, read as the reverse complement.
AAAATGCTGAGTGGCTAGTGACTTTGGAAAACCACTAGCCACAGTGGCTGGTGAGTCAAGCCCTGCACACAACCCAACAGTAAACGGGATACGGTGGCTCAATATCCCAGCTATGTTTCTCACAGTCATGATATGAGTTTATCCCCACTATTATAAATGGAATATTGCGTTTGCATGGGTTTACATGTTCTGAAAGGTCTTTTTCATGGTCATAAATTAGTCAAAGTGTGTTCTAGAATGCCTATAGTATATTTGTTTGAGAGTAGGCCTTATTATGTTTTGAATTAGCTTTGCTTAACAATCTAGTATTTGAATCACCTCAGTGTCGAATACAAATTTTTTCTTCTTTGTTTGGGGGGGGACGGGACAAACCACACAAATTTCACCACACAAATTATTTCATTGCACTCCAGGCAGTTTTCCAGCAATCTCATCACAGTTCAAAACATGAAGATATATTATTAGGGTTTGATCTGGTTTGCATTTACCATTTGCAAGCTGTACTTATGAGGTCCTTAGACAGTGTGTGTGTTTGTGGCTCATATCAGACACCAATGGAAATGGATAAGTTTGCCACTCACCCACGCTTTGGCATCGCCCGCGCTCCAGATCACACCGGGTGGTTTGGTGGTGTTCAGCTGTTATCCGCTCTCAGATGCCAGTGTACACTCATTACTCTCGGAGTATCTTGGGTATCGGCATTCAGGCTGTGGTGTCTGTGAGGTGTTTACACAGCTGTACATCAGAGGTGTCTGCGTGTCGCGTGAGAAAAAAATCATCTCTGTGACGTTTTCTTTCTTTTTCAGACTTTAGAATGCTAACTCTCGAATTGTATTGTGTGGAATGTACCAAAGGAGGGACATCAGAATCGCTCAACATTAAACATTTAGACAGAACAGGTCACGAATAAGAATAACAAAACAAATCAAATTGCCTAGGATAAGAATAGAATAAAATAGAATAAAAACTATATAAATATTAAAAAAATAAATAATAATATAAACTGTGGGGAGTGGTCGGTTCAGACTGGTTTTGATGCTGTTTGAAAACACATTTTTAAAGAATTTAGTTGAATATGAATTATTTATGGGTTAAAAAGAGAAAGTAGACCAGAAAGTTAACATTTCGATGCCGTCACATGTTATTACAATGTTATGGGCATGGAGTCACATTTTTCCTAGATGAGAAGCAGTGTTTATAGTGGAAGGTAGTGTAGCTGCCTCTCCTGGCTGGAAACTTACAGTAGTGCCATTATATATTTAGCTCAGTGTGTTTCCTTGCCATGTTGGAAGACCTGCTCGGAAATGTTCCCCTACCTGTTCCTCATGGTTAATGTAAAACATGGACAAGAGGTAAAGCCTGGCGAAGCCTTGCCTGATGGATCTACTCAGTGTGAGGGTCGGTAGCAGGGGAGGAAAGCAGGGTTAGACCGTGGAGAGATTGGTACCTAAACATTCCCCAGTTACCAGTATTGTTCTTGGCCCGTGACGCAGCTTTGGAATCCAGTCCCACCGGAGAAGCGTACACTCTCGGGCCCTTATGTCCAGAAAAGTGCGGGGACATGTATTTATTCAGAGGGATCGGTGATGTGTTTTCTACCGGATAAGAGGCGAAGGGCAGTCAAAAATGAGCGGGGTCCCTCAATCTCTTCCCCAGATGTGTGGGGATTTATGCAGCACTGTCCTAGTTGCAGCATCTGGTAACCTCTTTGCTATCCCACTGTCATCCTCCTCCTCCCCGCCGCCACTGTGGCCCCAGCATTTTGGGACGGATGACAAGATAAGTCAATAACCTAAGATGCATGTTGCCACTCAGCTGATTCAGCCGGAGAGCCGGAGTAGGAACATCGCGTCAGTTGTAACCCCGGGTCTCGAAAAGGCCGGGCTCGGTCGTAAACACCTCCAGAGGTTGCAAAGCCCCTCGGATATCTCTCCATCGCCTGCGGTCTTTATAGGTAACAGCCAGCACCCTGAAAGCCCAGGTGTACGTCCAGAACCACTCCAGGTTATACGCGATTGTGACTGTTATTTATTTGCAGGGCTAATGTTGTCAGCTGCTCATAAGAGTGGTTTATGTGGTGTGCCTGGTTCAGCATGTGGTCTCAGACAACACTGTCTTGACGCACTGTTAGCGCCGTCCCGCAACAACACACTGCAAAGCTGTGCCCTCCACTTAGCTTTAACCACCTTTTATATGGACAAACTTTCCTAACGCTGCTTTTAATTAATTAATTTATGTTTGGCGTTCATGTGATTCATCACTGAATCACACATAGTGCTGCTGCTAGTTTTAATTCTGGTAAGTATTAAATGAGTATATGACGCCTATTAATGTGCATTAGGTAACCAGCTTTTTCTTGAAACGTTGTACTAACTAAGTGTTCTTACAGACTTGAATCCAAGTCTTACTGCTTTGAGGTCCACTGTCCTACTGTATGGACGCCACGGCCTTTGGATGAAGAGCCGTCTGTGGTTATTACTTATACAGTCGATGCATGCGGCATATCACATTTAACCTCTAGGCCACAGGAATCAGCAAATATTTGTTGAGGCTTACAGCTCGAAAACCAGTCCTTCATAATGACGGCACGTCTCCTGACACTGCGGGGGGAAACCATGCATGGAAGGAGTTGTGGTGTTCAGTCCCCAGCCTCATCCTGGACGGAGGACAGGAGAGGGCTGAAGGTGATGAAGTATAGCAGCGAGCACATCACAGACCGCCAGTATCTGACACTTACGGAAACCCACATTTGTAGGAGAAGAAGATTACTTTACTGTCAATGTGCACAAGGCAATTAAAAGCGGTCTTTTCTCATATCCCCCCTAGTTATATACACAGTTCCACACACATACAGTACATACATTTATTCAGAGAGGACATAGTAGTACAGTGCCCCTGGAGCAGCTTTGGAGTTCAGTGCCTTGCTCAAGTAGGCAGAGGTGGTGAGCACCGTACTATGTAATACCAGCCATCCTTCATTCACCAGCTCATAGATGGAAATCCACTTTCCTCTCGGTGCAAAGGATGGAACCAGCGTCTGTTCAGCCTCTTTACCTCTAGGCCGTCCACGGCGTCCATTGGATTGAGACATTGTTGTTTGGTCATAATCAAGGGTGGAAAATAATGAATAGTGTGCTCAGTAATGCTGCATTTGTTTATGGTCGGAGGTGGGAAGTCGGAAACACGTTCAGGCTAAACTTCTTTGGAAATATTTTCTTACAATTTGTCTTGCATGAACTACAACTCACAAAGACAGTTTACAATGACATATAGCTAATAATATAATATACTTACAAATGTACTCACAGGATTAAAGTTTATACGATGTGAGTGGCCATGACGTCAATGACACTGAGGCTTGGACTGGAGGTTGAGAAATCATACCTGAGTTTGCGAGTTGACGCAGTTTAATTTCCGACCTCCCGAGTTATAATCGAATGTAGCATAATCTCATGTTCTGCGATGGTTCCTTTATATCACTGTGGCACCCCAATGACCATGTTCACACAACGGCCATTTTGCTCTTATGTCATGCTCAGGTTGGGTTCCTTTCAAGCCTTGTGTATTGCTCTTTCCAATGAAAGAAGAAAGAAAGAAAGTCTCCTCTACAAAACTAGGCAACTATGTTCACTCAGAAATTATTTGGAAATGTTACACTGCTTTGCGTGTTGCCGTCACTGTGCACAGCCAAATTATGATATAATTCTAGCTTTACAGACCTACAGATAGTCTGGGTAGTTGGTGGGCTTTCAGGACACTTTAAATAATAGTTCAATATACAGCACATGGCAGTTGTAAGCCACACCGGTAGTCTTTCAGACCCTTGTGTTTTTCTTTCTGGTCGTAGCCTGTTCCCTGGACTTTCTCACTCTTGTCAGCATGGCGAGGTCAGGGGCCGTCATGCTGCTAAGTGTTTCTTAATCCTGTTATTCTGTCAGGAAAGGAAGAGGCCATACATGGCAGGGAACACGCTGTCGGTGTCTGTTAGAGGGGGCTTGGACAGACCACCTTCCCGGCCATAATATTTCACACGGCGACCATTTTGCTCTTGTGTCATGCTCAGGTTGGATTCCTTTCCACCCTGTTCCTACCCTAACTGCTCACCACCATTAGCATCAGAAGGGTAGGTCATATGACAGGTCTCCAACCCCCTCGTCCGTCCTCCACTGGCAAAACACGTGCAGTGTAGTTTGTATGTGCAGCTATTAGGTGTTTTGCGTAAAAGGTACATCCTCATTGTAAAAGGTACACCCTCGTTGTAAAAGGTACACCATTGTGGTAAAAGGTACACCCTCATTGTAAAAGGTACACTCTCATTATAAAAGGTACACCTTCACTGTAAAAGGTACACTCATTGTAAAAGGTACACCCTCACTGTAAAAGGTACACCCTCATTGTAAAAGGTACACCATCCCTGTAAAAGGTACACCATTTACACTATTACTGTAAAAGGTACACCCTCATTGTAAAAGGTACACCATCCCTGTAAAAGGTACACCATTTACACTCTTACTGTAAAAGGTACGCCCTCACTGTAAAAGGTACACTCTTACTGTAAAAGGTACACTCTTACTGTAAAAGGTACACTCTTACTGTAAAAGGTACACCCTCATTGTAAAAGGTACACCATCCCCGTAAAAGGTACACCATTTACCATTTACACTCTTACTGTAAAAGGTACACCCTCACTGTAAAAGGTACACCATTTACCGTTTACACCCTCAGAAGGTGTACACCCTCACTGTAAAAGGTACATCCTGATTTTCGAAGCAGTATTCCATCTTTGGACCTTAAGCTTTTGAATTGGCGACAGGATCGTATCACAGAGCCAGCTGCACCTGTATGACGCCTCAGGGATTATAATGAAAACTCACTGCCATTCTACATTCCTTTTTTTATTTATTCCTTCCCTCTCTTCTTCTCCATCCACCCTGCTCCATTTTACAAAGTCTCCATCCAAAGCTACCGCCTATTCATTCGATACCCCGAGGCCAATTGACTTCTCCTTCCCTCTCAGTCGCCAACTTAACATACCTGTAACATAACACACACCATTTGGCGGACGCTTCTGTCCAGGGTGCCCCGCGGTACCACGAGCTCATACATGTTCAGCACGGGGCGGACGCTTCTGTCCAGGGTGTCCCGCGGTACCACGAGTTCATACATGTTCAGCACGGGGCGGACGCTTCTGTCCAGGGTGTCCCGCGGTACCACGAGCTCATACATGTTCAGCACGGGGCGGACGCTTCTGTCCAGGGTGTCCCGCGGTACCACGAGTTCATACATGTTCAGCACGGGGCGGACGCTTCTGTCCAGGGTGTCCCGCGGTACCACGAGTTCATACATGTTCAGCACGGGGCGGACGCTTCTGTCCAGGGTGTCCCGCGGTACCACGAGTTCATACATGTTCAGCACGGGGCGGACGCTTCTGTCCAGGGTGTCCCGCGGTACCACGAGTTCATACATGTTCAGCACGGGGTGGACGATTCTGTCCAGGGTGTCCCGCGGTACCACGAGTTCATACATGTTCAGCACGGGGTGGACGATTCTGTCCAGGGTGTCCCGCGGTACCACGAGTTCATACATGTTCAGCACGGGGCGGACGCTTCTGTCCAGGGTGTCCCGCGGTACCACGAGTTCATACATGTTCAGCACGGGGTGGACGATTCTGTCCAGGGTGTCCCGCGGTACCACGAGTTCATACATGTTCAGCACGGGGTGGACGATTCTGTCCAGGGTGTCCCGCGGTACCACGAGTTCATACATGTTCAGCACGGGGCGGACGCTTCTGTCCAGGGTGCCCCGCAGTACCACGAGTTCATACATGTTCAGCACGGGGTGGACGATTCTGTCCAGGGTGTCCCGCGGTACCACGAGTTCATACATGTTCAGCACGGGGCGGACGCTTCTGTCCAGGGTGCCCCGCAGTACCACGAGATTTTTCCTGAAACACTTATAAAAAAAAGAATATATATATATATATATACTGTATCCTTCGTACTGTCTTTTTCTAATAATAATAATAATGCAGGACCTGCTCAGAGCTTTTTCTATCATGCACTTTGCGATTAAGTAGTCTTCCTTGCCTATATTACTACCTGCTATGCTAATCTGTCTGTGTACTACTATACACTCAAGACTGTAGCACCCAAGTTCAACACTGTTTGACGAACAATGTTACAGAGCTGTACCCTTCCTGCTGACTTGTTGTACAGTCGCTTTGGATAAACGTGTCAGCTAAATCTAAATGTAAATGTATTGTCTTAAGTACGGCCTTGCAAAGACCAAACTCTGGTTGAAAGGTTACACAAGTGAATCTTATGGAGGAGTTGTGTGTGTGTGTGTGTGTGTGTGTGTGTGTGTGTGTGTGTGTGTGTGTGTGTGTGTGTGTGTGTGTGTGTGTGTGTGTGTGTGTGTGTGTGTGTGTGTGTGTGTGTGTGTGTGTGTGTGTGTGTGTGTGTGTGTGTGTGTGTGTGTGTGTGTGTGTGTGTGTGTGTGTGTGTGTGTGTGTGTGTGTGTGTGTGTGTGTGTGTGCACGCGCACGCGCACGCTCGTGTGTGGGGTGAGTATTTCTTCCCCTTTTCAGAATTGAATTTCAATCCGTCCCCTGCTTTCCCGTACGACCTGTCAGTTTCCCCACTGTGGCTCTTAATTCGCACGGAAGAAACCGAGATGACATGAGTTCTAATATTTGCTTTAGTTGATTTACACTCCATCTGTACTTAATTACTGAAGGCATCGCATCCCAAATGCACACAGTCTTGGTAATTACCAGATGAAATGAAGGGAATGGAGATGGAGAGTCTAAACAGATGACTTGCCCATGTGTGCGTCGGCCCCCGTCCCGCTGCCGCTGACGACCCGTCTCAGGTGGATCCAAAGTGCTTCCCCCATGTTCCTTCCTGCCGAATATGGACCTCTCTCAAACCCCGCCCTCTTCTCCCGATCCGCCAATCACAACTGTTTTGCTTTCCCTCGGACAAACCGACTGTGAAAGTGTTTTAAACCCAGCGGTGCGCCATGCCCCGAACCTGAGCCACTGCGATGAACTCGGATCGCAGGTTCATCCTCACAAGAACCCCTGGTTTTGTTTTGAGTTCCAGTATGAACAATTTGTTTGTCCAGAGACAAGACAGACAACAGACAAAATAAACATGCTTGGCGGCCCTTTCTGAGGACTGTGAGATCAAAGCAATGCCTGCTAGGCAGCTGTATTGGTGTGTATTAGATACAAGGCTAGCGATGCTGGAGGCTTTGGTCAGACGTTACTGTTAGCCCTGTGGCTTCCTGCTATGCAGTGAAACAAGAAAGATGACTCACTTGCACCCTTTCTCTCTCTCTCTCTCTCTTAGATGAGCTTAAGAAACTGTTGGAGATGCGTAGGATGCAGCGAGCAGCTCATGGTAAGTTCAAGCCATAGGTGGATTTCTACTCAGGAATTGGAATATGATGCGATATCTTTGGCAATGGAATGTATCATATTCTCCAAAGTGACAAGGCAGCCCAATCTGGATTTCTTGAGCTTGTGATAGCTGTAATTCTCCACCACCCCCTCCGCCCCCTCCTTATTACACTCAAATTCAATGTGAGTCTCTGTTTGAGTCACTGCCTGGATGTGCTGGGCCTTTGTTTCAGTCACTGCCTGGATGTGCTGGGCCTCTGTTTTAGTCATGTTTACTCTAATCATCATCCATTTAATCATCGGCTGAATCCAACCCAAAAAGGGGGCTGCACACGAAAGGGAGGTTTGACTGTATGTGCAGTAGCGCCCACTTCAAAGCCTTTTTACAGTAGGGCCTCAATGTCTGAATAACAGACCAAAGACTGACCAAAGAACTGGGTGGCACGTCTCCTTGACTCCTCCGCTTGATCCTTTCTGACTCTCTTGATCCCTGTGACGTGGAACTCCTGGTTCTCCGTTTACAAACATCTCTGCCCAGTCCAGACGCCAAGGTCTTGTCTTGTTATTCTGAGTCCCGCATCAGAGAACACTTCACAACAGCCTGGCTCCTATTACCGAGGCCCAGCATTAAAATAGTTGTCTTTGGAGGATATGCACAGGCACGCACGCACACCAACACACACAAGGGTTTTCCCTGTCTTGGCGGAGGTGTTGAGGTGGTCTAGTAAGCTAGCGGGGTGGATTTCATGCAGGGGGGGTTTTGTTGTTGATGACTCTCCGGGATCACACGACAACTTTTACTCACAGGAGGACGACTTTCAGAAGAAGGGATACGCCGCTGTGATGCTGGTGTCCTATAGCGGGCCAATTCCAGGCCAAAACGCCTATCGGAGAATTTCCACAATACTGAAATACCACAATACCAAGAGCCATGTGTTACTTGTCAGGCATCAAAACTATATGTCTTGATTTTCTGCATTTTTGGCACATAGACGCATCGTGTTACATTACATCATTTTTATCCAGTGACCACAAACTAATGGTGTAAGTCTATACTGTTCACTAAGATGAGTGATTGGAATGGATCCGATCAGTACTACTATTAGAGTAGTGGATCTGATCAGTACTAGGTTAGAGTCATGGATCCGATCAGTACTAGGTTAGAGTCATGGATCCGATCAGTCATGGATCCGATCAGTACTAGGTTAGAGTCATGGATCCGATCAGTACTAGGTTAGAGTAGTGGATCCGATCAGTACTAGGTTAGAGTAGTGGATCCGATAAGTACTACTATTAGAGTAGTGGATCCGATAAGTACTAGGTTAGAGTCATGGATCCGATCAGTACTAGGTTAGAGTCATGGATCCGATCAGTACTAGGTTAGAGTCATGGATCCGATCAGTACTACTATTAGAGTAGTGGATCCGATCAGTACTAGGTTAGAGTCATGGATCCGATCAGTACTAGGTTAGAGTCATGGATCCGATCAGTACTAGGTTAGAGTAGTGGATCCGATCAGTACTACTATTAGAGTAGTGGATCCGATCAGTACTATGTTAGAGTCATGGATCCGATCAGTACTATGTTAGAGTCATGGATCCGATCAGTACTATGTTAGAGTCATGGATCTGATCAGTACTATGTTAGAGTCATGGATCTGATCAGTACTATGTTAGAGTCATGGATCCGATCAGTACTATGTTAGAGTCATGGATCCGATCAGTACTTGGTTAGAGTCATGGATCCGATCAGTACTACAGTAGGTTAGAGTCATGGATCCGATCAGTACTACAGTAGGTTAGAGTCATGGATCCGATCAGTACTAGGTTAGGCCCATACTTTAAGTTTCTACGTTGCATTCTACTTTAGGTGTAACGGGGAATTACACTGAGGAAGAGGAGGTAGATCCCATCCAAGAAAACCTGCGCAAACAAATTGAGCAAGAGAAGATGAGGTGAGTGTCATTTTCCTGATAGGTGTACATGTGTACAGATCAATATGCAACAACATGTAACATTATATTGTCCTAGTTTGTCCCAAGATCCTCCACTGATTGATTGGATGAACAACAGATGTATATGAGAGGTGGAGAAAAGACACATGAGGTGCTGTGTCATGTCTCTCATCAGTTACAAGAGCACGTTTGGCTGTCTGAAGGCACTGAAGACGGAGATTGAGCACCTGCAGCTGCTGTTGGAGAGGGCAAAGGTCAAGCTCCAGAGAGACTTCCAGGAGTGGTGGAGTCAGGAGGCCTCCAGTCTGCAGGTGACGAGACATCATCCTGTCCTAGTTGTCCACATAAAGCTGTTGAAAGCATGACTGAGTGTCTGGCTAGCGTGTCAGAGGTCATGTTTATCGCACGTCTCTGGGTTTGCCTTTACATCAACGATTGTGTTATTTCACATTTTTGTATTTTCTGAATAATACCCTTGAGTTCATCTGAGTTGAGGCTTTTATGGCACCGGTGTGGCCCCCGTGACCTCTGCTCGCCTGGTGGGGCGATAATATAAGACACAGATGCATGGAAGTGCATTTCACAGAATTACATCGGACCCAAACGAGGGTCTGGAGAGCTGTGTAGGACCCGAGACAACAACTTTCAGCCCGTACGCGTAGTGGTCGACAGTTCAGTCCTTAACAAGGACAATATGTTTATCTGACAGAGTGACCGGCTATAGAATGATAAGTGGGTCAGTATCCGTTTCAGTCCAAAGTAACATTTTTGCAGCGTTCGTATCCCATTTTGTGTTTGAAGTCTTCGCAAGAGGTGCACAGATATAGTACAGAGTTTGGGTAAATGTTGCTTCCTACAAGCAGAGGCTACATTTCCCCCGCAGGTTTTCCAAAAGCTTTTCAGGGAAAACTAATTGAAAAGATTCCACCGTTTCTTTCTCGTTCTTCTCAGAGCCAAGAGCGAATAACAGTGATTTACAGTTACGTGAAAATCGGTGAACACACACATACATACACCCGCGCACACGCACACCCATCGATATGGGCCTTGATCAGCTGGGAAGCACATTTCCTCACCGACCGCAAGGAAGACGTTAAGTAGCAACATCTGACCAGCAGACTCCACTGCCTTCTCCATGTTGGTTTTGATCTTGTGAATGAAGGAACACAGTACGTCCCGTTCACATCCGCACGTGGTCCTGGGAAGTTATTCGTGAATCACCGACTGCAAAAACCAGGAAGTCCAGCAGACAGGACTGTGCATAATGCGCTTTAGTTCTTCTTTTTCCAAGCAGGAAACACGCCTGTTCCCTGCCAATATCCCAAGAGTTTACATACTCTATATATACAGTATATATATATATATATATATATAAGACAAGGCATGGCTGTATTTCACTATTTCACACCTGCAGTGGTTTTTCAAGGGCCCCCATCAACATCCCAACCCATTCGAATGGCACACGTGTAATTGGTTAAACATGAGTAAAGCGGGAACAATGATTCCATTCCATTTTGAAGAGGAATGAATGACCGCAGCAGACCTGGTGACTGCTATCATCTATGGCTGTGAGCCATTATGGCTTAAAGGCTATTTCAAGGTTATTACTTTGGATGGAACTGATTAAACCGACGAGCCCATTAAACGCTTGGTGACGCACTAGTCAACAACGGAAATGCTATTCAATTAAGCTAAATTTAGCCTTCCTCCCGACAAGCGTTGCCAGAACAATGCACTACATTTGCGAGGCTGACCGGCGTAGAGAAAACTTTGCAACTTGTACATTTGTTTTGTTTCCTAAACTTGGCAGGGAAGACGATAAGCAATGGTCCTGACGTGTGGGGGAGGGGGGTACTGTATGTTTTAGGCATGCGTCCCGACGGGAGGGGGAGGGGGAGGGGGGGTACTGTATGTTTTAGGCGTGGGGGGGGGGGGTACTGTATGTTTCAGGCGGGCACAATAAAAGATGTCGATTCTGTCTGCTTTTTTATCTGTTTTCTAGGATTTCCTTTCTGCTTTTTGTTGTGATCGGTGTTATTTGCCATTATTATAGTAACCGTCATCTGTGCCAGTAACAGGTCTGGCTTTTGAGAAACTCACATTGTGCCAGACGGTCATTATCACTCGAGTGTCATTGATCTGTCATTGTCACCAGGTGTTGGAATCAGAAGCCACAGTTACACATCAAAGAACAGTGCGGCCCAATCGCAACCTGCAGCCTTCTTCACCCAGCGATCCAGGGGCCAGGTAATGCCGTGTCTCATCTGTCCATCTGTCTGTCCCTCTGTCCCGCTTGTGTAGACGTCTCTCTGTCTCTATTTGTTCATCCATCCATAGTCTATCTACTCTCCCCTGTATCTGATCTGTTATCTTATCTATTCTACACCTGATTTGTTAACTTATCAAGTCTATATCGATATCTTGTCTGTCTGTCTGTCTGTCTGTCTGTCCACCAGGACACTGACAAATCAAAATCAGCCCACTATTGTTCCAGCTGGAACAGCCCTTTTTATTCTTAAGTCAACGCCACGCTTAGCCGAGCAGAGTTGCTGCAACTCCTTCCCGTCATTATGTCATTCCTGACTAATCCATTAATAATAGTTACAGTGAGCAGACTGGAACAGCATCCTTACAACTTTCACTTGATTAATGACTACGAAAATGTGCCCCCCCCCCCCCCCCCCAATAGAACAGAAACACTGCCCTTCTCTTAATTCATCAACCTTAATCGTAGTTGTCGGTACACATTTATTGTTTAACAATGGTTTTTATCAAACTGTGTAATGGAATAATATCCTGAACTGATAAGGGCACAGGAGCTCGGGCTCCAACGTTCAGTCAAAGGCGTGATGAATGGTGACATTACCGCTCCGGGGCCTTTATTCACCCAATGGTTTTGTCATTTAGTTATGAAGCAGGTGGCATTTGGACTTCCCACGTCGCTAAGCACACAGTGATAGTGATGTGCTGCATTTGTGGGACGTGAGCCAAACTCTGTGTGTGTGTGTGTGTGTGTGTGTGTGTGTGTGTGTGTGTGTGTGTGTGTGTGTGTGTGTGTGTGTGTGTGTGTGTGTGTGTGTGTGTGTGTGTGTGTGTGTGTGTGTGTGTGTGTGTGTGTGTGTGTGTGTGTGTGTGTGTGTGTGTGTGTGTGTGTGTGTGCAGAGCAGTATATTTCTCTGGGCTATCACGTCTAGATGTATGCTTAGGTCTCAAGGAGTTGAAATGTCGGGGTTCCACAGCGCCACAGGGCCCTCTTGTGGTTTGGAGTGATATTTGATATTACACCCTGGGGACCCATAGTCGCCACCGCTCACTTGACCCTGGGTCCATTCCAAAGGTTCATAGACGGGCGCCTGGCGTCTCCTCCTCCTCACGCTTCATCCTCGGTCCCTCAGTGACCCGAGGAGACGTGAGGAGAGGAGGCGGAGGAAAGGAACGTGAGAAGCACAGTGTTAGAAGAAATAGAACGTCCTTGTTCACTCAACAGGCCATTCTGAAGTGCTGTTTGTGGAGGAGCTTTATATACGTTTAATAGCCTACGTCAGAGATGTCCTCCCGAGGACGCGCGTATGTAGGCCTGTTGCAATAAGCAATAAATCAATTTATCGCGCAATAATGAAAATGAATGCAATGATTTTGACGGGCGCAATTAATTGCTATTTGCGTGTTTGTTTTAATGAGGCGGGAACCAGTACCTCTCCGTGTGGGGAGGCGGGCCGCTGACGTTACTACAGAGTACAGCACGGGAGCTCCTGTGAGCACCATGCGTATGTTGGGCAGTAGCAACGCTACATAGCTTAACTACATTTCTCAGTAGCGTGATGGTAGCGTCGCTCCTTTTGAACCAAGTAGCGTTCTTTGTAGTGTAGCTATTTTTAGACCCAAGTAGTGATGTAGCGTGAACAAACGCTATACGCTACTGCCCGGAGAAACTGGACTGCTAAATAAAGATTAAAGATCTAGCGTTGATGCTATGACGCTTCCTCCTCATCGTTGATTGCCTGTAGTAGCTGCATCTAACGTTAGTAGCTAACGTTAAAACTAACCTAAAGTTAGTTGTTCACCAACAATCTCAACATTTGTTTTATCATTAGCTCAAAAACACAGAACCGGATGACACAAGTTGTCCGCTCATAGGTTCTGCTAGGATAATAACAACAATACTTCCGGTCGGTGGGTTTCAAAATAAAAGAGCAAAGTCTAAAACACCGGAAAAGACGTTTATTTTGTACAGCGTTTTCCTCCACGAGTACTCAAGTACATCATGTGATCAATCGACCTGTTTTTTTTTGCCCATCCCTAGTTTATCCTGTGCTGAAAAGTCTCCATTCCAATAGAGATAGTATATATTTGTGTTTATTTGATTATTGTTGAGCTATATTTTAATCGAGAGTAACTGGTAGTGTAGCTTACTACATTTTCCAAGTAGCTTGCCCATCACATAATCCGCGAGCCACAGTAAACAAACGCGAGCCACAATTAGGGTGACCAGGTGTCCCGCTTTTGGTTGTATACTGCACAGCCATTTTACCTAATGTCCCACGTCCCTCTTTTCGAAGCAAAAAATAAAAACATGGGTCTAAAAGCCCCTTCCTACAGTAAACGTAGCAACCTGCCTCTTGTCCACACACATTGCTCTGCTCGTTTTATCATTGCTCTCACAGAGATAAAACTGGGAACGAGGTTACTCTGCTTCTGACGCTACCTCATATCTGATTGGTTAGGTAGTAATTTAGGATATTTAAAATGTCTTCCAATGTTAAATAAAGGTTTATTGCACTTTGAAACGGTTTCCTTGCATTATTATGCTATTATCATTATATTAGTAAAAAAGAAAAAGTTGATTGAAAACTTTTGGGAAATACATTTCTCAAAAAAAAAATTCTCTCAAAACCGCTTATCGCAATAATTTCTGGGACAATTAATCGCCCAGCAAAATGTGTTATCGTGACAGGCCTACGCGTATGTATGTATCCTCCGTTAGGAGACGAGCGAGGAAACCCTCAGGCTTCCTCTGTGTGTTTCCTAAGGCTTTTTTAGTAAACCTTTTGAATGGATCCGAGGACGTCGGATAATCCAAGGATAATCTAGAAATCATGCCTCTAACACATGTCATTTCATTCTGTGACGTTGCCTTTGTGCTACTGTAAGAGTTTGTGCATTGCATGTGGGTTCCTGTTGTCATTGTACAATACAGTATATCAGTGGCAACATTGTAACAATGTAGTTAACATTGTCATCTCGTTCCTTGTATTTGGATGTAAATGTTTGTGATCAAAGCTCTCCTGCCTTGTTACAGTGCACCAGATCTGAGCAGCACAGTGAGACACCTGCCAGCACCAAGACAGCCAGACACCTCCGCACCCTCACCCATGGACCTCAGGTCATTGATTTCTCTCATTAAAAGTCTACTACGATCATTTTAGTATATGTCATATTAAACCTATAGCCCCCATCAGTCCTAGTAATGAAAACCCAGCCTAAATTGTTTTAGTTTTTGTGTAACTGTGATACCCCACCCAGCCAGTATCTAGACATGCTACTGTAACAGACACAGACCATGATGTCATAGTGGGTCTGCTGCAGTAGTGCTGCAGGCGTTTTCTGACCAAATAGTTCTGGGGACTCCCTGAGAGGAACTACCAACTCTCAACTGGGGAGCTCCCTGAGAGGAACTACCAACTGGGGAGCTCCCTGAGAGGAACTACCAACTGGGGAGCTCCTGGAGAACTGCATACTGTACCTTCAGGGCTTTTTTCCTGCCTGCATTCACACCACGAATAGTAACGCTGAAGTGACGCAAGCCGACCGTGCTTCTCCCTTCCCCCCCTGGAGACGAACAGTGGCTGGCCGTGTAGTGAGAACGTTTGGCTGCATCCCAGTTTGGCCAAATAGCGAACTTTAAATACTTAACCTACAGAGACTTTTCTGACAGTACACTATTGAACTAAGAGATTCGCTGGGAATTTTATTTTGAATGTATAGGTATTTCAACTACAATACGGGGTTGACTGGGCATGTCTGTCTCTCCAGCCCCACGCACTGTGCGCAGCAGAGCACAGCTGAGCACACTTAGGTCTGATACCATGAATATGATGTCTGGACCAATCAACAATGACATACACTTGCGTCACTTGTGGTTGCTCTGCTGGGAGAATCCCTGCCCTGGAATGGGAGTTTAAAAAGGCCCTCAAAATGGAGTTCCTGCAGTGCGAACACAACAAAAAGGGGTACTTCTCCCTCCGATCCGAAAACACCTCATGATTCAGTTACAGTAATTACCACAATAGAGCCTAACACTACGTTTGTTTTTAATAATAATACTAATAATAATAATTTCTTCAATATACGTATAGCACCTTTCAAGGAACCCAAGGCGCTTAACAGAAGAGGGGGGACAAACTAAGGGGAGGGAAGTCAGAGGGACATATACCTCTATCATATAAAGAGGGAGACAAACTAAGGGGAAGGAAATCAGAGGGACAGTTGGGTAAAGGAGGGAAGTCAGGCTAATCAATTTGGTGAAGAGGTGAGATTTGAGTAGTGATTTGAAGGAGTCCAGGGATGTAGCCTTGCGGATGTCTGGTCATGTCTGGTGATGTTTAACATGTAACTGAAACGTTGATGAATTTCAGAAGCTTCATACCAAAACACTCGCCCACCGTGACGACCGTGCGGCAGGACGGACATACTGCCTCCCGCCCTTCATCACAGCTGAGGTAGACGAGGGTCTGGAGAGCTGCGCTGCATTGTGTATGCATGTACATTTATGTTAAGTGCTAAAAATAAATTCTGTAGTTCTAGCTGTGTCCACATGTACATGCCACTGTGATATCCAGACAGTTGGGGGGTGGGTTATACAGCCCTGTGCAGTAGCCCATGAGCTGTTTTTTGATTTCTTTTAATATTTTTTTTACACGTCTAAGGCTTTATTATGTTGTACACCTAGGAGCACAGCCATAAACTTTTACTTCTCCGTGAAGTAATGTCTGCAAATTATATGACCAAATCAAAGACCTATGGTGTTACTTGAACACCGATGCCGAATGCCCATTTTATGACCGACCGCACATAAAAAAAATAAAACTTGACGCTTTTGTTCCCGTATTGCATAACAGAGGTAGTATTGTTTTCAACACAGGTTCCTTGGAAATCAACTGTTAACCCATAATGACTCTCTTCGCCTCTGTTCTCAAAGTTTTTGGCCCGAGGGGCAGTTCAAAAAAACTTTTTTACGACAGCAGCATTTCAGCATGTTTTAAATTGCTGCTGCGAGGCGGGATGGATTGAAGATGATGTACCAGAACACATATAATGTTCCGTCGTCCCTACAGAAGCACCTACTGTGGGGCGCTCAAGTAGCACACCACGTACTGCGCTGCGTCGCAACACGGCCGTCCCGGGTTCGACTCCCGGACCCGGCGACCTTTGCCAAATGTCTTCCCCCCGTCTATCTCCCATTCTTCCTCTCTCTCTCTCTACCGGACTGCCCGGTAGTAAAAAAAAATCCAAATCTACCAAAAACATAATACAAAAAAAATAGAAGCACCTACTGTATTAGAAAGTAGTGTGGATTTGGAACATGTTACATAATTTCCCCTCAGCATATGTATCATCGAATCCATTTATTACAACCACATAAGACCCTGTTAAAGTTAGAGGTTCTATGTAGGATTGCAAGTAACTGTCTAACTGTATTTAACTGTTTCCACTGACTGTACATAACTGTTTCCACTAGAGGGCGCTATAGGCGGAGCCACTAATGCTACCACCAGGTGGAGAGTATTTAAGGAGATGTCTCCTCCCCCTCTACCTCTTTCCCACCTGCCTCTCACGGAGAGGAGAACTCATGTACTGCTGCCTTACCATGCAAATAATAAACCACGCTGATTAATGGCTGAAGGTAGAAACCATGCCTCTTGACCACATTATTGTCGCCCCATAGCCAGACTCTGTCAACAGACCCATAATAAGTTATTTGTCTAATGTTGGGAAGAGGCACGTGGTAACATGCACGTGGTACGCCTAATGTCGGTAAGATTGATATTATCGTGCAGTGTTTGTGTGTGTATACTATATATTTCAGTATTTGAGTGTATAATATAATTTTCATACATAGGGTCTTGTCCACTGCTGAGCTGACATCCTCCTCCATCCCACTGACTGGAGACCAGCAGACAGATGCAGACATCCTGGCCTTCATGAAAGCCAGACAGAACCTGCTGAGCAGGACAGGTAACACACACACCCCGCTAGAGCTCTCAGTAGTCAGTATTACCAGTGTCAGGGTCTTTACTCAAACAATGACACACAATGTGTCATAGATGTGAAGCATTCTCACATACAGTAGATTGAACTGGTCCTGCACAAAGTGCCATGCCTGTGAACCGCCACTAGGGACATAGTGTTACCTGTGAGTGAATGACGGTACTGAACGCTGTACTTATTACTTATTTTGTGTTGTGACATTACGTTTATGTTAGAAAATTAACTATAATAAAACTAGTAGTACTGTGTTTTTGTTTTTTTTGTACGCGCCTAATACTGTACATGTAGGCATTTTAGCAGTGGGTCAGGGTGCAAGGGGTCAGGGTGCAGGGTGAGTTATTCCTGGAGCAGGAATGGGGGCTTTACTCAAGGACACTTCCGACAGGGATGGAACCTGCAACCTTTTGGTTATGGGACGGTCTCTCTAACAGCCTCCTGTTCGATGAGGTGCACCATACCAACACCACGTCACTGGCCCAAATCTAGATAAAGCACTGGAGAAGGCCACCCGAAAACAGTGCTGGCATAGTGCTACTATGTGACGATGCAGACACTGTGTTTATCTATCAGTTCCATTACAAAATACTTGTGAAGGTTTTCTCCACAGTTTTCCCTATGCTACAAGTGTATCTACATAATACAATAGTTGGCGAAAATGGTCAGTATCAGAAGGCATCATGTTGGTATTTCACTATCAATATGTACCGCTTGTACTTGGCTCACAAGAAACAGTATTGGTGCACTTCTAACACAGTCATGTATACATCAATCTTCCACATTGTGCACATTCCCCTATCCAACGCTGCCTCCTGGTGGTAGGGATGTCTCGCATCAGGGTCGTAAATCCCAGTTTCCCCCTGTCTTTCATTCAGAGAGACCCCCGACCTCCCTGTTCATGAGCTGTAGCCAGCTGCTTTGTGCAATCCTCCTACACTGCAACAAATGTCCATTTTAACAAGTAATCTGATTTTATTTTGAGTCGATAGTGTCACTTGTTTCGAGAAATGTTTTGAGAAATTAAAGATTTTATTGAAACAAGCTAAATTATTCTTCACCCCATCAGCAAACTCTGCAATTGACTTACTGTATAACTTTTGACTTTGACTTCTAAAAAAGTTCTCAACTCAGGTTGGATTGGTTCAGTGCACAGAAAGCAATAATTCACTGACTCGTGGATATTCCTCATCCTCCCTAGATAATGAATACCTGTATAATTAATTACACATTGCTCAAATGCACACAAATACATCTCTTTTAACACTGACAAGTTCAGTCGTGCAGTACAAGTCTGAGAACATATTACATTTAAAAATAAATATTGCATAATACCTGTAAGCCGTCTACCTTATTGATGCCATTCTTCATTGTTTTTATCTGACATGTTTCTCTGTTGTACTCTCTCACATGAGTGTGATTGACAACTGCAGCGGCCAATGAGGTGCAGGCCTTTCCCTGACAAATTACCTGATTGGCTGAAACACCCAAGCCGTTACTCTACTCATCAGCCACAACATTCGTATACTTTTTGTGTAAATTCTATTAGTTGTAAAAGTTACTGTACCAACTGAAGGTTTAAATCTAGTACTCAGTTATTTTCCACCCCTGCCCCCCTCATCTCCCTCTGTTTGTGTTTCTCTTTCCATCTGCCCCACTGCCCTCTCTCTCTCTCTCTCTCTCTCTCTCTCTCTCTCTCTCTCTCTCTCTCTCTCTCTCTCTCTCTCTCTCTCTCTCTCTCTCGACCCTTGACCCCTTGCATAGCTGCTCACATTGGCAGCCAGTGAGATGGACCATCATCCGTTTGTTTGACCAAAAAGCAAACATTGTAAATACTTCACCTATAAACACAACACAGCTTAGCTGACACAATTTTCGTGCTTAAAGGAAAACTCCAACATTTTGGGAAATTAGCTTATTTAACATCTTCCCTGGAGTTAGACAAGAAGATACATAACTTTTTTGTCTCTGTGCGTGCATTTAGCTTTGGGAACAGTCGCTCCGTTAGCGTAGCTTAGCTTCATCACTGGAAGTGAGGGAGGACAGTAGCCTGACGTTCCCTACAGGTTTGTTGATATTCTCATTCCTTCAAAGGATCCGAACCGATTGAAGTTTATGGATACCATGACTTAAAATCCTCTTACCTTGACGATTAAAAGCCTCCCCAATTTAGAAAACGGTAATCCAATGGCTGGTATTGATAATATAATACTAACTGCTGCACGCTCAGAGCTAACCGGAGCTAACACAGAACATGATGGTAAAGCAAATATAATGACTTCCTTTCTGGGGTTTTCAAAATAAAAGTGCGATGTTTATAGCAGCGGAAAATGTTTATTTTGTACATTATCTAACGTTAACACGAACCTAAACTAACTAACTAACTAACTAACTAGGTTAGTTGTAACGTTAGTTTAGGTTCGTGTTAACGTTAGATAATGTACAAAATAAACGTTTTCCACTGCTATAAACGTCGCACTTTTATTTTGAAAACCCCAGAAAGGAAGTCATTATATTTGCTTTACCATCCTGTTCTGTGTTAGCTCCGGCATTTCCCAGTTGATAACAAGATGACAATAGTCAAATGGACAATAGCGAACATGAAAAACTTAACCTACAACGAGGTTGTTCTGACAGCACAATATTGATGTAACTAAGATTTGCTGGAGTTATTAATGCATAGGTATATCAACTACTACAATACAAGGTTCACTCGGGAAATATTTGAGAATGCAGGCCCTTGGCCCACTGTGTGAAGTTTCATCCAAATTGGATCAGAACTATAGGAGTTATGGCTGATGAGACACGTAGACACACAGCCAGAAGTGAGTACAATACCCCTGTTGCACTGTGTGCAGGTGTTATATTATTAATACACCTTAACTATTCGTTTTTTGAAACTTCACTTTCTCTCTTCAACTGTTTGTCTATCTGTCTGTTAGTCTCTCTCTCTCTCTCTCTCTCTCTCTCTCTCTCTCTCTCTCTCTCTCTCTCTCTCTCAGCTCAGCAGTGATCAGACATGGAAGGAAACGTCCAAGTCATCGTTCTCTTCCTCTGTCTGCTGCTCCGCCCTCCATCCATCCATCAGGTCCGATCGGACAGATCCTTCTAAGTGGATTCATGTGTGAGTGGTGGTGGTGCGAGAAGGACAGAGGGGCTAATGTTAATGGGTTAATCCACGTTTTTGAGAAGCCTATCTGATTTGTCTGTTGGAAGTCAGTGCTGGCAGGGGCATGAATATTGATCATCACACGCACGCATGCACGCACACACACACGCACACACACACACACACACACACACACACACACACACACACACACACACACACACACACACACACACACACACACACACACACACACACACATGCTCACTAACCTGTTTGAACTGAGCCTAGTGATGTACCATTTTGCAGTAGCCTATAAATCACAGGTACGGCCATTTGATCTGAACAAATGTTTTCTCAATACATCAGAGACACAGGGGCTTGCTGGCCCCAAACAGCTTCAATTTGTTTCTGAAGAAGGTGTCGATCAGGATTTTTAAATGTTTCTGGGACATGCACCTTATGAAAGATGTATAAAAAAAATTATAATAATAATGATGTACTGAATCATTGTATAAATATGTTAATCACCTCAATATTGATTACTCAAAATGATAAACGGAAACAATAAATTAATAAAAGTACATGTTGAGCAATCTTTTTTTTTTTTTTTGGTTCGTATTGTGAGGTTATAATGCTGGTACATTTGTATTTCAGAAGAAAATATGCATTTGATGTAAGTCTAAAGTCCTGCACACACTGCTCCTGTGTCAGAGTCCATGGGGGCATTCAGCATGTTTCTGATCTGTATAATTTTCTTCCTCAAAACCAAAACACTGGTGCTAGTGGTTTTTGGATGGACTGAAATAATTCCTGGTCTGCAAGAAAACTGTGGCTCCAAGTCCTCACAATAACCCAGGCTGCAAAGGATCACTTTTTGGCAGTGGGGTTCTTCCTGCCTAATTTCCCCCATGAAGTTCAATCATTATTACCTACTGCAGGAAACTGAGCTTATTGACCATTTTGTTTCTAGGCAACCGGGCTAACTTGTCACTTCTGAGAAGTATTTCCACAACATGCTGTTTATAAAGGGATATATATTAACCTTTGAGGTCCATCGATCAATTTTGAATGAAAAATGCCAGCCCCTTGTCCCTTTTCTTTGTTACAATGAGAATGCAGTGAAGTAGTCTGTGTGCATATATACACACAGTAGATGCATTATTTATTGCGTTTGGGAATATTCACGTGAACAGAGAAGTCTCGTATCTTTCAGCAACCAGAATTGCATAACTGCAAAGCCTGAGATTATTATAACACTTTTAACCGTGTGTGCAAAAATAACCAGAATAATAAATATGTCACATTCTAATACAAATCCTGTCAATATTCCACATTTTCACATCAATTACCATTTTAGTCAACATTAGATGGAAAGAGTTGAAAATGTAACCATCAGGCCAATAACACAGTGTGCATATCGTCATGGCTACAGACCTAAACAAACAGAAGACATCTTGTGGAGGTCAAAACTGCCTCTTTGCATGTCTCTGTGTTGATTTGTTTGACAGATGACCGGGCACCAAGATATTTGCATTCTGGCTTGGAGTTGTCTTGCAGAAAGGGACTGCTTTGCTCTGCTCATGATATATTTCATTTTGTTCTCTTATTTTCCCCTTTGCTTCCATTTTGAAGCACTATTAGCTTTTAACTGGACCTCAGGGAACCTATTAACAGTACTGACTTTGGTTGAAAAGGGAGAGAGGGTATTCTGTCTGAAGGTTCTGTTGGGATGCTGGTCTTGGCCTGCTTGTGGTACTTTTGGTTCCAGAAGCGGAGGAGGGGGGATTAGATTAGACACATTAGATTCCCATCCCCTACTTAAAATTTTCGCTAAGTGTATGACTGCACTTGACAAGATCAAATAGGCAGTGGAGAGTGTTTTAGTGCACATACATATTGGTGTGGATGCTTATCTAGGTTATCAATGGAGAATGTTTGTTAACAGAACTCGCTTTAGGGCGTCAATAATGTGGTCAAGAGACATGGATTCTATCTTGTGCCTGAACTGGCTTGGCTTCTTTTATTCACACATGAGCAATAGTTATACAACACTCTACTCTCTTTGAGAGCCGTTGGGGGAGAGAAAGAAAGGGGTGGGGACCTTCCCTTTTATAGTCGCCCCTAAGGTAGAATACCTGGGTAGCTACGCCCAGAGCGCCCTCCAGTGGAGACAGATATATATGCACCAATGGCAATCTCTGGTGGAGACAATGATCTACACAGGTAAACAGCTACAAGTGTAAACAGTCATATGTACAGTTGGACAGTCACTAACAGCCCCATACAGAGTCTCTTATCTCAACACTGGCTGACTTCTGGGAAAAACATCTTTAACAAAGGAAATAATATATATATATAAACTCAAAAACATTCATAGGGTATGGCATTCAATATCTTCACATTAAACATGACCCTTGCAAATCACATCAGTTTTAATTGGAAACAGGTCCCTTCACAGTATCTATTACCCTGTTGTCCGTTGGACAGTAAACCGGTGTCATTCTTTCTTATCCGATGGCATACCTGATGAGAGGATATTATTTCTAATGACATGTTTACATCTATATTGACACCTCGGGTTCCTAATAACCACAATATAATAATAATTTAGGACCTGCTCAAAGGTCATTAATCGGCACACATGCGATGCATGCATGCAATTCGTATCTGCGATTAACCCATCCCGTTGTCCTTCCCCCCCCAAGGGCAGCCGGGAGCAGACAGGCGTCAACGTGAGCCGCGCCAGGGGACCAATCCAAGTGCTCATGTCCGTCTTCGTCAAGGACGCCACAGCGTTAGCGATCTATTGTTGTGCATGTTTTTTCATTGGGTTTATCTTATCGGGGGGAAACCCTTGCGAGCACGGGGAGAACATGCAAACTCCACACAGAAAGGCCTGGGAGATACCCCACCTGGGTACCTGGCATCATGGAAACCTCCAGGGCCCTCATTCATCAACGTGTCTTACGCACAGATATGTGCTTAACCTGTGCGTACAACCATTTCTAAGCAAAGAGTGGGATTCATCAATTTCAACTTGAACTTGACTTCGTGCTTATGTGTACGCACAGCTCGGAGCACACTTAGCTGACGCCCAGTGGTAGAATATATTATTACAACAAGGAAATGAGCTTCTGTGCATTAGTTTCAACACTGGCATGTTCTGTATGAACCGTAATTCATTATAGTTCATTGTAAAATAGCAACAGTAGTGTAATTATGGTCAAAACCCTATAAATAGCATTTGGAATAATAGATCTTTCTCTCAGAATGAATGCAGCATGGTTTATATAGCGTTATCGGAATATACAGGGTGTACTGACTGACTGCGCTCCGCGTAGCTCAACTCGTTATTATTTTGCGCACAGACCGCAGAAACACGGGAACGTTTTGATTATATTTAAAAGGCTTTACGTTAAACGAAACAAGTGGAATTTCGAAGCTGTAAGCAGAATACAAGTCATATGAACACCCACGATATAGTGTTCTTCCCCCTTTTTACTGTATAAGAAAGAATAAAAAACGCATTGCAATGACACCAGATAGTGGACAGACTATGTAAATATGATGATGGGATTCAAGTTCGCGTTTTTGTTGATCATAGGCATGCTGTCAGAGTATGATATCTTAATCAAACATTCTAGAACATTTGTCTCACAGATCATGTCATAATAGAACATAGGCTATGGCATGGTCCATCGTGATATTGTGTTGACTGTTATTACTGTACCGGTACCACCCATTGTGACAACAGCCTTGTGAGTCCCGCACACAAACATGATGGAATTCAAGTTCATGTATTGAAAGGCAGGCTACATCATACATGCAGTGAGATTCATTGTTCTTGTATATGCTCTCGTATTATTGTTTATATAGGCTACCCAATACTGACATCAAAATAGATTGTAGTATGCCTCTAGAAATCATATGCAGCAGATAGAAAATTGACGGAAGATCCATCGCGATTTGGAATAAAATTGAGGAGAACTTTAATCCCTGGGTATTAATCAAACAACACGGGAAAAGGCAGTCATATTCCAGCACGGCCTTTATTAGTGTTTGCGCTGCCCAGGCAGCAATGGTTAATAGATATCATATCCGACATCACCGTAAGTGTACACGTCTGTCAGCCTGTCTCATAACACGCTTCCCTCGGCTTAGTCCATTTTTCCACATTTCATGGGGGTATTCCATTACCGTATATGGTTAATCGGGGCGGTTCTGGTATGCAAATACTTAAAACAGTGCACGAGCTCAAACGTAGGATCAAAGTCATATTCATCATGACAGGTGTGCGTAGAACCTGCGTACGCACGTGTGGTGAATCCCGTTTTTTCTGTGCGTGCACTGATTCTACATTCTGTGCTTACGTGTGGAAATAGAACATTTTCTACGCCACGTTGATGAATGAGGGCCCTGGTCCCCAAGCGGGAATCGAACCCTGGACCTTCTTGCTGTGAGGCGACAATGTTAACCACTACACCACGGTTGCCCTTATGAACAACAGTTTCCAGATATACACAATGTTTATCATTTTAAATGGTTTAGACAGAACGCCCATTCTACAAAAACACCATATTTGGTAGAGAGGATATATTTCAATTACCAACTACATCTTGAACAATGTATTCATAACCTTATCTCCATCACTTCTAACAGTTGCTCTAGATAAACACATTTTATTGTCATAGCTAGAGATATATACTCAGCCTCACACGCTGACAGTATCTTTGTAGGCTCTAAGCCTTTAAGCTCTTGCTGTCCATCTGCAGCACATCTGGGGTAACGGAAAAACATATTTGATGTAGTTCAATGATTCTCTGTGGGATCAACAAAAAGGATACTATGACATCCTTACTCACTATAGAACATAGGTCACGGCGAGTACATGCTGTCCAATAGAATGAAGTTACCCACAGTTTATCTATACATTTTCACTTCAGTCAAACAAAAAAAACATCTCAGGACCTTTTCCACCATATCTCTTCTGGGATATCTTTTACACAATTGGCGGACTGGTCTAAGTCCATACCTATAAAATGGTTTAACCTGTCTAGGTCTTTCTTTTTGTGGTCTGGAGCGATGATAGTATCCTCCACTTCTGTATTTTTAAACATAAATCACCTCTGTACTTTAACATTGTAAAACACCCACCTTTGTACTTGAACATGGGGTTAAGCATATAATCCATTTCAGCATTTTAAACCTGGTAACTCATCCACCTCTGTACTTAAACATGGGATCAAATATATGGCTCAATTCTTCAGCATTCAATCAATTTTCTATGAACCATACTTTGTATTTACCGTGGTCTTCAATACCTTCCTGGGTTGAATACCCCCTCATCTCCCTCCCACTGACTGCCTGTCCTCTAGTGACTTGGTTGAATACATACATTTTTCCCTCCCACTGTATGTATGCCCTCCACGGGGAACATTGTGGCCTCTTTAAAGGTCGGGTCTACCCCACTGACTACCCTGTAGTAGTGTTCAACGGGGATCGGTGTATTGTCCTCTTCGTCACTCCCTTCCCGGACATAGCCTGTC
The DNA here is from genome assembly GCF_963971535.1 of Notolepis coatsorum. Taxonomy (NCBI): domain Eukaryota; kingdom Metazoa; phylum Chordata; class Actinopteri; order Aulopiformes; family Paralepididae; genus Notolepis; species Notolepis coatsorum. Next base: position 31,349,597 of record NC_140167.1, on the reverse strand, counting down.
AGACGTTCTGGGGGTCTGTGTCCCCTTTTGGAATACCTCCCACTGCTTGAGGCGCTTGACGTCACCCTCAGGTGCTTCTCATCATCGCCCCCTGGGGGTTGCTGACTGTCTGTCTGCATAACTGTACTGGGTACACTGGGGTGTTGTGTTTCTATTTCTACACACCTTGATTTGGAGTCCAGCTCTGGCTCCTCTGTCTGTGCCTCGTCCTCACAGGTTGCCTTTGTGGCAAACTTGACTAGCATGTGTTTCTGCACTGTCCCTTTACCGGGATGATAAACTACTAAAACTAGGAGAGCAGGACTTCCTCTGTCGTGTCTTACGAAAAATCCTTTAACATCCTTGGACTTGGGTTTTCCCTTGTCCTGCAGGTACACATAACACACTGATCCAAATCGGTGCATTCTGGCTAGATTACACTTCTTTCCTCTCAGCGCTGTATATGGAGTGGTGCCAGAGTGCTTATTAAAGCACCTGTTTCTGGTGTAAGTGGCTTCTTGTACTGCATAATGCCACAGGCTCCTTGGTAAGTTACTATCTGCTAGCTTGCATCTAGCTATTTCGGAGAGGGAGTGCCATTCCCTCTCTGCCACCCTGCTCTGGTGTGTGTGGTATGGACGTGACGTCTCGTGTCTTATCTTCGGACCTCAAACGTTTTACTGTACCATAAGGAGCTACGTCTGCCAGGAATTTTTCCGTGGCCTGGAGTATGTCACTCTTTTCTTTGATAAAGTAAACAAACGTTGCCCCTGTACACACATCTGTAAAAGACTGTATATATCCAAAACCTCCCATGGACTCGTTGCTTACTGGGCCGACTAGGTCCATGTCAACTAGTGCAAGTGGTACCCCCACTCTGTCTGTGAGATTTCTGTATCTCGGTTGGGTAAACTTTCCCGTTTTGCACATTGCACAATTTTTGGCAGGTCTACGCTCCTCCTCAATGTGCATACCCTCTGATACTACTTGCAGTTTCAGTAAATCCTCGTAATTACAATGAACAATAATCTCGTGCCATGTCTGAATATCGTGACTGGCCGTCCCGTTATACGCATCATCATTATCGTTACACTGGTCGTAGTCATTACACTCCGTTTTCAGATAAAATACTTTCTGGTACATCTTTATGTTAAACCGGGTATTGTCAGGTTCTACAAGAACATTTGTACCTTTATCGAAGGATACCTTGGCGCCGCTTGCAGTAGCAGCTATTACAGAGAATAGTCCTTGTGGGAACGATGGTACATATAGGGCGTTCTTTAGCGTCACCGTACGCCGGCGCCCCCTGCTGTCCGTGAGGCATACCTGTGCGTCCCCCCTCTCGTGTGCCAGCCCGTAGATGCGTCTACCGTCTGCCAGTTCCATGCAGTGCCTCTCCGAGTGGAAAGTGTCGTCAAAGTTCTTGAACCGACTCCTGTCGTTGATGACATGGGACAACGCCCCCGTGTCCACGACCAGTCTCCTTCTCGGGGCCCGCTGCATCTGGGCCGGCCCGGCGATGTCCGCCGTCCACGCTCCAAAAGCGCAGTCTTCTTGTCCCGTTATCCTCCGGGCGTCGTCTCGACTCGCCTCGCGTCAAACGTCGCCGCCATCGATTTTCCGGGCGTCATCTCGATTCATCTCACGTCGATAGTCGCCGCCGTCGTGTCCGCTGTTGTCATTCTGTCCACAGCCTGGCTCTGGCCCACTTCATGTACCTCCTGGTGGGGGCTACCATCTTCCAGATCCTGGAGCGAGAGGCTGAGAGCAACAACCGCAATCACTTCCAGCTGGAGAAGCTGCACTTCCTGGCCAACTACACCTGCCTTGATGGACCGGCCCTGGAAAAGTTTGTCCAGGTCTTTATTAATTTCTTTATTAATAAATAATTAAAGACATTAATTAATTCACATATTAATTAACTTATACATTTACATTGATTAACTTATTAATGAACGTATTAATTAACTTATTTTATTAACACTTTAACTGCCGAAAATGCTCAAGTTGCCGAGGACGCCGTAACTCGTCTTTGATATCAATATTTCAAAAATCTGTGATCGAAATCATATTTCCGTTCCGGAGCCTTGACACACAGTGCTGATCTCCTCTCAACCCTCTAGCGGTTAAAGAGCGCCATCTGGTGGCCGATCGGCAGATCGAAACCGGATATCAACCTTTAACCCGGCAGGACTCACTCCATATGGGGTCCGGGCACTCGCTAATGTTAGAGAGACTCTGTCTTCACACAGTGAACATCGATCGGTGGAAATAACTCGAAAAAACAACATGATTTGGACGTATATACTATTATACAACCTGGAAATAATAATAATAATAATAATAATGCATTCTATTTATAAGGCGCCTTTCAAGGCACACAAGGTCGCCGTACAACAATTTAAAAACAGTTAAATTCATAATCACAGTTCATTAAAATTAAAATTAAAATATATAAAAACAGACAAAAATTAAAATCAGACATACGCCTGCCTAAAAAGGTGGGTTTTGAGGTGGGTTTTAAAAGAAATGAATACTGTCTACTCCACGCTGATCGCCCAACGGCCCGAGGAGACTGGGGTGAGTTTTAGCGTGTAGTATTACCGTGTTCGATATAAACTGCTATGATGAACATATGACCCACATTAGATGAATGGTATAACGTTGCCCACGGAATTATAAACGCCCCCTCGCCCATCCGGTCAACATCAGATGACGTGTAGTAAATTCTAGAAGTACGTCCAGTTGAAATTTTTGATCTCGCACAGATTCCTACCAAACTGTATTTGATCATCAATATAATGCATTTGGGGCTATAAATCACGTTCTGGAGAAAGCTGCAGAAAGAGATGAAAACATACTTATACTTTAGACCATATTTTAGTATGAATATGTGAATGAAAAAGTTTAACGTTGCTACACCATGAACAATACATATAGGACATTGAATGGGCCCTAATAATGGCAATCTAGCAATAGAATTTAAAAAGTTATAGCCCTGCAAAGAAGGGGAACTTCTCCATGTTAAATAGAGCTGGCAAGGGATGGTATATCATGAATTTAACCTTGGGCAATCAAAGTGTTAATCTCCTTTATTTAACCAGGGTAGTCATTGACTGACCTATGTCTTTGCAAAGATGTTCAACCGCATGATACTTAACCGGATTCATGATGCCATTGACCCCCACCTGAGGGACAATCAAAATGGCTTCAGAAAGGGAAGGACCACCGTAGCCCAGATCCTGGCCTTAACTCATTGACCGCTGGGGATTAGACGGGCCCCGTTCTAGCACTGCCACGCTTTAAAAGATAGGAGTGCGTCACCTTGTTTGTAGAGCTATAACTATATTCTATATTAGCTATGTGTAGAAGGGTGGATTATCCCTGCTTGTGGGAGTAGTAGTACACAGACACTGGGTAGTAGGATACTATAGTATTGGACCTATATGTACCCCCGTCTTTGGCCCGGAATGTCGTTCTGGAGGGCTTGCAGCTGGAGTGGATGGGGCCCAGGATTTACTAACCTGGGGACTGGTACTCTGGTCTCCCTCGCCTTCCAAGGCGGTCAGCAGTAGCTCCCCACACACCCTCACTTCCCCCAGTACCTCCGACAGCCCTCCCACACCCAGTGACTGTCAGTTCAATAGTATTATTGGGCTTCCCTTTAAGCAGTACCCTTCCTTGACCACCTGTATAGACCCTTCAAATGCTATTCTGTGAATGGGGTGTAAGGGTTAAATAATTATGCAGTCACAATATCCCGATCAAGTCTACTTTTACTGAAGCCTGGGCATGTTATCCATTACAATTAACACTGTCCTTTATTCATAATTGGCACCTCACTTGGTGCTCTCACTGTTATAATGTAGGGGAAGCTCTTCCCACCAGAGGCACCGCATGCTCAATACATTAAAACACCCCGCTTGTACTAGGGGAACCCAGGCATGAAGAAACATTTGGGAATTCAAATAACCAAATAATCAAATAATCAATAACAAAATAAAACCAAGTAAATGTGGGCCCACGTTACCAAAAGAAAACCTAACCTAAGCCGGCTTAAATTGTTCGGGGTACCCCTTAGACACTGGTTGTTAGCGTTCACTTGAATGGACGTTGCTGTTGATACACGTGGTATCGTTAGTACTTAGCCAAGATGGCGGACCCACCCTTGTCACCACTCGTCCAGGTGACAAGATGGCGTCGGCGATCCCGCGAGCACAGCCAGCAAACAGCATAACCGCTAACGTTAGACGTTAGTCTCGTTAACTCTAGACGTTAGTCCTTCGGTTCTGTATCTCTTACTCACACACTATCGCTGATACTTCTAGGATAACCCGTCACTAGCAAGTACTTCTCATCACCCGTTGCTCGTTCCAACGGGGCTCTCCTTCATAACTTCTTCAACGGGGCTATTCCAAAGCATACACCCGCTGTGACTGCGACTGATCACGGTCAAGTCCAACGCCGAAGAGAGCTTCCTGCTCCCTTTGCCTCCAGGTAACTCCCTCTTCCTCGTTGCTTGCTTCTCTCCACCGCTCCACCTGCCACCACTGCCACTCTGCCCCCTGCTGGCAACCTCCACTGGTCCCACTCAAGGACCGCTCCAGAAAGGGAAAAAGGGCTCAATGTTATTGTTAGTAATCCATACTGCAGCCGGAGAAGAGTAGCACCTCACCTCGTCGTTAGACTGGGTGAGCTATCCAAAGGAACACTGTTAGGCTATCCAAAGGAACACTGTTAATCACACGTTATACACACACAGGTAAAGTAACAGTTAGTTAGCACTACTGAATACTTTGTAGAATATTCAGGCTGCTACATATGGATAGCTATGGATACAATACTATGGCCCATTTGACATCACCTATCTATCGTTCAATATGTGAAAAATAATTTATTTCTTCATCCATACATTCCCGTGTTATACCGTGGTGAATATAAGTATGGTTATAGCGTGGTCTGGGGTAATTCCCAAAGGGCTGAGTAATAGCCTTATACGTAAATTCTACTATAAACGTTGCCGTTTCTTGCCTGTACACGCTATTATTCCCAAATCAAATCTATATCATAGGTATTATGTTTCATCATGAATGCATGAAAGGGCCCAGGACCGCCCAGGACCCACCCGCCAGATTTCCCCACCCCCTAATACTGCCAATTGTATTAGTGTGAACGGCCAGCCAAGCTGGTAACAACGCCGGGAGCTGGATTCGAACACGCGAACCCAGCGTCTCCAGCGTTGGTGACGAACGCAATCTCCGCTACGCCACCTGACCGCCCTTTGATTGATACTTTGATCGTCACCAACGGCATACGTTGTGGAGTAACGTTACAGACATGTTGCGATCGGGGTGAAGACATGGTTGGATCATCGCAGGATTGATATCATATAGCCGTTACCTTCACTAGGATGTACCCCAAAAAGAATATTCCAATTATCTGATCACGAGTCCCAGTATTGGTATAGATCGTGTCGCCAACATACATCATGCATCGGGAGCATTTGATGCTTCTTAATCCGATCGTTATAACCGCTCCATTCGCCCGACAAAGAAAAGTGAGCCCGGTGACATTTGACCGTTGCACAGGCCAAGATACAAGGTTTCAAAGGGTGCTCGATACCGCCATCTAGCTGGATGTGGCCGGTATTGCACTTTGGCGATCTCAGACTCATTCCCTATGGTAACACCAACGTCCCTGGTTGAATAATGAATAAAAATATCGGGAAAAACTATCAAATAGCGAGTATACTCGTTGGCGTTCAAGCGTCGGCTCCCAATAACGAGTAAACTCGCTGTTGGCGAGGAATGAGTTAAGGAGGATCATCGAGGAGGTAAAGAAGAACAACCTTGCGGCGGTTCTCTGTTTCATTGACTTCAAGAAAGCTTTTGATTCAATACACAGGTGTGCTGGTGAAAATCCTTAAAACCTACTGGGTCCCTCCTAACCTGCTCCGGGCTATAGAGGCCATGTACAGGGACACAAGAGCCAAGGTGGTAACCCCAGATGGTGACAGTGAGGAGTTTGACATCCATGCAGGGGCGCTGCAAGGGGACACTCTTGCCCCCTTTCTCTTCACTGTAGCCCTGGACTACGTGCTTAGGAAAGCCATTACTGGGCGGGAGCAAGAGTTGGGCTTCACAAATACACCCCGGAAGTCCAGAAGAAACCCTGCTGTAGTCCTGGCAGACCTGTATTATGCAGATCACGGTCTGCCTGATGTCTGACCGTGTGGAGCAAGCTTAGGAGCTCTTGAACAGAGTGGAGGCAGAATGCTGAAGAAGAAAGAAGACTGAGGTCATTACTTATAACATCCCGCTGGACCATCCACCTCTCAACACAGCAGGAGGCAATGCTCTGGCAGAGGTCAGCGACTTCAAATACCTGGGTTCCTGTGTCAACTCAACAGAGCGGGACCTTAACTCATTGACTGCTGGGAATTAGACGGGGCCCCGCTCTAGCACTGCCACGCTTTAAAAGATAGGACTGCATCACCTTGTTTGTAGAGCTATAACTATATTCTATAATAGCTATGGATACAATACCATGGCCCATTTGACATCACCTATCTATCGTTCAATATGTGAAAAAGAATGAATTTTTCCATCCAAACATTCCTGTGTTATACTGTGGTGAATATAAGTATGGTTTTAGAGCGGTCTAGGGTAATTCCCGAAATGCTGAGTTATAGCGTATACGTCAATTCCACTATAGACGTTGTCGTTTCTTGCATGTATACGCTATTATTCCTAAATCAAATCTATATCATAGGTATAAAATGTACGTCAAATCGTCCTTACCTGTGATCGGGAGTATTCCAAAAATAATATTCCAATTGTTTGATCGCCATCTGGTATATCCAATGTCCATTTGGTCCACGGCATAATCCACCACAACATATGGATCGGGGATATTTGACGCGCTTCAATGGAAACGGGAGAACCGTTCGCCTCGCCCGACAAGGAAAAATGAAACCCGAGGCATTTGGCCGTCCCACAGGCCAAGATACAAGGTTACAAAGGGTGCTCGATACCGCCGTCTAGCGTGATGCGGCCGTTATTGCACTTTGGCATTCTCAGGATGATTCCCCATGTTAACCCTGAGTCTGTGTGCCTGTAATGAATAGAAATATCAAATAAAAGAAATAACGATCAAATAACGAGTATACTCGTTGTTAGCATTCAACGATTGGCGCCCAATAACGACTATACTCGTCGTTGGCAGGGAATGAGTTAAGGTGAGGAAGGCACTGGCATGGAGCGCCCTGACTGGCATGAATAGCGTGTGGAAATCCAGTCCCCCCCCCCCCCCCCCCCCCCCCCCCCCCCCCGACACATTAGCTTCTTCCAAGCAACCGTGGAGTCTGTACTCCACTATGGCTGCGAATCATGGACCCTGAAGCCCACCCTGCAGAAGTCTCTGGACGGATGCTATACCGGAATGCTGCATGTGGTACTGAACATCGACCAGAACGAGCATGTAACCAACACGCATCTGAGCGACGAGGTTGCATCCAGGAGGATGAAACTTGCAGGTCACTGCCACCGACACAGGAACTTCCGGCTAGCAAGCTAGTGCTCTGGGAGCCAACACACGGGCACCGACCAAGAGGACGTCCGTCGGCCCACGCCAACATAGGTGGACATACTGAGGAAGGACGCAGGTGTGGAGAGCTCTACGGAACTGGCCGGATGTATGGAGGACCGGGATGATTGGAATCTCCGCTGGCAAACCAGTCTGAGGACTTGTCACATTGAAATGTATATCCTTGTCAAGTAGCCAAAAGGCAGCATACATGTCATTCAGTATGCTATAATACTTTGATCTCAAGTGACTACCTGGTAAAATAAAGGTTAAATAAATAAATATGTTATATTCAACAATATAAGCAGTGATTTTTTTTTTATTGAACCTTTATCCAGGGAAACTCATTTTCCACAGTCTCTTTTCCAAAGCCCTGATTACAAAACAAAAGTACACGAAAATCTGTGGGAAAAAAGGAAAAGCAAAACATCTCAACATATAGTAATTGATGATTCATGATTCAATATCATTAACAACAACAGTCCTCAGTCACAAACTCCATAATTAGTCCTTTTAAATGTTCAACAGATATCAAGGCATCCAGCCTGAGCACTTCTGTAGTTAATGTATTGCTCTTGGAACACAATGAGCAAATGCTGTATTTAGCACATTAGTCTTTTTTCTTCAATGAGATAATCAGATGGTTGAGAGGGAGACAGATGAGGTGAGACACTAGTGGGATCAAATCCCAGGCCAGCAGGATTAAATCTGATCCAAGGTCAACAGGGTTAAATCTGATCCCAGGCCAGCAGGGACACATGTGGTCTTTTATTTATTTATTTATTTATTTATTTATTTATTTATTTATTTATTAATTAATTAATTAATTAATTAATTTATTTATTTATTTATTTATTTATTTATTTATTTATTTATTTATTTATTTATTTATTTATTTATTTATTTATTACTATGACAGCCGCTGTCCAATATGTACTGAAGCAAGCTAAGCTAAGCTAAGTTAATTAAGTCTTCACTCAGTGATTCTCTGAAGGCTTCTTCCATTAATGGCCTGTGGTCAAGTACTATCCACACCTCTTCTCTAAAACATCAACTTCTTCCTCCTGGTCCGACCATTAAACCTACACGGCTCCTGGGCGTGTTGTGGAGGAGCCCTGATGATGGCTGTAACAGATGTGGCGTCTATATGTACTAGAGGGAAAAAATTTGTCCATGAGTCGATGGACCTTTTCTCAAGTTGTTGGGCTTTACCGACTCAAAGCGGTGGACCACCACAACTACCTATGTGTACTAAAGTACTTGTTTAGCAGATTTTACATAACAGCAATATTTCAGAAGTGTATCTGGGTGCATAATGGATTTGCAACTTTTTTCTGGTCAAACTACTGTACAACATGTTTTTCTGTGGTTCAAACTGGCTGCTTCCCACCGAGCAGGACACTATCTAATGGCCGAGGAACAGACTTCCCACAATTGTGCGCGCTTGAGCAACCGCCGGCTGTCAGGTAAAACATTAACCTTTGTTCTGCTGATGAGATGTTGCTGCCGCTTCCTTATTAGTGGAGAAATAGCGGAAAGTTTGTATTTGTGTGTGTGTGTTCACTTAGGAGATGTAACCCTAATGGAGAGCTGGGGGAGGGGGGTTGATTGTTGCCAGAGCAACCCATAAATCAACGACTCAACATCTGTGCCTCTTTTTTGACCAATCGGTGAGAGAGAGGATCAAGTTGCGATGTTTCCATCTGGTTCAGCAAGGTCAATTGCTGTGTCCATCCAATTGCCAATTTGTATCCATTCACACAGATGTGTTGATCGCTGGGCTCTATCTTTCCCCAATATTGCTTTCATCCAAAGCGGAAGCAGTCAATACAGGAACTCCTTTTCATTTATATTCAAATACATTTGACAGTTTTTCCTTCCATTTTGCTCTAGTAGGACGATTTGGTTGCAATGATGGAAGAGTGTTTTGAGGTACCACACGTGAGGTCCGTCTGTTTAATTTCTTTGGACTTTCTGAATTCAGTGACCTTTGTTTGACTTTGATGACTGCTGGATTCTTTTTTTGGTACACCAAGTACGTTTTGGACCTGAGATTTAGTCATATTTCCACCAGCCATTGGGGGTTTGGGGTGTTGATGGCGAGGTTTCAGTTGGCCCAGGTCAAAGTGAGCTGGACAGCACTCCTGGCTCTGGCCCACTTCATGTACCTCCTGGTGGGTGCTACCATCTTCCAGGTCCTGGAGCGAGAGGCTGAGAGCAACAACCGCAATCACTTCCAGCTGGAGAAGCTGCACTTCCTGGCCAACTACACCTGCCTTGATGGACCGGCCCTGGAAAAGTTTGTCCAGGTCTTTGTTCATTTATTTATTAATAAATAAATAAAGACATTAATTAATAAATTAATTAACGTATTCATTAGCTTATCAATTAACGTATTCATTAAGTTACATATTACTAGTCACATTGAAATGTCCATATCTTTGTCAAGTGGCCAAAAGGCAGCATACATTATATATGCTATAATATATTGTTATATTCAACAATTTATCCAGGGAAACCCATTGACCACAGTCTCTTTTCCAAAGCCCTGATTACAAAACAAAAGTACACGAAAATCACATTTGTGGGAAAAAAGGAAAAGAAAAACATCAACATTTTTGATAATTGAAAAACATGATTCAATATCATTAAAAACAAACAGTCCTCAGTCACAAACTCCAATTAGTCCTTTAAAATGTTCAACAGATATCAAGACATCCAGCCTGAGCTCTTAGAACGCAATGAGAAAATGCTGTTTTTCCAAGTTCCATATTCAGTCTGGGGACTTGGAGAGTTCTCCACTCTTAAGACAGAGTGTCATACAAATTACATCTCTGAAAATTAGGTGATATAAGGGAGCCCATGTAACATTGCTTTGCAAACATACAAAAAAGCAAACATCCATAACTATAATATATCACCATAGTCTAATACTAGAACAGTCTTTCTACTGTCACAACAAAAACATGATCTATTTCTATAAAGAAAGCCACCCTTAACTCTTACGTATTAAAAAAAACAAATAAAGAAAATCATCAAATAATGCAAGAAAGTCATCTATATACAGTATAGTACCAACATACTTAAGGAACTGTTTAAATTTGACAACCATCTAGTGAGCAAATCATCAGATCCAAGTCCACAAATTAACATGATCTAGAGAAAAGCATGTACCGGTATTTCATTTTAGATACATTTCAAATTAAACATGTCATATGGAATCTAAAAGCTGTCTACATGTTAGATAGTGTTACTTCTGTAGAGAGAGCTGATGAGTACAGAACAGTGTCATCTGCGTAAAAATGGACCTTGTCATTTTAAACAGAAAGACCAATGTCATTGATGTACTGTATAAAGTAAACAATAATCAAGACGGAATGCATACATTAGCAGAAAAGAGAAGCAAAAGCGATGGAAGCATTAACTAAAACATGCACACTCCATTGTTAACTGATCTCCAAGTCAATTCAATTGAGTTTTGAGTTCAGTTTGAGAATTCAAACCATATGTAGAATACAGCTTTTGCGACCTAATGTAAAAAATAAATTGGCTGAGCGAGTTGAGTGCTTAAGTAGATTGGAGGCACCTGTCCCAACGTGCTTTGGATTCACCCTGTTTTCTAATGTTGTTTTTGTTCAGGTCTTGTCTAGCTTACATATAACTTAACTGCAGTTTTAAGATATTCCAAATGTGTAAAAGACGGACAGATACTAAAATGCATCTCTAAAATAAAAGAAATGTATTCTCTAAATAAAAAATGCTCTCCATGCAATTTGTGAATATAATACGGTACTTATATTAATAAATGAATGTTACTGATCACCGAAGTAGTTAATTGCTATGTTTAAAATGACTCTGCAAATACTGTTTACGATAGGAATAGATCATTTTTGTCATGATACTAATACGTGTGTTTACTTAAGTAATTTAACACATGGCTAATGTTAGTGGGCTGAATATGGCTCAGTTTCCTTGTATCTGATTTCCACATGATTTATTCTGACATTGTAATTTTGTTGGTGAGCCCATTCAAATGTTTTGAACACAATCTTCACTTTAAATTGTACAGGTGATTTTGGATGCATGGGAAAAGGGTGTAAACCCATCTGGCAACTCAACCAACCCCAGCAACTGGGATTTCAGTAGCTCCTTCTTTTTTGCTGGTACAGTGGTTACAACAATAGGTGAGCGCACCAACACCAGCACTAGCACCAACACATTTGGTAACCACCTGCTATACAGAATGTAGAGTTGACAAACTTACCAACCACAGCTAATCAGTATTTGGCTGGTGGCTTAGAGTTAGTTTCAAGGCCTGTATACTTGGCATCCCATGATCACTTTGTATCATTGAGTTAAAGCTCAAATCTGCAATTTTTTTGACCATCTAAATTTGGGGTATATACAGTACAATATATACAATATCCGTCATGTGGTTGTCAGGCTATGGTAACCTGTCCCCCAGCACCGGGTCCGGCCAGGTCTTCTGTGTGTTCTATGCTCTCTGTGGGATTCCCCTGAACCTCACCTTCCTCAACCAGATAGCCAAGTGTCTCACTCTTCACCTGGGCCGCCTGGAGAGAGGCACAGTGTCTGTCCTTCCACACAAGGTACAGATGGCCGTTCCTTTCTGTCCTACTTGCAGTAACAGTGGATCGCTATTAGAGGGGGAAATACTACTAATAGTATCACTACCATTACTGCTGCTGCTACAGTACTAGCATACTACTAACAATAATAATAATAATAATAATAACATTTCAAGCCTTTTTTATTATAGATAATTCTTTTATATAAATAAAAATTATCTTGTACTATATGTAACCTAACTATGTGTTTCTCCCTCACAGCAATACATTGAAGTTCTGGCTGTGAGCTTGTTCCTCATTATGGGCAGCTTGCTGTTTCTGGTCATCCCTCCACTAGTGTTCAGCTATGTGGAAGGCTGGTCGTATGGAGAGGGTTTCTACTATGCCTTCATCACCCTCAGCACCATTGGCTTTGGAGATTATGTTGTAGGTGAGTAGGGCCGTGGCCTGGCCGCCGGGCGCTTTCTCTCTGCAATCTCTCTTACAGTATGTAGCCAAACCATGGGGTCCTAGTGAGTTTGATAAATGTAACCAAGAGATATTGTTCTGATTGGAGCACCATTTGTTATTAGTGAAATTGCGTAGATATTCTCTCTGTGTCATAAGCAAGTTGAAAGTTTGAGTGAAGCATCTGCAAACCAGTCAATCACTACATTCGGGGCGACAGTGGCTCGAGAGGTAGAGCAGTCGTCTGGTAATCCGGAGGTTCCCGGTTCGATTCCCGCTCCTCCTCGGAAGTGTGTCGAAGTGTCCTTGAGCAAGACACTTAACCCCTAATTGCTCCCGATGAGCAGGTTGGCACCTTGCATGGGCCAAGCTCTACCGTCGGTGTGTGAGTGAATGGGTGAAATGTGAAGACCAAATTGTAAAGCACTTTGGATAAAAGCACTAACAGCTATATAAATGCAGCCATTTACCATTTACGCTTGGATGTACCAAATCATCGCTAAGATTCCAGCTTGCTAGAGCAACACCCTACAGTTTAACTGTATGGGAGGAAGGTCTGGCTTACTGGGCAAGTAGGGCTCAGTGTAACCCTCAGAAATGTGATGTGGCAGCCTCAGTGGTGCTACATAAACGGGTGCTACATGCAATGCTAAAATCTCAAAGTGGATTTGAAAATATGACACTGAAATGGTCGAGAAATTATAGGGCCTTGTGGGTGTTTGGTGTGTGTGGGGGGGGGGGACAATTTTATGAATAAACACCACAAAATCAGGGTAGGGTTAGTGTTCGTTACGGAATGAATGTAAGTCTGTAATGTCCCCACATTTGAGATAAACGTGTGTGTGCATATATATATATGTATGTGTGTCTGTCTGTCTGTCTGTCTGTCTGTCTGTCTGTCTGTCTGTCTGTCTGTCTGTCTGTCTGTCTGTCTGTCTGTCTGTCTGTCTTGGTAATGTCCATTCCTTTAGGGACCGACCCGGACAAGCACTACATCTCTGTGTACCGTAGCCTGGCAGGCCTGTGGATCTTCTTGGCGCTGGCTTGGCTCGCTCTCATCCTCAACATGGGAGCCAGAATAATGGAGCAGGCCATCGGTCTAACACACCCAGGCTTCAAGAAACAGGAGGAGGAGGACGTGTCATCCATCAAACTGGAGGATGTCTTAGGGCAGAGCGCCATCCAGTCAAAGATCTGACCTGGAGATGGGACTGTCTACCTGGACCTCGCGGTTGAAAGTAATAGTTACCTGAGGCTATGCGCAATATTTGTTTAAAGTTTGTATCCCATGCTATTGTTTTGTACATACCATGATATATACTGAGTGTGAAAACTGAATGTATGTAATTTACTATACATAGTTCTAGCCCATAATGGCTTTGTAAATCTGTTGGTTTACATTGAACCACTCTGATCTTTAATGCTTCCTGTTTGTGTTGGTATACATCTCATATACTCAGGTTTCCCGCAGGGTCTTAAAAAGTCTTACATTTAATAATCCAAATGTAGGCCTTGAAACGTTTTTAAAATGTCTTAAATTAGATTTTGGTCTTAAAATGTAATAATGTAAGGTAATTAGGGAGTTACCTCTATGTTGCGATAACTTCTCTGTA